>NC_133653.1:128132398-128461979 GCF_009905375.1 Apium graveolens | reverse complement strand
CCCATGACGACCCGCTGGTCATAACACCGATAATAGGAAATAGCCCGGTTAAGAGGGTCCTTGTGGATAATGGTGCTTCTGTGGATATCTTGGTCCATGACACCTTTCTAAGAATGGGGTATAACGACTCTCAGTTGACACCAACTGACATGCCGATATATGGATTTGCTGGAGTAGAATGTCCTGTGGAAGGGATAATCAAATTGCCGACCACCATAGATACGGAACCAAGGCAAGCAACGCAGATGCTGGATTTCGTGGTGGTAAAGGCTAGTTCAACTTATAATGCTATCATGGGGAGAACAGGGATACATGCCTTCAAGGCAGTCCCCTCTTCCTACCATTCAGTCATGAAGTTTCCCACCCGAAACGGGATTGGAGAAGAGAGAGGAGATCAAAAAATGGCTAAAAGCTGTTATGTTGCCTCTTTGAGGGCAGATGGAGTCGGGGGGCAGGTTCTTCCTATTGAAGATATGGATGTTCGAGAAAATGATGAGAATAGAGGAAGGCCAGCAGAAGAATTGGTTTCGGTTCCTTTAGACCCCGAGAATCCTAAGAGGATGACTTTCATTGGAGCCACATTAGAGGAGCCCCTTAGAGGGAAGTTAGTAAAATTTTTGCAAGAAAATAGTGATGTGTTTGCATGGTCAGTAGCTGATATGCCAGGCATAGACCCGGAGTTAATTACTCACAAGCTAAACGTGGATCCAAGCCGGAAGACAGTGAAACAAAAGAAAAGAAATTTTGCCCCGGAAAGACAAGAGGCTATAAAACAGGAAGTAGAAAAGCTCTTAGAAGCTGGTTTCATTGAGGAGATTCAATTTCCGGAGTGGTTAGCAAACCCTGTAATGGTGAAGAAGGCTAATGGAAAGTGGAGGATGTGTATAGACTTCACTGATCTGAATGATGCATGCCCCAAAGACTGTTTTCCGCTGCCTAGAATTGATACTTTGATTGATGCCACTGCTGGGCATGAGATGCTGAGTTTCATGGATGGATTTAGCGGATATAACCAGATCAAAATGCATAAGGATGACATTCCAAAGGTATCATTTATCACTGACTTTGGTGTTTATTGTTATCTTGTTATGGCGTTTGGTCTCAAGAATGCAGGAGCCACCTATCAAAGGTTGGTGAATAGAATTTTTAAGGATCTTATTGGTAAGACTATGGAAGTCTATGTTGATGACATGTTAGTCAAGAGTCTAGTAAAGACTGATCATATAGCCCATTTAAGGGAAGCTTTTGAGGTCCTGAGGTACCACAAGATGATGTTGAATCCTACGAAGTGTGCTTCCGGAGTAGGATCTGGAAAATTCTTGGGATTGATGGTCTCAAAAAGAGGAATTGAGGCTAACCCCGATAAAATAAAGGCGATCCTGGACATGGAACCACCAAAAACTATCAAGGATGTTCAGAAGCTCACAAGAAGGGTTGCTGCGCTAGGACGATTCATCTCCAAGTCAGGAGACAAGTGCTTGTCATTTTTTAAGTCACTAAAGAACATTAAAGACTTTGTATGGAGTGAGGAAAATCAGAAGGCATTTGAAGAGTTAAAGAAATATATGGGCCATGCCCCGTTGTTGGCCAAGCCAGTTCTGAGTGAAGTTTTATTCTTGTACTTGGCTGTTTCAGAGAGCGCCTTGAGCGCGATGTTGGTTAAGGAGGAACTGAAAGTCCAGAAACCGTATACTATGTCAGCAAAATTTTGCATGGTGCTGAGTTGAATTATTCAACTATTGAGAAATTCGCTTTAGCCTTGGTAATGGCTTCAAGAAAGCTGCGTCCTTATTTTCAAGCTCACCAGATTGAAGTGCTAACAAATCAGCCACTGAGAAATATCATTCACAGTCCCAAGGCAAGTGGGAGACTGACTAAGTGGGCAATAGAGTTGGGAGAGTTCGATCTCAAGTATAAGCCACGTACGGCTATAAAAGCCCAGGCACTAGCTGACTTCGTGGTGGAATGTACCATACCCAACCAAGAAGTCGGGGGGCAGGAAGATACCATACCTCAAGACAAGGGAGTCAACAATGGGGACAGGGAGAAGGATGATAAGGAGAAAGAATATTGGGTTCTCTATTTTGATGGAGCATCAAAAACAAATTCCAGTGGAGCAGGGTTGGTTTTGCAAAGCCTTGATGGATTCTTAATTGAATATGCTATGAAGCTAGACTTCCCAACCACAAACAATGAGGCAGAGTATGAAGCCCTGATTGCTGGCCTTGGTCTAGCTGGGACACTTAGAGTCAAAAACTTAAAGGTCCGTGGAGACTCGAAGCTGATCATATTCCAGGTAAAGGGAGAATTTGAGGCAAGGGATGATACGATGGCTAAGTATGTTCGCCTAGTAAGGGCTGTGATGACCCAATTTAATGAATGCCATGTTGAACACATTCCAAGGGAAGAAAATGCTAAAGCAGATGCGCTATCAAAGTTTGCTTCATCTGAGATTGAACAAAGTTCAGGAAGTGTGTACTTCCGTGTTTTGAAGACACGAAGCATAGATGTTAAGCTTGTGGCTCCCATAGGCTTGGGGACGTCATGGATTGATCCCATCAAGGCTCACATTCAGACCGGTTGGTTGCCAAGCGATGCAACTGAGGCACGGAAGCTAACTATTCAAGCACTAAGGTACTCCTTGATAGATGGAATTCTGTATAAGAGATCTTTTGTGGTTCCTTACTTGAGGTGTCTCAGGCCCGACGAGGCATGCTTGGCTCTTGAGGAAGTGCATGAAGGTATTTATGGGCAACACTTGGGGGGCAGGGCCTTCGCTCATAAGATAACCCGTTTAGGCTTCTAATGGCCAGAAATGATGGCTGATGCCAAAGAATATGTGAAGAAGTGTGATCGCTGTCAGAAGCATGCACCAGTTGTTAGATAACCCCCCGAGATGCTGACCTCTATCAACTCACCTATTCCCTTTGCTATGTGGGGGATGGATATTCTAGGGCCTTTTCCTATGGCCACGGCACAAAGGAAGTTTCTGATTGTAGCCATTGATTATTTCACCAAGTGGATCGAAGCCAAACCCTTGGCCAAAATCACAACTAAGCAGGTTGCACAATTCCTGTGGGAAAACATTATGTGCCGATATGGAATTCCCCGTATCCTCGTCACTGACAATGGAACACAATTCAACAATGAGGAATTTAAGAAGTATTGTGAAGAAAATGAAATTGAGTTACGATTCACCTCTGTGGCTCACCCGCAAGCCAATGGGCAAGCAGAGGTAGCAAATCGGATAATCCTGGATGGACTAAAGAAGAGGATCGAGAAGTCAAGAAATAATTGGGTGGATGAAATACTTCCAATATTATGGGCCTACAGGACTACCTGTAGAGTCACGACAGGAGCAACTCCCTTCATGTTGGCATATGGGGCAGAAGTAGTAGTTCCAGTAGAGATATCACATTCCTCTCCAAGGATTCAGGCTTTCAATGCAGAAGAAAATGAGGAAGGGCAGAGGTTAGCCCTGGATTTAATCGATGAAGTGCGAGATAAAGCACATGCAAAGATAGTAGAATATCAGAAAAAAGCTTCATTCTACTACAACTTAAGGGTTAAAGAAAGGTTCTTTAAACAAGGTGACCTAGTCTTGAGGAAGATAGAAGCTTCTGGGGTAGGACAGAAAGGGAAACTTGACCCAAATTGGGAAGGGCCGTACAAAGTCAAGAGCATTCAGGGTAGAGGAACCTACAAGCTGGAGACTACGGATGGTTTTGAAGTCCCGAGAACCTGGCACGCACAAAACCTGAAGGTTTACTACGTGTAAGATGGTCGAAGTACGATTCTCACTTGTCATTGTGACAAGTAGGTTTAAAAGCACCTTGAAGCTTTGTTTGCATAGGATTTTTATTTTTTAGCTATTATAGATCAGGGTCGAACCCATATTATGTAAGGTTTTGGAAAACCAGACTTGAAATTGAAGAGTTCGAAATTATTTCAACCTATGGATGTTTGAGTTGTGATAATACTTGTGTGGCCCATTAAGCCAAGTTTGAATATTAAAGTATCGGAAAGATAAAGGAGAGAATGCAAATAAGGAAAGTAGAATATAAAATAGCCCCGGAGGGTAGTAAGTTTTAATACAAACAAAAGTCCAGACATAAGTTAAGGATAAAATTACAGAATAGAAAAACTACTCCTCCATGCAGGAGCCTTCATTCTCTTGCTCCTTATCAGCGCCTTCAGCATCCTTCGCAGGAGAAGCGGGAGGAGAAGCAGTGTTAGGATCCAAGATGCGATCATCTGGCTAAGAGGAGTTGAAGAGGGCGTCTATGCTGTCCTCCGACTCAGCCTGCTCGGGACTTATAAAGTCCTTAGGATCGACTAAGCCCGAGTGCTTCTCAGAAACTGCCTTTACGGCCGCATCCCATCCCTGAGTAAACTGTAGGGAATAAAGACCCTCATCATGAATCTCCATGAGATTCTTAAACTTGTCAGAATCCATGTAGTCATCAATGAGCTTATCCTTATCGCTTCTAAGTTTCACCAGCTCGGAATGAGCCTTAGCCAGCTCCTCTTTCTTCGTGTCCAGCTTCTTCTCCAGGACCTTGGCTCTCTCTTCCCATTTCTTCATCTCCTTCTCAAACCCATCTGAGTTACCCTTCCAGGACCTAGCCTGGTGGAGGGCCGCCTGGAAGTAGGTATTACTCTGCAAAGAAATATGTATGAGTTAGCACAAGTTCGTTGAAATACGAGAAGGTTGGGATTCAAAGAAAAAGAGAAAAAAGAAAGTTACCGCAGCTTGGGCTTGAGAACCCAGAAGCTCAATAGTCTCGATATCACTCCCCGTAACAATGTCAGTAAAGTCATGGGGAGTGATGGAATGGTACGACCAATCCTTAGCATGTTTGGTGGATCCAACCACCGTATCGCTCCTCCTGAATCCCCAGTTAGGACTGAAGGAATGTGCCTTAAGTGGAGGATCCACATCATCCCCCAACTCGACCACCGGGACGTGGGGCTTAAGAAAAGAAGGACCGTCAGGTTTGCTCCTGGGGTCCTTGTTTAGCTTGGCCCTCTTCTGGCGGCCTGACTCCCCTTCCTTGGGCCTGTTGACATTATTGATGGCCTCGCAAGCTGAAAAAGAAAGATAGAAAGAATATTAAATTGCAGATGAGAGATAAAATGTTACAATTAAAGGGAAGGAAAAATGGTTATCCAGTTATAAATTTACCCTTATCACTGGCCTGAGAGAGACCAACTTTCTTCAAGGAAAACTCCTCTAAAAGGGTCCAGGTGTCTGTTTTCCCATCATCCGAAATTAAGGCTTGGTAGGCCACCTCCTCCTCATCAGATAATCTGATGCTACCTGGACTCCCATCTGACACTTTGCAAAAGGGCCTACGGAAGAGTGTGGCCCAATCACCCCCAGCCCTGGTCAGCCTCACAAACTCGTCCCTCCATTTAGGGTTATTCTCAACTATAGAATTACTATCGAAGATATGAGGGATTTTGGGCCGTTGACGAATTAAAACCCAACCTGGTTGACTCATGGCGCTATTATAGAATTGGAAAACTTTCCTAAAGACAGCTACGGAAAGAGGAAAATTGTTTCTAAGACAAAGGACCATAAAACAGATAATGTTCCTCCAAGAGTTAGGAGGGAGTTGACAAGGGTTAATTTGTACATCTGCAAGTAAGCGAGGAATAAATTCATGGAATGGGAACCTGAGACCCGCGGTCAGGGCTCCTCGATAGATAAACAAAGTATCCCCCTCCCAATTACAAGTCCTATCCCCAGGGGCGGCTGGAGTAATCCTAAGGTGGGGTGGAAGTCTGTACAGGGTGTTCATAGACTCTATCCTACCATCTAACTCATGAAAGGTGTTACCATGATTATACGAATCTAACTCAGATAGAGAGGGATATTCATCACCCCTCGAGTTAATCATATCAAGTAGGGAAGTAAATGGAGATTGAATTTGAATGTTTGTACCTCTCTTAGAGACATTCATCTTCTGCAAACGAGCCAAGTCACGATCCGCCATTGATATGCTTCGGTTGAAGGCTTGAAACCCAGAAAAACCTGAGAAAGGTGGAGCTGCGATGGCTGAGGTCGCCGGAAATTGCCTTCTCAAAGGGAGAGAACTCTAGAGAGGTTTATGAGAGAAAATGAGAGATGTGAGGTGAAATGAGGATTCTCACTTCACACTACACTTATATAGGCAAAAAGCTCGGGATATGAGGCGTTTCTAGGCCCATTTAGCCAGGCCCAACCTAAAAGCCCATCAACCAGAAATATCAAGAATAATCTAGAAACTCCTGTGGAATTTAAAAGGTCAAAAATCGACCAGAATTTTAAATTGGTTCAATCAGAGTCCTGATCGACGCAGAAGAGAGTCCTGATCGATATCTCATTCGAACAGGAGGGAAGAAATCCCCTAAGTTCGATCAGAGTCCTGATCGACGCAGAAGAGAGTCTTGATCGATATCTCATTCGAACAGAAGGGAAGAAATCCCCTAAGTTCGATCAGAGTCCTGATCGACGCAAAAAAGGATCCTGATCGATATCTCATTCGAACAGGAGGGAAGAAATCCCCTAAGATCGATCAGAGTCCTGATCGACACAGAAGAGAGTCCTGATCGATATTCTATTCGATCAGAATGGTAGAAAGCCACTTAATTCGATCAGAATTCTGATCGAAATCGATCAGGAATCCTGGTCGATTAAGCCCATGTATCAGTCGACTAGGGTGTCACTTTGAAGGCCAATTCGATCAGAGTCCTGATCGAAATCGATCAGGAATCCTGTCGACCAGAATGTAAGTTCCTGAGCTAATTCGATCAGGATCCTGATCGAAATCGGTCAGGAATCCTGATCGATTTTTTATACATCCTGATCGATTTTTTATACATCCTGATCGATTTAAAGGCAGAAAATTAGGGAAAATCCAGAAATTAAGGATAAATCCCAGAAAATTAAGGATAAATCCCAGAAAATTAGGGAAAATCCAGAAATTAAGGATAAATCCCAGAAAATTAGGATAAATCCCAGAAAATTAGGGAAAAATCCAAAAATTAAGAATAAATCCCAGAAAATTAGGGAAAAACCCAGAAAATTAGGGAAAATCCAGAAATTAAGGATAAATCCCAGAAAATTAGGATAAATCCCAGAAAATAAGGGAAAATCCAGAAAATTAGGGACAAATCCCAGAAAATTAGGGAAAAATCCAGAAATAAAGGAAAAATCGTTGTAAATATGTAGGTCGCTCCACGCTTTACACAAAAATGAAACTCTGTAAGAGAATGAATAGACTTAACTTTTGCGAAACCTAATTAATGTTTCCCAAAAGTTGGGGGGTAAATGATAAGGATAAATAAATCCTGATTGTATAAATAAATATTGCAAGGTGTGGGCTGCTAGGCCCAATAAGAAGATGTATGACATTCAGACCAAGAAGGTCAACACATTGATCAGGCCTGATGGACCAGATCAGGCCTGATAGAACAAAGAAGGCCCAAAAACCCTGATTATTTATTAATTTTGTAATTAATAAATAAAGGAGGAAAACAGCTATTAAGATAAGTCCTAGTGGGGATATAAATCCTTGTAGATTGGCCTCAAGGGGACCTAAAAGGATAAGGAATCAGTTTCCTACTATCTAGGACTCCAAAGTCCATTCTAATTATGAGACTTGCCCACCAAGTCTCCTATACCAAGTCCAATTCAAGGACTCTCAACATCTATATAAGGGGTCTCGCCCCACAAATCAGAACTACATTTTTTGGCTTGATTCTCTAATTCACAGAGATACGTAGGCATCTCGTAAAGGCAGAGTTGAGCTACGAAACACGAGAGCAGCCATTAAAGGCCTTGAGCTCCCGAATCTTAGTAATAAATACAGCAAATAATAACCTTAGTTTTTTATCCATAACAATATTTCAGATTTATTTCTGAATTAAAAATGAATTTTGGAATTAAAATAAAAATTTCTCGAATTTTTAAATATTAAAAACAATTTTTTGAAATTTAAAATAAATAGAAACACAATTTTTAAAAGTTTTTAAAACTGGAGTATATAAATTGCAAATTTTGCAAATTATAAGGGTTCAACTGCATCACTTACAAAACCCTGGGGCCTAAATGGATATCTGTCCGCCACGACCCCCAAGTCGCCGAAAAACAGCATCGGGGACGACTCCGGAGGCGCCCAGTCGCCCAGAAATCAACCAGAATCTCCATAATCATTCTATAGCTCACCAAAATCTCACCCCTGGGTTTGAAATTGACTGAAAAGGAGTTATATAACTGGAAAATTCAAAATAACGTCCCCGTCGCCGCCGTGTTCTTCAACTCTAGCGAGCTCGAACCGGGAACCCTTCATACACCAAACCAATACCAATCAATTCCTCTCCTTACGATCTATAAGTTGGTATCAACCAATAAAGTTAATAACCCTTGAATCAAAAATGCCTAATTTTCAATTAAGAACATTCATACTATATAAACCCTAATTTTGTAATTCAAAAATCAAACACAAATTTGAACATGTTATTGAACTCAAAATTCAACATATAATATACCAAATTGACCAGAATATCATGATCTACAACATACAATCATCAGAACCCATAAACAACTTCAAAATTAAAAAGTCAAAATTTAATCATAATTAAATTCAAATTTAATAAATGTTAGGTCACACAACACTGTAGAAGGGGGTTGAATACAGTGTAGAATACAATCAAATCGATTTAAAGCACAAGTAACAGAAAATAGATGTATTCAATATAACAAAATCTGTTACAATGGAACTGTTCTCTCTCAGTGATGAACAAATATCACGAGAGCTGCTAGGTTACAATTATATGATCTTCTCGATGATCGTAACTCTTTTTTGAGTAAACCTATGTATGTGTTTATATAGACACACAGTTACAAGATAAAATCTAGTTGATATGGAAGGATCTTTTAGAGTAACCTTTACTCCTGTTTGAATCTTCTATTTGTCAGAATCTAATCCAGCTGTATCTCTAGGTTGCTTGGATCTCAACCCAAATGTAGCAAGTTGACTCATCATGAGATTGGATTTTGGTTCAACTGGAGTAGCTTTCTTCCATAACAGCTTCTTCTTATCAGCAATTGTCATTTTATCTTAATCAACTTGATCAGAATTTGTTGTTTCTTCTATAGCTTGCTGTCCTTTTTCTGAACAACAACTTGAGTAGTGTCAGAGGTCGTTTTAGAATCTTCACTTATCTTTCTTCTTTTCAGAATTTGAACAGTTTCATTTTCTATCAAATCATCATCATACAATGTAGTTTGATAGACTGGAATGGAAGAATTTTTCTTTTTCTTTAAAGGTTCACCAACCTTTTCTTTTCCTTTTGATTTAGAATCAATCTCAATTTGTGATCTTGTTTTTGCTTTAGATGCCTCAGTGATTGATTTCTCCTTGATCACAATGCCTTTCTCCTTAGGCCTTGGAGGTTTCTTTGCATTAGAAGCTTTAGACTTAGGATTTGTCTTCTCAGCAGCAAATCTAGCTTCTTCCTTCTTGAGAGTTTCTAAATCCATTCCTGGATTGTGTTTAAGAAATAATCTTCTTGATATCTCCTCATCAAGTGTCTGGATTTTAGGATCTTTGTAATAAAAAGTAGTCTTCTTCCCCATTAACTTCAGAGTTTGCAAAAACCTCTGAGAGTCTTCAGATCCTGACTGAATCAGAATATTAGAACTTGACATCAGACTTTACTTATCACCACTTGACTTCAGTCTTTGAGCATTCACAACATCAGAACTTGACTTGTTCTGAATAGAAGATTTTCCTTGAACTTTTCTTTGACCTCTGCTCTTTTCAGAGTTTCCCTGGTCATCACTTTCATCATCCTTTTTCTTCAGTTCTTGAGTAGGTGAGCATTTGGACTTAACTACCTTCTCCCCCTTTTTGGCATCATCAGAAAGTAAGAGAGAAAGAAGAAGTTCAACTGAAGATTGGATTTCATCCAATTGAGCTTTCTGAGAAGCTTGATTAGCCAGAACCTCAGCAATTTGGGCCTGTTGTTTCTCTTGAGTTTTTTCAATTGCTGCAACTTTCTCAGAAATAGGTCTGATATACCTGTTCTTGTCAAGCTTGAGCACTTGATCTAGCTTATCAGCTTGTTCTCTGAGTGTATCAAACTTTTCATGAGTAACAGTATGTAGACCTTGAAGATGTTTTGTAGACAGAGCTGTAATCTTGAGTTGTGTCTTGAAATCAGCTTTTGTAAGTAACTCATCAGTTTTGCAATATGCTCTTTCAGAATTTTAGAACATGGAATAAAATCTAATTGATTCCATTTCTTGGTCCACTCAACACCTCTGTGAGTATCCTTCCAAGGAATAGGTGATTCCTTTTTAACAAATTTCTTCACCAATTCTTTCTTGCCCAGAATAGGTACTGGAGTCTCAGCAGAAGCACTGTCATCAAAACTTGAGGAAGATTCATTATGTTCTGATAGCTCAACAGTGTGTGAAGCAACTGGAGATTCAGGAATAACATCATCTAAATTCTGATCAACAGAATTTATATCCAGAGCTGGTGTCTTTGATGTAGATGGAGCTTCCAGATAAAGAACTTCAGGTATATGCAAATTATGAATATCTATTTCAGAATTATCAGTCTGTTCTTTAGCAACATCTGTAGCTTTAATTGGAGAGACAGGAGGAGTAACAATTGTGTTGGAAATAGTTTCTTTGGCCTGAGCTGGAAGGGCTTCAATGATAATCAGTTCCTGTGAGATCAGAGATTCCTAATCCCCTTCCTCAGCTGCTTCAGTATCTTCTGAGATAGCTTTAGCCAAATACCTCCTTGCCTTCATTTTCTTCAATCTCCTTGTCAATGAAGGAGTTGCTTCAGCAGTATCAGAATGTACAGATTTCCTTTTCAAAGTATCAGAACTTTGAGCTGCTTTTACTTTCTGAGAAGTAAAATTCTCAGCTTCATTTATCACAGGTTCAGATGCATGAACCCGTGCTTCAATTGTTTCCTCAAATCAAAATTTATTATTGACCATTATTAAATCAAAACATTTATCACATGATAAAGTTAAAAATTGATGAAGTAAAGATTAACAAATTGCAATTAAAACATGCACAGTCACATAATTTGAGAAACAAAGAACAAATCTTGCAATCTAAAGGAAATTTCATTAATATATCAGATGAGTACATTACATGAAATTTATCAATTACATGCAAAAATTACAAGATAGTCCTATTCTAAGAATTCTTAACATCAACAGCCTTAGTCGTAGTCTAAGAAGACTGAAAAAGCTGACGGTGAAGAGAAACGAATGGATGACAATTAATTCTTCTTCCTACTTTTAACAAAGAGAACAGCAAGATGAATGATTTGCTCCTGCTGTTTAAGAATACGAAGATGAACTTTCTTTGGAAAGACATCAGATCATTTTTAATGTTGCCTGGAAGTTGAATCCAGATGTCGAATGGAATGCTGTTGATAGGATATAGAGTCGGAATTCCATTTCGAAAAATGGTCACAGTTTCTGTACCATAGCAGTAAAACCAACTATAATGTGCCATTGTTTGAGAGAAATGAGAAGATGTGATTTTACTGATGAATGATCAGTCATTTAAATAGGCAATGGAATACCAAGGGACGCGAGGACTTGTTAACAATTACAAGTAAAAATAATGATCCTTCGACTCGCTAGAGTAATGTGTAATAATAACAGTCAGTAAAAGATCTAAAGCCAGAGTTAATGGGCACGAGAAAAAAAATTAACAATTACTGTGCACATGTAGGTTTTCAAGACATACACGTTAACCACTAACCCATAATGATTATGACTATTTTATTTCACCCAAATTATTCTGATTTAAATATGACTGTTTCGGATTTTATCACAAATAAGTCAAGTGAAGAAAAATTCCACGTAAGCATCAAAGATTCCATCAGGATTTAATATCAGAACTTAACTTATACCAGATTTTAACAGTCATCAGAATATGGCTTCTATACTCAACAAGTGAATATCTTTTTATATGATTCGTCATACAAATACTGACTTGTTTTGTTCAGATTTTAATCATCAGAACTTCCATCAGAACTTGTCCTCAGAAAGTATGCAACTGACACTTAACTGTTTGTCAAAAACAACTTAATCACCACAGTAATTTTCATCATTCATATAGAGTGAAAGTGTGTACATTCAACAAGACATCAGATAAAGATTAAAGTCTGATAAACTTCAGTGATCTTAGAAATAAGGCATAACTCTGGAAAAATGCTTAAAATCTGTAATCAGTCATGATGTCTACTGTAGAACAAGTTTATGTATGAGTCCACCTCAACAGTTTGTGCTCATTTTATGCATCTTTTGAAATTCCTTTTTACAGTGGATTCTCAGTGTGAGTCACGACTGCTTATCAGAATTTATGCTGTTATCAGAGTATTTCTCTAGTAATCATAGAGTGTGAAAAGTCACCAAGAAATTTTTTGCTTTTCTAATGCATATTACTTAATACCATCAATGCACTTGGGTCTTCCCTTCCACATTTTTACTCTATATCTCAAAGGAGTACCTGACTTTTATTCTTTTCTTTTCTTTTCTTTTCTTTTTATAAGTGAGGTATATCAGCACTTAGTTCATTCTTAAGATTTACTGACATCAGAATTTTACAGATAAGAAACAAGAATCTAGTTTGTGACTTAGTAATAAGATACACAAAGTAAACTTGACTAAGCTCAATATCAGAATCTGCTTGTGTTAATGAGTTTCCACATAAACAACTAATTCAAACATGGGATTTCTAGTATGTTAAAGACTATTAGGTCAGCATCTAGCACAATTATCCTCATTGGATTGAATAGTCACAGAACATTCAAAACACTTATCAGAGTATATAAATCCACATCGGATAACAATCAGCATTTAATGAAATTCAAATTAAGCACATATTACATAGAGATAATATAATCTGTAAACAGTGATCATAAAGTCTGATGCATGAGAACAAAAACTAAGCAGATTTAGAGAAAGAACCTGAAACCATTCCAAGTTCATTTACCAATCTTATAAAAGTAGCTTCACATAGTGGTTTTGTGAAGATATCTGTTAGCTGTTGATCTGTTGGAACAAAATGCAATTCCACTGTACCTTCATCCACATGTTCCCTTATGAAATTGTACCTTATGCTGATGTGCTTTGTCATTAAGTGTTGAACTGGATTACCAGTCATAGCAATATCACTTTGATTATCACAGTAAATAGGGATATTAGAAAATTCTAACCCATAATCCAGTAACTGATTCTTCATCCAAAGAATCTGTGCACAACAGCTTCCTACAACAATATATTATACTTCTGCAGTTGATGTGGAAATTGACTTTTGTTTCTTGCTAAACCAAGAAACCAATCTACCTCCAAGAAATTGGAAGCTTCCAATCCTCCATTGAGAAAAACATTTTTCACATCCATTTGAAAGACTTTAAACTTTTTGTGAGCAGCATAAGCCAAAAAGATCCTTATGGCTTCTAATCTAGCAACTAGTGCAACTGTTTCATCATAATCAATACCCTCCTGTTGAGAGTAGCCCTTAGCAACCAGTCTTGCTTTATTCCTTGTAATTATGCCATTAGTGTCAGTTTTGTTTCTGAACACCCATTTTGTAGCTACAACTGATCTGTTCTTTGGACTTGGTACTAGGGTCCAGACTTTATTTCTTTCAAATTCATTAAATTCTTCCTGCATTGCTTGCACCCAATCAGCATCTTGAAGAGCTTCTTCCACTTTCTTTGGCTCAGTTTGAGATAGAAAAGAATGATAGAGACATTCATTTGAAGTTACAGTTCTAGTTCTGAAACCTGCTTTAGGATCTCCAATGATTAAGTTAGGTGTGTGTGTGCTTTAGTCCACTTCCCTACAGATGGAAGTTGATCTCTAGAACTGGATCCTCCCCCATGATCCATGTTGTCTCCATCAGCATTTTCTAATGCTCCCCCTATAGTTATGCTCTTTGAGACTTCAGAATTTATTTGATTTTTCAGGAGTTGAAGAATCAGAGCTTCCAGAATTATCAGAATTTGGCTCACCAGAACTAGATGAATCAGAACATGAAGAGCCAGTAATAGGTTCTGATGCTTCTCGAGAGTCTTGAGATGTGGTAGGATCTTCATCTTTCTCCCCCTGGACAGGTGCATTTTCCTTTGGAGTTGTTACCACAGTTTCAATGACATCAGAACTTAATCCATCAGAACTTATAGGATCAGAATTTTCAGGATCAGAATTTAAATCTTCATTCTCAAATCTCAGCTGATCATGATCATCGAAATCTTCAAGTCCAGTAATCTTCTTATCATCAAAAGAGACATTGATAGATTCCATGACAACTCTTGTTCTTAAATTGTAGACTCTAAAGGCTTTTGTGGAAAGTGGATATCCAACAAAAATTCCTTCATCAGCTTTTAGATCAAATTTTGACAGCTGCTCAGGATGAGTCTTAAGAACAAAACACTTGCAACCAAATACATGAAAGTATTTCAGATTTGGCTTCTTATTCTTCACCATTTCATATGGTGTTTTTCCATGCTTATTTATGAGTGTAGCATTTTGTGTAAAACAAGCAGTCTGCACAGCTTCAGCCCAAAAATAGGTTGGTAGCTTTTGCTTCATCAATCATTGTTCGTGCAACTTCAATGAGAGTCCTGTTCTTTCCTTCCACAACTCCACTTTGCTGTGGAGTTCCAGGTGCAGAAAACTCCTGTTTGATTCCATGATCTTTACAGAACTCTTCCAGGATTGAATTCTTTAACTCAGTGCCATTATCACTCCTTATTATTTTAACAGAATCTTTGACCATCTTATCCAGCTGTCTGACATGATCAGTTAGAGTAGATGCAGTTTCAGTCTTCTTGTGCAAGAAGTACACCCATGTGTACCTTGTGAACTCATCCACTATAACCATAGCATATTTCTTCTTTGCAATAGACATGACATTGATTGGACCAAATTGATCAACATGCAGTAGGTGATAAGGCTCAAGAATTGATGACTCAGTTTTGCTATTGAAGGAAGATTTTCTTTGTTTTGCCTTCTGACATGAATCATAGAGGCCATCAGGAGCAAATACTATTTTTGGCAGTCCTCTCACAAGATCTTTCTTTACAAGCTCATTTATATTGGTGAAATTTAAATGAGAGAGTTTCTTGTGCCAATTCCAGCTTTCTTCAATTGATGCTCTACTCAACAGACAGATTGCAGAACCATCAGTACTTGTTGAAAGTCTGGCTTCATAAATGTTACCATGCCTGTATCCTTTCAGAACCACTTTGCCTGTTGAAATACTTATAACTTCACAATGTTCATAAAAGAAATCCACATGATAACATCTGTCACTGATTTGACTCATAATCAACAGATTGTGTTTAAGTCCTGAGACTATAGCTACTTATTCAATGATGACATTCCAAAGATTGATCTTGCCATATCCTAGAGTTTTCCCAATGTTGCCATCTCCATAAGAAACTCCTGGGCCAGCTTTCTCCACAAAGTCTGATAGCAGGGCTTTATTTCCAGTCATATGTCCTGAACATCCACTGTCCAGAACTAGGATGTTCTTCATGTTGCCCTGCAATCACAAAGACCACTAATGGTTAGTTTTAAGGACCCAGACTTTCTTGGATCCTTTGGCCTTTTTAAGTTTGTTAACATTTGCAGCGGATTTAATATCAGAGTTTATGCTAACATTTTTCTTATCAGATTTTACAGTATTAGACTTTGCATCATGCTTTACACTAGAAGGAATTAAAGTAACTTTCTTCAAAGAAGGTCTTATCTGATAATAATCATAGTACAAACTATGATATTCCTTACAAGTATAAATGGAATTCCATATACTACCACAATGAAAATAAGGATTTTATGGCTTAAACCTAACAGATTGACTCTTAACTCCTGACTTTGAAGGTAAGGAGTTTATATTCTTATTCTTCCTGCAAAAAAAAGCCAGATGGTTAAAGTTTCCACAGTTATAGCATTTCTTTGTAGGAGCATTAGGAACAGACATATAATTGTTACTTTTATTAACTCCTTCCTTTCCATTCCTATTTTTCCTAGCTGGCTTTACACTGGTAATCTCTTTCAGCTTATGTTTAAGCTGCTTATTTGTCATTAAACCTATGTTAACTTCAGTTGGTTTATCCTGTTCTAATTTTTCAGAAGTTGACTCTACTATCACTTCTGTCTCAATATCATTCATCTTTTCAAAATCAGACTTTACAGTTTTAGCTACAAATTTAACAGGATTTACCTTTGGCTTAGTAGTTTGTTTAACAATAATTGGCTTAACTTGTTCAGTTCCTTTTTCACTTTTCTCATCTCCATAACCTAAGCCCTCTTTCCAGTTTCCACTACTGAGTATATCCTGAGTTGCTCTGCCAGAGTTAGTCCAAGTCCTGATAATCTCTCTCTCTTTTTCTAACTCAGTTTTTAGAGATTTATTCATTTTTAGCACTTCATCTCTCACATAGAAAGCATCATCTATATCCTTCTGAGTTTGATGGAACATAACTTACTTTTTTCTAAATAATCATTCCTCTTTTTAAAAGCAAGATTTTCAGAAGTTAATCTTTCACATGTTAAATTTTGATCTTTGTAGCTAATAAACATGGTTTTAAGATATAATTTCAACTCAGTAATATCATCAGTATGAAAGGCATAAGTTGTTTGAGGTACCTTTAACTCAGTAGTATCAGAACTCCTAATAGCATTTGCCATCAAGGCATAGGTCTCCTCATCTTCAGAATCTGAGGTGTCTGTCCAACTTTTCTTCTTTGTGACAAGTGCCTTGCCTTTTTCACTCTTTCCTCTCTTGCATTCAGGAGATATGTGGTCTTTCTCACCACAGTTGTAGAATTTGACATTTGAGTAATCTCCTCTGTCAGACTTTCCTCCTTTGCCTTCAGATTTTCTGAAGACCTTCTTATCTGAACTTCTACCTTTCCTGGAAAACTTCTTTCCTCTTATGAATTTCCTGTATGCTATCTTTGTGATACCCTTCACCATAAGAGCACACAGCTTCATCATCTCTTCATCAGCATCTACTTCAGGTAGACTTTTAGTTTCTGAATCATCATCATCAGAACTTGATGATTCTGAATCAGACTTTATGATGAGAGCTTTTCATTTTCCTTCCTTTGAGACAACCACTTTGGGGGATTCCTCCTCTGCGTTAAGAGCAACTGTTCTTGACTTTCTCCCATGTCTCTTGCTTCTTTGATCCATCTCAAGTTCATAAGTCTTGAGCATTCCATAAATTTCATCAAGAGTAGTTTCATCAAGAGCATAATTATCTCTTATAATAGTAGCTTTCAAATCCCAACTTTCAGGAAGACTAAAAGGAATTTTAGATTTGAATCTTCAATGTCATATTCCTTGTCCACTAGTGACAGGTCATTCAAGAGTTTGACAAACCTCTCATATAAGTCAGTTAATGACTCGTCACTTTTTAAGTCAAAGTGCTCATACGCTTGAGTGAGTATAGTCCTCCTGTTTTTCTTGATTGCATCAGTTCCCTGACACCTTCTCTCCAAAGCATCCCATATCTCCTTTGCAGTCTTGCATTGTATAACCCTATTCGACATGACATTATCAATGGCACTATGTAGCAAATGCCTTACCTTTGCATCCTTGGCAATAGATGAGATATCTTCAGCTGTGTATTCACTTTTCTCCTTTGGTATGGTCTTTGCTAGCTGATCTGCAACTACAACAGAGAGCTTGGTTGGCTTATGCGGTCCTTTATTAATTCTATCAATACATACCTCTGTAATCAGGTAGCATATATGATATCAGGTCTACTAGCAGTTATATAGAGTAGAGAGCCAATCATACCTCTGTAATCAGTAATATCTACTGATTTACCAGTATCCTTGTCCAGTTTTGTTGCAGTGGCCATGGGAGTGGATGCACTTGAACAGTCTTGCATTCCAAATTTCTTCAGCAAATTTCTGGTGTACTTAGTTTGACAAATAAAAGTGCCTTCTTCATTCTAATTGACTTGAAGGCCCAGAAAATAGCTAAGTTCCCCCATCATACTCATCTAATACCTTGACTTCATCAGTTTGGCAAACTTCTTGCAAAGTCTGTCATTTGTAGAACCAAAAATGATATCATCAACATAAATCTGGACCAGAAGTAAGTCCTTTCCATGGTTGAAATAGAACAGTGTTTTGTCTATAGTTCCTCTGTTAAATCCACTTTCCAGAAGAAACTGAACTAAAGTCTCATACCATGCTCTTGGAGCTTGCTTAAGTCCAAAAAGTGCTTTATCAAGCCTGTAGACATAATCTAGATATTTGGAATCTACAAAGCCTGGAGGTTGTTCAACATATACTTCTTCCTCCAATTCTCCATTGAGAAAAACACTTTTCACATCCATTTGAAAGACAGTAAACTTTTTGTGAGCAACATAAGCCAAAAATATCCTTATGGCTTCCAATCTAGCAACTGGTGCAAATGTTTCATCATAATCAATTCCCTCCTGTTGAGAGTATCCTTTTGCAACCTGCCTTGCCTTATTCCTTGTAATTATGCCATCACTATCACTTTTATTTCTGAATACCCATTTTGTACCAACAACAGATTTGTTCTTTGGTCTTGGTACTAGGGTCCAGACTTTATTTCTTTCAAACTCATTTAACTCTTCCTGCATTGCTTGCACCCAATCGGCATCTTGAAGAGCTTCTTCCACTTTTTTTGGCTCAGTCTGAGAAAGAAAAGAATTGTAAAGACATTCATTTGAAGTACCTGTTCTAGTTCTGACACCTGCATCAGGATTTCCAATTATCAAATCAGGTGTATGTGATTTAGTCCACTTCCTTGCAGATGGAAGGTTTTCTCTAGAACTGGATGCTCCCCCATGATCCATGCTGTCTTCATTTTCATTTTCTGATGCTCCCCCTAAAACTATGCTCTCTGAGTTGGATTCTTCAGAATTTAGATTTTCAGACCTATCAGAACTTGGCTTATCAGAACTTGACGAATCAGAACTTGAAGAGCCAGATGTATGTTCTGATGCTTCTTGAGATGTGGTAAGATCTTGAGTATGCTCCCCCTGCATAGGTGCATCTTCCTTTGGCGTAGTCACCACAGTTTCAATAACATCAGAGTTTAATCCATCAGAGTTTGCAGTATCAGGACTTAGATTGTCAGGATTATCAGTATCAGAATTTGAGTCTTCATTTTCAAATCTCAGCTGATCATAATCAATAAAATCTTCAAGTCCAGTAATCTTCTTGTCATCAAAAGAGACATTGATAGATTCCATGACCACTCTTGTTCTCAAGTTATAGACTCTGAAGGCTTTTGTGGAAAGTGGATATCCAATAAAGATTCCTTCATCAGCTTTTAAATCAAATTTAGATAGCTATTCAGGATGAGTATTACGAACAAAACACTTGCATCCAAATACATGAAAATACTTCAGATTTGGCTTCTTTTTCTTCACCATCTCATATGGTGTCTTTCCATGCTTGTTGATGAGTGTTGCATTCTGAGTAAAACAAGCAGTCTGCACAACTTCAGCCCAGAAATAGGTTGGAAGCTTTGCTTCATCAAGCATTTTACGTGCAGCTTCAATGAGAGTTCTATTCTTCCTTTCAACAACTCCATTTTGCTGTGGAGTTCCAGGAGCAGAAAATTCCTGCTTGATTCCATGGTTTTTGCAGAACTCTTCCATTATCAAATTATTGAACTCAGTACCATTATCACTCCTTATTATTTTTACTAAGTCTTTGACCAATTTATCCAGTTGCCTGACATGATCAATCAAGATAGATGCAGTTTCACTTTTTGTGTGCAAGAAATACACCCATGTTTATCTGGTGAACTCATCCACTATAACCAAAGCATATTTCTTCTTTGCAATAGACATGACATTTACTGGACCAAATAGATCAACATGTAGTAGGTGATAAGGCTCAAGAATTGATGATTCAGTCTTGCTCTTGAATGAGGATTTTCTTTGTTTAGCCTTCTGACAAGAATCACAAAGGCCATCAGGAGCAAATACTGACTTTGGCAGTCCTCTCACAAGATCTTTCTTGACTAATTCATTTATATTATTGAAATTTAAATAAGAGAGTTTCTTGTGCCAATTCCAGCTTTCTTCAATTGATGCTCTACTCATCAGACAGATTGCAGAACCATCAGTACTTGTTGAAAGCTTAGCTTCATAAATATTACCACGCCTGTATCCTTTCAGAACAACTTTGCTTGTAGATTTACTTACAACTTCACAGTGTTCTTCAAAGAAATCAACATGATAACCTCTGTCACAGATTTGACTTATACTCAGCAGATTGTGTTTAAATCCTGGGACCAGAGCTACTTCTTTAATGATGACATTCCCAAGATTGATATTGCCATATCCCAATGTTTTTCCAATGTTGCCATCTCCATAAGAAAAACTTGGGCTAGCTTTCTCCACAAAGTCTGATAGCAGGGATTTATTTTCAGTCATATGTCCTGAACATCTACTGTCCAGAACTAGGATGTTTTTCCTGTTGCCCTGTAATCACAAAGACCACTAATGATTAGTTTTAAGGACCCAGACTTGCTTGGATCCTTTGGCCTTATTAAGTTTGTTAACATTTGCAGCGGATTTAGCATCAGAGTTTATGTTAACATTTTTCTTATCAGAATTTACACTATCAGACTTTGAATCAGAACTTACACTAGAAGGAACAATGGTAACTTTCTTTAAATAAGGTTTTATTTGATAATAATCATAGTACAAACTATGATATTCCTTACAAGTATAAATGGAATGTCATAAACTACCACAATGAAAACAAGGATTTTGTGGTTTATATCTAACAGACTGACTCTTAACTCCTGACTTTGAAGGTATGGAGTTTATGTTTTTATTCTTCTTGCAAAAAGAAGCCAGATGGTTAGAACTTCCACAGTTATGACATGTTTTCCTAGGAGCTTCAGGAACAGGCTTATAATCATTGCTTTTATTCACACCTTCCTTTCCATTCCTATTTTTCCTAGGTGATTTTACCTTGTTTGCATTCTTAACATCTTTCAGCTTATGCTTAAGCTGCTTCTTAGTCATTAAGCCTATGTTCACTTCAGCTGTCTTTTCATGTTTTAGTTTGTCAGAAGTTAATTCCTTTTTAACTTCTGATTTCTCATTATCAGACCTTACAGCTACAAACTTGACAGGTTTTAACTTTGGCTTTTGTTTAACAACTACATACTTAATAACTTCAGTTCCTTTATCATTCTTATCCTCTCCATAACCTAAGCCCTCTTTCCAGTTTTCACCACTTAACAAATTCTGAGTTGTTCTGCCAGAGTTAGTCCAAGTCCTGATAACCTCTCTTTCCTTTTCTAACTCTGTTTTTAGTTATTCATTCATTTTTAACACTTCATCCCTACCATAAAAAGCATCATTTCTATCTTTCTGAGTTTGATGGATTATAACTAACTCCTTTTCTAAGAAATCATTTCTTTTCTTAAAAACAAGATTTTTAGAAGTTAATCTTTCACATGTTAAAGTTTGATCTCTATAACTAACAAACATGGTTTTAAGATATCTTTTCAACTCATTTATATCATCAGTATGAAAGGCATACGTAGTTTGAGGTACCTTTGATTCAGCAACTTCAGAACTGCTTTCAGCACTTTCCTTATCAGCATTTGCCATCAAGGCAAAATTCTCATCACTTTCAGAATCTGAGGTGTCTGTCCAGCTTTTCTTCTTTGTGACAAGAGCCTTGCCTTTGTCACTCTTCACTTTCTTGCAATCAAGAGATATGTGGCCTTTCTCACCACAGTTGTAGCATTTTACATTTGTATAATCCCCTCTGTCAGACTTTCCTCCTCTACTCTCAGATTTTCTGAAATTCTTCTTATCAGAACTTGTGCCTTTTCTGGAAAACTTCTTTCCCTTCCTGAACTTCCTATATGCAATCTTTGGAATCCCTTTCACCATAAGAGCACACAGCTTCATCATCTCTTCATCAGCATCCGTCGCAGGCAGGCTTTCAGATTCTGAGTCATCATCACTTTCAGAACTTGATGACTCAGTATCAGACTTTGTGAAGAGAGCTTTACCCCTGTCTTTCCTTGAGGTAGCTGCCTTGGGGGATTCTTCTTCAGCCTTAAGAGCAACTGTCCTTGACTTTCCACCTTTCCTCTTGCTTCTTTGTTCCATCTCAAGTTCATGAGTCTTGAGCATTCCATAAATTTCATCAAGAGTTGTTTCATCAAGATTGTAGTAGTCTCTTATTATTGTTGCCTTCAAATCCCAGCATTCAGGAAGAGCTAATAGGAATTTAAGGTTTGAATCTTCAAGATCATACTCCTTATCAACCAGTGACAGATCATTCAAGAGTTTGACAAATCTATCATATAAATCAGTCAATGACTCATTAGCCTTTGAGTCAAAGTGTTCATACTCTTGAGTGAGTATTGTCTTCCTGTTCTTCTTAATCGTATCAGTTCCCTGACACCTTGTTTCCAGGGCATCCCATATCTCCTTTGTAGTCTTGCAGTTTATTACCCTGTTTGACATTACATTATCAATGGCACTATGCAGTAAGTGGCGTACCTTAGCATCCTTAGCAATTGATGCGATATCTTCAGCAGTGTAATCACTCTTCTCCTTTGGTACAGTCTTTGCTGCTTCACCTGCAACTGCAACCGCGAGCTTGGTTGGTTTGTGAGGCCCTTCCTTGATTCTATCAAGATATTCTGGATCCGTTGCTTCCAGAAACATGGTCATCCTCACCTTCCATATGGGATATTCAGATGGTCTCAATATGGGAACTCTGATGGTCTCATATCGACTTTGAATTTGTGTCTTAGGAGGCTCTTCAGTTTTGGTGGGCTTAGTTGGAGTTTCTGTTTCAGACATGATTGTGTTTGGATCTTAAACTGTTTGTGTGTTAACAGATAGGCTCTAATACCACTTGTTAGGTCACACACACACTGTAGAGGGGGTGAATATAGTGTATAATACAATCAAATCGAACTTAAATAACTCAAGTAACAGAAAACAAACTTTATTGAAACAATAAACTCTGTTACAGTATGGAACTGTTACCTCTCAGTGATGAACAAATATCACGAGAGCTGCTAGGGTTACAATGAATAATCTTCTCGAATATGATAACACTTATAGTATAAACCTTATGTCTGTGTTTATATACTACACAGTTACAAGATAATCGCTAATTGATATGGAATATAATTCTGCTTCCTAAAATATATCAATCAGATATCTTTTCTTCCAAGTATTCTATTCTTCATAGAATTCCTTCTTCATGCATATCTCTTCTTATGTTTGTCTCGATCTTCTTTCCTTTAATCAGCTGCTATCCTTATCTGAACGTCCTTCAGTACTTAAGTTCTGATATCCATCTTCTGATGATTATCTCCTGATAATATAAGTACTGATATCCTTAAGTCCTGACTTCCAGTAAGTACTGATTTATCCTGTTTAAGTAAGATATGAAAACTAAACATAAATCATATTAGCCATGACATTATCAAATATATCTAACATCTTGTATTGCTTCCTTGGATGGCCTCCATGTGGGATTACCCTTGATCTTCAAATCTTCATGTCTTCATGTACATTACAAGAATGAAACACAAAAACTAATCTAATGAACTTACAAGAAGAACTCGAGTTACATTCGAGATTTAAAATTACAAGATCGAACGACATGAAAGCCGTATTTAAAAATCCAAAATCATTAATCTAAGGTCATAAGCCATAACCATCCACCATGCTCAATTAACACATAAGAACATGTTAGAACAAATAATCTGATCTTAACAAATCATACCCATCATGATCTAATCATAAAAACTAAATATGGAAAAAAGCAGAAAATTCGAAATTAAATCTCATAACATTAAATGGCAGATTACAGGGTCTAAGCGGCGTCAAATGCCTTACAGACGAGTGGTTGATGGCTTTTGCCATCAGTTTCGTTCAGACGCTCAATTCCATATATAATAGTGTATTCGTTCCCCAAAATCGGACACCAGACACAGATTTCAGCAAATCCGCTGCATCCGATTTAGAATCGTATCAAATACGATTCATATAATAAGAACAAACATAAAACATGTATATATCAGTATATATACAAATTATATAATCATCATATGATTATACAACTCTCATGATTATCATAAAATCAGAACATATACATACATACGCATATATAAACATAACATGTTATCATTATAAAACCAGTAAACACATAAACGAATTAAACACTTTTCACAAGTAGCTCTGATGCCATTGCAGGGTTTCGAGCACATAAACGCAACAGAAACAGTTATTAAAATGTGAAGAAACCAAATATTTTCAAAACTCATCACAGGATCCATGCGAAAAATAGATATTTAATTCGTAGATCAGATTGTTTACCTTAAGAAGCATTACAAATTGGTTAACTAGTGGAGATCCAAAGCTTGTTCAATTACCACGCATCCCGCTCTCGCGATCCACGCTCTTTCGGTATCTACACGAATGCTTGAACTCAAGGATTGGATGTGTAATAGCACAAACTCATTTTTTCTTGCTCTCTCCATCTTCTCTCTTGGTGGCTAGGGTTTTAGTAAAAGTCTTGCACATAAAATCAGCCACACAAGGAATATTATATAGAGAGTAGAAAAAGAATTTTAACTCTTAACTAATTAGGAGTTATTATTAATTCGAAATTCCTATTTGTATAATAATTAAGTCACACTTAATTATTTAACAACTGAATTTCATTATTAATATTAGTAAATTCGAATACCATTATTTATCTAATAAATTAAGTCATACTTAATTAATATTATAAATAATTCAAATTAATTTAATATAATTTAAATCCCATTTAAATTAAATAATCCTTCAAGCATTCTTTGTGTGTGACCCTTAGGTTATTATTACATTGGCAACAAATTTTAAATCTAATTTAAAATCATAAATAATGAGCGGCATCTAGTAATACGTCATTGTTACCCAAGTAATAATAATTGAATCAGTGATCGATTAAACCTTTCGTGAATAATGTACAATGTAATATAATCCCTTTAACCACATATTATAGATTAAACTAGAGGCATGTAATGTATCATCCTCATCATTATTTAATCCAGGTTTCCTTGATCAATGAGTAGACTATCATATCAAATCAACATTTGAGCGGGGCCATGCATTTCGTAGTCTAGCTAACACAAGAGGCCAATAATATCATTCCTAAAATAAGAGGGTTAAATCACATCTAGATCATTCATATCTCTCATACGATTCATAATATACTTAATATCCACTTTTATCATTACCCGATCAAGGATAACTTTTAATGGAATCAATGTCTATTAATTCTCGTATAGAAATATAATGACTTCAGGTCTAAGGACCATTACATCATTGTCACTGTGAGAATTACTTATGACACAACAGACATGTAGAATCTCACATCGGGTCTGTCCAGCAGCATATACATATACATCTGCCTGTGTTTTTGACTTTAGTATCACTATACCTATGATCAATGAGATGTGATCATCAATCAACAAACACACAAGTCTTAATGCATTATTATTGTCCCTTAATAATAATAATCGACTAGGGACCTTTAGAAATATTGATACTATTTTCATAATCTCATTTCTAAGTCACGTACTTAAAGATATAGATGTAACACCCCCAGATCCGGGGTCGGGGATCCGGGTCGTCACGGTCTTTCTTTCCACAATATCACTTCACTTAATTAATAATAAATAACCTTATGCTGTGACCCCACACTAACACACACCACAACCCGTTATAGTCTCAGAGATGAAATTTAAATAAGTACAAGTCTTTGAATCCACAATTTAAAAGTTATTACAACCCAAAACGATTACTTGATAAATTTACAGTTAATTGCCATTATCTGCCACAAGTTATAATTATACATAATTGATTCTCAAAAGTAGATGGTCTAATCTACAATAGATCTACCTCTGCAGCTATAGCAGCTACGACATCAACGGGAAGACGCGGGACGCTTTCCACGCGCTTGCGCTGGGTCTGCTGGAGTCTGGCCATCTTTCCTAACTGTTGTTGTGTGATGAAAGAAGAGAGCAAGGGTGAGCAGCAAGCCCACCAAAATAATATGTATAATTATTTACAGTATATGAGCCTACTCATAATACTCATGAAAGTCTTGGTTAAAAGAAATGAACCAAGTTTGATATCTTAATGCGATGAAGTCGCAAAATATTCAGTATATATATACATATATACTTTTCAAAATATTGGAAGTCCTCTTCCATGCATAATATACACAAAGTCCCAGTGTATAACTGTATATAAAAAAATATCGTTGCAAGGTGATCTCATATATCTAACCTTGTCTCAACGTTTTTCTGAAAATCTTTGTCATTCATAAGACAATTATTAATTAGATATAAGTTTAAAAGATGAAGTTACCAAATACTTCACTACACTTATATCATTCCCAAATACTACTTGAACTACCACCGTTCAAGTTACAATCAATTTCAAAAGTTCATCCCACTGATGAGACCACAAGATAAGACTTGAATAGATTCAATCTTTGAAATATTATTGAATGAAAAAGTTATGAGATACTTTATTTAGTCCCGATATATATATAACCACATATATATACCCCTTTCAACATTTCCTGAAACCTCTGTTATGTAAAGTATGAACAGAGTTTGAAACATCTAATGAATTTTGGAAAGGAAAAGAATTTTGGCATAAACCCGATATCTTGCTGATCAGGCAAAGATACCAATAAGTAACCTTTTCTACTGTAGATGGATGAATTCCTCACCGGTCATCACCCTGGCCGCATTAGGACCTTGCGCTAGACCGTACCCCGGCCCCTCACGCGTTGATGGACTGCCACCCAGCCACTTACACAATAATAGACCGTACCCCGGCCTGTCGCTTATGCCGACTCAATGAGATGGGCTTACTTCCCGAACGTTGGGCAAGTAATCAATTCATTTACCCAATCTGCAACCTCGTTGCGAATATAAAATACACCACAGAGCCGGATTCCTCAGGTTTTGAGCGAGTATTTAAATCCCCTTAAAAAGGAAGATCTTAAATATAAAAATGAGTTTTGGGATCCGCTCTGACTTTTAAAAATCATTTTGAAGACTCGAAAACACTTTAAAGAGTGTTTGGAGTAAGGCTGATTTAATGAAGTAAATCAGTCCCCAGAATATTTAGAAAATGACTGAATATTATTATTTAATATAATATTCCCATAAAGAATAATCTTTATAAAAATAATTGAAGTAGAAGTATTAAAACTTATACTTGAAATAAACATTAAATAACCAAAGATATACTTATATGAAAGTATTATCTTTATTTGAATAATCGAAAATAAGTTTGATTATTAACACCTTATTCTTTAATAGAATAAAGAATATAATTCAGCACATAATCGGAGTCATAGATCCTCAAATGAATATTTAAATAATATTCATAATAATATAAAAGAGTCATAAGTCCTCGAATGAATATTCAAATAATATTCAGATAAATAAATAAAAGAGTCATAAGCCCTCGAATAATATTCGAAATAATATTCAAATATAAAATAGAGTTTAAAGTTATCGAATAAACCTTATTCGATTAATAGTTTGGAAAACTCTAACCATATATATATATAAATATATATATATATATAAATATCCATATCCATATATATAAAATCTACTCGGGATCCTCGACTCCCGGTTTTAGAAAATATTTTCACCTTTGGGTCCCTATACTAAGGGTATATGCAAGATACCGCTATCCTCTAGCATAGGTATTATGCAACTATAAGCACTGAAATCAACAGATAGATAACCAGATTACGAAACAGACATGCATATATACCATATTAGCATACTCCAATATATTGCAAAATTTGCTAATAACAATCATGCAATATCACAAGATAATGCATATACATATATTTACATCACAACAACAGTATAACGGGTAGAAAACTTGCCTGAGCGACTGGGGGTTACGAATGGCTCGGGACGAGTCTGGTAACCTATAAACAACAAGTAAGTTGGAATTAAACCAAAGTCACTTGTAAATCTATACTTTAACTAACTTAGACTCTAACGCTTGTTTTGCGCTCACTGATTCGCTTAAGTCACTCGGGTACCCTCGGCTCCACCATTTTTAATAATTTAACCTTTACGAGTTTTAAAGCGATTCCTTCGCGAGTGACTTACCAACTGCCTAAAACACTTACCATAAATGTTTCACACATTAATTAACCCTTTTTGGTCTTTAACCTACATTTCAAAGTGAGGCGAGGGAAAAAGTTTCGTTCGCGAAACACCGTTACTTGAAACGGTCGTTTCTCCTAAACCGTAAATCGGAATCGAACGAACTACATATCAAAACGAAGCTCGTAACATGAGCTATCTAAACATGGCAGTGGTCACAATCTAGCAGGGGGTTCTCGGGTCCTAATGCTATGCACAAAAACAGTCCAAAGAAAATCGGACGTTACGACGGCTATGTTTACGCGATTTCCAAATTTTAACCCATTCACAAACAACCCAAATCAACCTCAAATCCAACACACAACAAACATCCATCCTTATCACATCATAAAAACCCCAACCAATTCAATTTAATCATTCATACATAAGCTTAAACCTAACTTCAATCATACTTAAGTTCCTTTAAATCAAAACCACAAAATTACCATTCCTTTCACTACCATACCAAATCTCAAACTCTAAATCATAACAACAAGATACAATATCAACCCACTACTCAAAATCACCTTATAATATATATGAACCTAGGGTTTGGAAATGGTATACCTTCCTTGAAGTGGTGGGTGGAGCTAGGAAGCCTTAAGAAGCTTTGAGAAGCCTTAGGAAAGCTTGGATCTTCAAGAAAAACAAGAAAAAGTTCAAGTTAAAAACTTGAAAACACTATTCATTATCTTCTTCCTTGATTAAATGAAGAAGTTAGAGAAAGAATTAATGGCTTAAACTCATGATATAGCCATAACTAAGCATAAAGATGATTAGGGAATTTTCTTACCAATTTAGGAAGCTTGGATCTTGATTTTTGAAAAATCTATGCCTTTAAAATGTAAAAAGCCGAGAGCTCCTAAGAACAAATGCCTTGGTTGTTTTTGATTTTTTTGATGAAATGATTTTGCTAGCTTGGTTGGCTTGATTTGTATTTGATTTAGTAAATTACTACCTTGCCCTTGAATTTGTGTGGTCCTTATTCAACCACACCTCCTTCCTTCCCATGTCATGCTTACCTCATCCTCATGATGTCATCCTTCCTTCCTTGTCTTCTTTCTATTGGTTGGATGACATCATTCCCATTAATCCCTTTGATTAACTTCCTAATCGTTTGCCTAATGACCGCTGATCTGTTATACGGTTCGCTTAACTTTCGTTCTCGTTTATCGTTTGAAGGATCATACCCGGGATCTTATTACTTAGGTTCCCTTAACCTTTCTCAATACATTATATTCCTTTTTATGATCCTCTATTATAATCCTTTAATTTAAATCCTTTTTATCCTGTTACCTTATACTCAATTCTCTCCGTATATTGTGGATTTCCGGGAAAAATCAAAGTGTTCGGAATTGGATTCTGACGATCTTTACATACACTTATATACTTCATAGAGTACTAATAATATCCCAGAATATCCATAACAGAACCCCTACATAGTGTGGCATGAAAAGTTTTCTCATTCAGCAAAAACACTATTCATAAGGGTTTCAAAAATTTCCAAAAATTGGGGTTATTACAGTCTCCCCTCCTTAAAAGGATTCCGTCCCGGAATCAGATAGAAATGAATAAGGATACTTTCTTAGTATTGCACTTTCTAACTCTCAAGTCAATTTTCCCACATTGTGGTTCTACCATCAAACTCTGACTAGTTTGATAACCCTTCTCCTAAACACTTGTCCCTTTTCGATCTATAACCCTTTCTGGTTGCTCCCTATAGGTTATGTCTGGTCGCATGCCTATGCGCTCATATGCCCCTATTTATCTGGCATCCGAATTACATTTTCTTAACATTGATACGTGGAACACATTATGAACTTGCTACATATTCGGGGTTAGGGCTAGCTCATATGCTAACTTCCCAAACGTCTTAATATATCCAAGGGTCCAACAAATTGTAGTCTTAGCTTTCCTTTCTTTCCGAACCTCATCAATCCTTTCCAAGGGATACCTATAACATTACTAGGTCCCCTATTTCATACTCTTTATCCTTTCGTGTCAAATCAACATACTTATTATGTCCATCTTGGGCTACTACCAGCCGTCCTCTGATTAGATCTATCATATCCTTGGTCCTTTGGACTACTGCGGGTCCGAGCATCTTGCGCTCTACAACTTCATCCTAACATAAGGGAGATCGACATTGTCTTCCCTCAAGGATCTCATAAGGCGATATCTCAATACTGACATATGATCTATTGTCATACGAAAACTCAATCTGCGTTATGTGATCATTCAAATTTCTTTCAAGTCTATTGCACAGACTCTCATTATAGCTTTTAGCATTAGAGCTTCTGCTTCTCAATACCCATTCTTTTCGAGTTCGTAATCGCTACTACCTTCCGTTCCTAATATTATACTGGTTATACTTTTGCTCGTTAGCGTTCTATAACCTTTTAATAACCATGCCAACCTTAGTATCACGAATGTGTTTCCATTCCGAATACTACCACAACTTTATTACTCCTTTTTCAGCTGTTTCTATTTTCGAAAGCTTAATCCTTCATATAGAAGTAAAAGAATTTATTGAGAGATCACTATGATCATGAACACTTGTTATATCGCATAGTTAGTACAGAAGGTGGCCAGCCTTTAGTACTTGACAAGCAATTAAACAATAGATGGTATCCTACTAGGCTTCTATCACACAGATAGATAGTCATTCGGCAATACCTCCCCTTTCTGGAAGGGTTGTTCTTCTCAGATTACATGAAATGAAAAGAAGAGAAAAGAACGAATTGAAGAGAATTGTATATTCATAAAAATTTTATTGCCATAAAATATCTGGCTTGGAGTCTACCTCTGAACTATAGAGGTTTGTCATAGAAGAACAAAACATATATGTATTTATATCCGCATCAAGTATTATAGCATCGCATTTCACGTGCCTAAATATTTTCGCTATCCCGTCCATCATTCTATGGACCCATGCTCTTCCTCGAGCTTATACATAATTACCTTTGAAACTCCCTCGACATCGAAAATTGAATCTGGGATCTCATTCTAGACATCATCGTTACTAGAACCCATTTCTATACCGCAACCTTCTTCGTATAATAATACGACTCTCTATTGATAAGAAAGAATAAATATTCACTAGGTAGATACTCTACTTAATTAGTCTATCAATGATAACTTATACACTACCACGACCCGATTAGTGGTACTCAATCTCAACACCCATTCCAATACAACTCTCACGGTTGTAATCAGCTCAATACTCGCAGAATCATTGTTGCCTTACTATGGTCCACCACTGACCTACTGTAGTCATTCATTTTCCATGAAGTCTTAATATCTAACCATACGGAGTCCATACATGTCGTATCAAATCCTTCTAAGGAGGTAACATAATCACCATTCATGATTCATGAAGAACATTCCTGATCCTGACATACATACATGACATGAAGCAGATAAAAGTGCAGAAGAGTTTCAGTCAAAGCAACGATAGCAGGTTAATACCATTCTTAAACATATGCCTTCAATAGAAGACTTAACTCAAAGGTTTGTTTGGTCCTTTTTGGAATATGGTCCTGGCTTATTCTCAAGATAGTATCTTCTGAGATAGATAGCCCGTTCATGGCGATTACGCGAATTAAATTTTACCAACTACTATTACGGTTGGGTATTGCACAGTCATCAGAAGGAATGTCAATCTTCCAAACCATAATACAACCTTCAGCTTTTAACCATCATCACTGTATCCTTTGGCACAAGCGCCTACCATTATCCTTTTACCGTTAAAGTGTCGGCCACCTCTTTGGCCTTTCCTGATAGTAATAGTTCCTTATAATCAATGTCTTTTAACCACCTCCAAATAAATTTTCTACCTCATTTCAATTACAGCTTATGCGAAGATGTTTTCCTTAAAATCTTATGAGTAAAAAAAATATCACCATTTTTCCATAAGTTATTGCCTCAGTCTTTAGATGTTAATCACTGTCAAAACTGACTCTCAATCATACTTAGAACATCTTTTATCTTAGGTCCTAATTGCCCTGAACAATTTCGATCTTTACTGGTTCGATCCATACTTTCTCGTGGTTAACACGTGCCCCACTTGGCATCATTATAATTACATCATATTTCTTTTATCAACATTTTTATTCTTGAGAATTTCGAATATTTCCTTTCTCCTTGTAAAACCTCTAAGGTTATCCTTCAATCGTTCCTCCTGTATTCCCTAGATACAGGGCATATCAAAATACCATTTACTATTACTAGAACCATTGTCTATATACTTCTGAAAAATTTCTCCACTAATTCTTAAAGGTTATTGTTACCTTAACCCTTTCCAAATCATACTGTCAACACTCATACTGTCCCTCTTAAGGGTGAAATGCCAACCTTTATGCATTCCCCTAGGATTCATTTTAGGTTACCGATGTTCTATCCTTAATTCCACCTTTAAAAAGGTACATGCATCCTTCCATGGATAACTCAAGTCATATATCCCTGATAAGGGTATCTTATTCAATCATTACCACCTTGATAGTACATGTCTAATTTCACAATAACGTCTGTATTCAAATTGGGGTCAATTAATATGGCCTCCAAAAGATAACAACGATTATCCGCTTGTCTTGCCTAATTTGGTAACGATAACAAGGATGTTCTGGAGGATATTGGTCGTGTTCAACGTGAACTTCTTCTTAATAATTCCTTATTTACTTTTGTTGTTTATCTCAACAGTCACCTCAATGTTGGTATACCTTTCATACCTGGCATCTCCCTTTCTGGGTATCAAGCCACCGGTCTTACACTTCACATTCTTGAAGGTCACTTCCTTCATCCAATTTTCTTAATTTCTTACTTTCTTGTCTCCTCAGTCTATCCGCGTCTCATTATTTATCCTTCGAATTATCTCAAGGTTTCCTCGAATCTTCCCAACTTACAGGGGATAAAATATATGTATCTCTTATGCCCTCAACCATCAATTTTAACTCATGGTGAATCACCCTCATCCTGACGATCACATACTCTTCTATTTCTATTTCTACTAGTCTTTAGGGTTTCCTCATACCCAACTCCCTTATCATTCCTCAAACTCTATTGCCGTTATATTCCTTTCTCTTATCATTATTTCATGAACCAACACAACATAAACATTGATTACAAATATCCCGTCATTCTGGATTCGCGTCTTCAGAACGAATCTTAACAACTTTTACATCTTAAATTCATAATTCATCATACTCGTCTGCCTTTGTTCTGGCTCTAAAGCTTTTACACTATTTCCATAACCTTGGGAAGTACTTTCCCGAAAACAATTGGCTGAACTTTAATCAGTTTATTATAATCTCTTACTCCGTGCCTTCCTTGGCCTTTCACCAGCAGGTGGTCTCTCTCTTAGGAGGGTAAGTGACAAAAACAGTCTTTTGTGGTTCGTCAATCATTTAGAATCTCAAATGATTCATCTATTTCCTTTAGCCAGGCTCTTGCCTCGACTGGGTCAACCTGTTCCTTGGAACTCTGAGAGCTTAGCGATTTAAAGGTCCTGAAAGAATTTCCCACCGCACTGTCTCCTCAGGGTGGTGGTTGGGGATAATAGTCTAAGTTCTCTTTAGACAGGTCCATGAATTGCCGTATAGGGGTACCATCTCGGGTCTCCTTTCCTTACTCGACTTTTGTTTCCTCAGTCTAAATGTTTCTTCCTACTCCCCATACTTGGAGTCATCTTTTAATTTAAAATCTTCATTTTCCACTTTATTATTTTCCGGGTTCTTTATATCTTAATTGCGACCTCCCTGATTATCGCGTTCAGGGTTTGCTCTAAATCTTATTCCTCAAACTAGCTTTCATCTAAGATTTCATCTTTAGGCTCTTGAACATTTGGAACCCAATTTCTATAGGAATGCCTCATTATTCCTTTATCATCTTTCTCGGTATTAATCTCATATCTATTTGTTGGCTCTCTGCCTTCATTCATCACTTTTACTGGCACAATATTTTCTTTTCCAATAATCCGGGCTGTATTGCTATCTCAAACAGCTTTTCGGTACCGGCTCTGGTTACCTTCACTACTATTTCCATTTTCTCAAAATCTCTTATAAACTCCCCAAAAGACATTATCATCTTGAGTCTCTCCTTTTTACTAAGGGCATCAGCCACCACATTAGCTTTCCCCGAATGATAAGGAATCTCCCAATCATAATTCTTGATTAGCTCTAACCGCCTCCTCTGGCGTATGTTGAGCTCTTTCTACGTGAAAAATGTACTAGAGCATTTTATGGCTCAGGTAATTCTCGCACTTCTCTCCATACAAGTAGTGCCTCCAATCTTTAGGGCAAAACTATTGCCATGAGCCCAAGCTCATAGGCGGGGATATCGAATTTTATATTCCCTTAATTGTCTTGACGCGTACGCGAGTACCTTGTTGTGCTGTATAAGAAGCACCCTAATTCCTTATGCGAAGCGTCACTATAATTCACAAAATCTCCTTTTCCATCTGGCAACGCCAGCATAGGGGCCATCACCAACCTCTGCTTCAGTTCTTGAAAGCTATTCTCGCATTTCTCTGTCCATTCGAACTTCTCAGTCTTACGAGTAAGCCGCGTTAAAGGGGCTACTATCTTTACAAACTTGAACGAACTTCCGGTAGTGACCGGCCAATCCTACCTCTGGTAGTCGACCAAACCATGGTTATCAATTCATCAGTGGTCCTTTATCCAATCCTGTCAGGATCCTCCATGGGATCCTCCTCAATAACTATCCCTTCTAGGACAACATCATCAACCGCTACATCCTCACTATCAACATCATCCGGTCCTGCATTAGGACACTCTATCGGATCCGCAATCCGATCTCCAATTAGTAATAAAATATCATCGCGATGTTGCTCCTCAACCTCAGGGTTCGGAGTCCCGCTACCATATACGATAACGAACTACGCTCCTATCACGATATTTATAAGGGTTCTCATAAGGGTTTTAACTGTCAGTGCTACGTTAGGTAGCCCGACTATGAACTTGGCAAGAGTTCTTATTATCTTAGTTAACTTATTATCTTAACGTCCCATCATCTCTGAGGTTTATAACGCTTAGCTCTGATACCATTTCTGTAACACCCCCAGATCCGGGGTCGGGGATCCGGGTCGTCACGGTCTTTCTTTCCACAATATCACTTCACTTAATTAATAATAAATAACCTTATGCTGTGACCCTACACTAACACACACCACAACCCGTTATAGTCTCAGAGATGAAATTTAAATAAGTACAAGTCTTTGAATCCACAATTTAAAAGTTATTACAACCCAAAACGATTACTTGATAAATTTACAGTTAATTGCCATTATCTGCCACAAGTTATAATTATACATAATTGATTCTCAAAAGTAGATGGTCTAATCTACAATAGATCTACCTCTGCAGCTATAGCAGCTACGACATCAACGGGAAGACGCGGGACGCTTTCCACGCGCTTGCGCTGGGTCTGCTGGAGTCTGGCCATCTTTCCTAACTATTGTTGTGTGATGAAAGAAGAAAGCAAGGGTGAGCAGCAAGCCCACCAAAATAATATGTATAATTATTTACAGTATATGAGCCTACTCATAATACTCATGAAAGTCTTGGTTAAAAGAAATGAACCAAGTTTGATATCTTAATGCGATGAAGTCGCAAAATATTCAGTATATATATATATACATATATACTTTTCAAAATATTGGAAGTCCTCTTCCATGCATAATATACACAAAGTCCCAGTGTATAACTGTATATAAAAAAATATCGTTGCAAGGTGATCTCATATATCTAACCTTGTCTCAACGTTTTTCTGAAAATCTTTGTCATTCATAAGACAATTATTAATTAGATATAAGTTTAAAAGATGAAGTTACCAAATACTTCACTACACTTATATCATTCCCAAATACTACTTGAACTACCACCGTTCAAGTTACAATCAATTTCAAAAGTTCATCCCACTGATGAGACCACAAGATAAGACTTGAATAGATTCAATCTTTGAAATATTATTGAATGAAAAAGTTATGAGATACTTTATTTAGTCCCGATATATATATAACCACATATATATACCCCTTTCAACATTTCCTGAAACCTCTGTTATGTAAAGTATGAACAGAGTTTGAAACATCCAATGAATTTTGGAAAGGAAAAGAATTTTGGCATAAACCCGATATCTTGCTGATCAGGCAAAGATACCAATAAGTAACCTTTTCTACTGTAGATGGATGAATTCCTCACCGGTCATCACCCTGGCCGCATTAGGACCTTGCGCTAGACCGTACCCCGGCCCCTCACGCGTTGATGGACTGCCACCCAGCCACTTACACAATAATAGACCGTACCCCGGCCTGTCGCTTATGCCGACTCAATGAGATGGGCTTACTTCCCGAACGTTGGGCAAGTAATCAATTCATTTACCCAATCTGCAACCTCGTTGCGAATATAAAATACACCACAGAGCCGGATTCCCCAGGTTTTGAGCGAGTATTTAAATCCCCTTAAAAAGGAAGATCTTAAATATAAAAATGAGTTTTGGGATCCGCTCTGACTTTTAAAAATCATTTTGAAGACTCGAAAACACTTTAAAGAGTGTTTGGAGTAAGGCTGATTTAATGAAGTAAATCAGTCCCCAGAATATTTAGAAAATGACTGAATATTATTATTTAATATAATATTCCCATAAAGAATAATCTTTATAAAAATAATTGAAGTAGAAGTATTAAAACTTATACTTGAAATAAACATTAAATAACCAAAGATATACTTATATGAAAGTATTATCTTTATTTGAATAATCGAAAATAAGTTTGATTATTAACACCTTATTCTTTAATAGAATAAAGAATATAATTCAGCACATAATCGGAGTCATAGATCCTCAAATGAATATTTAAATAATATTCATAATAATATAAAAGAGTCATAAGTCCTCGAATGAATATTCAAATAATATTCAGATAAATAAATAAAAGAGTCATAAGCCCTCGAATAATATTCGAAATAATATTCAAATATAAAATAGAGTTTAAAGTTATCGAATAAACCTTATTCGATTAATAGTTTGGAAAAATATAACCATATATATATAAATATATATATATAAATATCCATATCCATATATATAAAATCTACTCGGGATCCTCGACTCCCGGTTTTAGAAAATATTTTCACCTTTGGGTCCCTATACTAAGGGTATATGCAAGATACCGCTATCCTCTAGCATAGGTATTATGCAACTATAAGCACTGAAATCAACAGATAGATAACCAGATTACGAAACAGACATGCATATATACCATATTAGCATACTCCAATATATTGCAAAATTTGCTAATAACAATCATGCAATATCACAAGATAATGCATATACATATATTTACATCACAACAACAGTATAACGGGTAGAAAACTTGCCTGAGCGACTGGGGGTTACGAATGGCTCGGGACGAGTCTGGTAACCTATAAACAACAAGTAAGTTGGAATTAAACCAAAGTCACTTGTAAATCTATACTTTAACTAACTTAGACTCTAACGCTTGTTTTGCGCTCACTGATTCGCTTAAGTCACTCGGGTACCCTCGGCTCCACCATTTTTAATAATTTAACCTTTACGAGTTTTAAAGCGATTCCTTCGCGAGTGACTTACCAACTGCCTAAAACACTTACCATAAATGTTTCACACATTAATTAACCCTTTTTGGTCTTTAACCTACATTTCAAAGTGAGGCGAGGGAAAAAGTTTCGTTCGCGAAACGCCGTTACTTGAAACGGTCGTTTCTCCTAAACCGTAAATCGGAATCGAACGAACTACATATCAAAACGAAGCTCGTAACATGAGCTATCTAAATATGGCAGTGGTCACAATCTAGCAGGGGGTTCTCGGGTCCTAATGCTATGCACAAAAACAGTCCAAAGAAAATCGGACGTTACGACGGCTATGTTTACGCGATTTCCAAATTTTAACCCATTCACAAACAACCCAAATCAACCTCAAATCCAACACACAACAAACATCCATCCTTATCACATCATAACAACCCCAACCAATTCAATTTAATCATTCATACATAAGCTTAAACCTAACTTCAATCATACTTAAGTTCCTTTAAATCAAAACCACAAAATTACCATTCCTTTCACTACCATACCAAATCTCAAACTCTAAATCATAACAACAAGATACAATATCAACCCACTACTCAAAATCACCTTATAATATATATGAACCTAGGGTTTGGAAATGGTATACCTTCCTTGAAGTGGTGGGTGGAGCTAGGAAGCCTTAAGAAGCTTTGAGAAGCCTTAGGAAAGCTTGGATCTTCAAGAAAAACAAGAAAAAGTTCAAGTTAAAAACTTGAAAACACTATTCATTGTCTTCTTCCTTGATTAAATGAAGAAGTTAGAGAAAGAATTAATGGCTTAAACTCATGATATAGTCATAACTAAGCATAAAGATGATTAGGGAATTTTCTTACCAATTTAGGAAGCTTGGATCTTGATTTTTGAAAAATCTATGCCTTTAAAATGTAAAAAGCCGAGAGCTCCTAAGAACAAATGCCTTGGTTGTTTTTGATTTTTTTGATGAAATGATTTTGCTAGCTTGGTTGGCTTGATTTGTATTTGATTTAGTAAATTACTACCTTGCCCTTGAATTTGTGTGGTCCTTATTCAACCACACCTCCTTCCTTCCCATGTCATGCTTACCTCATCCTCATGATGTCATCCTTCCTTCCTTGTCTTCTTTCTATTGGTTGGATGACATCATTCCCATTAATCCCTTTGATTAACTTCCTAATCGTTTGCCTAATGACCGCTGATCTGTTATACGGTTCGCTTAACTTTCATTCTCGTTTATCGTTTGAAGGATCATACCCGGGATCTTATTACTTAGGTTCCCTTAACCTTTCTCAATACATTATATTCCTTTTTATGATCCTCTATTATAATCCTTTAATTTAAATCCTTTTTATCCTGTTACCTTATACTCAATTCTCTCCGTATATTGTGGATTTCCGGGAAAAATTAAAGTGTTCGGAATTGGATTCTGACGATCTTTACATACACTTATATACTTCATAGAGTACTAATAATATCCCAGAATATCCATAACAGAATCCCTACATAGTGTGGCATGAAAAGTTTTCTCATTCAGCAAAAACACTATTCATAAGGGTTTCAAAAATTTCCAAAAATTGGGGTTATTACAATAGAATTGCATATCATATTCCAAGGACATTTATTAATCTAACATTTAGATCAGAGTAAATTAAGAATTAATAAATTATAAAGGGAATAATCTATAGAACATAAACATTAATAATCCAAATGTCTTTAACTAAAACATCATAGTGTTGTCTCTAGGGCACAAACACTAACAGTTAGTAAGGTTCTTGTAAGAGAACAATGATGTGTTTGCATGGACGGTAGCAGATATGCCAGGCATAGACCCGGAATTGATCACCAACAAGTTGAACGCAGATCCCAATCAGAAGACCGTGAATAAAAAATAAATGGGGTTTTTCCCCTGAAAGGCAGGAAACCATCAAGCAAGAAGTGGAGAAGCTCTTAGAGACTGGTTTCATTAAAGAGATACAATTTCTGTAATGGTTAGCAAACCATGTAATGGTAAAGAAGGCTAATAGAAAGTGGATAATGTGTGTTGATTTTACTGATCTGAATGATGCATGCCCAAAAGATTGTTTCCCGCTAGCAAGGATAAATACTATGATAGACGCAACAACGGGTCACGAGATGCTAAGCTTTATGGATGGGTTCAGCGGTTATAATCAGATCAAGATGTATAAGGATGACAGCGGTTACAATCAGATCAAGATCCATAAGGATGACATCCCAAAGGTATTATTCATCACTGACTTTGGTGTTTTTTATTATCTTGTTATGGCATTTGGTCTCAAGAATGCAGGAGCTACCTATCAAAGGTTGGTAAATAAGATCTTTAAAGATTTTATTGGGAAAATTATGGAAGTATATGTAGATGACATGTTAGTCAAGACTCTTGTAAAGACTGATCATATATCCCATTTAAGGGAAGCTTTTGAGGTCCTGAGATACCATAAAATGATGTTAAACCCTGCAAAGTGTGCTTTTGGAGTTGGATCTGGAAAAAATTTCGGATTGATGGTCTCCAAAGGGGAATTGAGGCTAACCCGGATAAGATAAAGGCCATATAGAAATGAAACCTACATGTTCCGTAAAGAATGTTCAGAAACTCACTTGAAGAGTTGCAGCTTTGGGTCGATTCATCTTTATGTCTGGGGACAAGTGTTTGCTCTTCTTCAAGGCTATGAGGAAAGTGAAAGTCTTTCCATGGACTGATGAAATCCAAGAGGCATTCGAGGATTTGAAGAAAAACATGGTTCAAGCACCGCTGTTGGCCAAACCAGTTCTTAATGAAACTTTGTACTTATATTTGGTTGTTTCAGAAAATGCATTGAGCGCCGTATTAGTTAAGGAGGAAATTAAAATCCAAAAACCTATATATTATGTCAGTAAGATTCTACATGGGGCTGAGTTGAATTATTTGACTAATGAAAAGTTTGTTTTAGCCTTGGTGATGGCCTCAAGGAAGTCCTTACTTCCAAGCTCATAAGATTGAGATACTAACAAATCAGCCTTTCAGAAACATTATTCACAGTCCTAAAGCCAATGAAAGGATGATTAAATGGGCCATAGAGCTAGGGGAATTTGACATAAAGTATAAGCCACAAATGACGATAAAAGCCCAGGCCTTGGCTGACTTCGTGGTTGAATGTACCATCCCTAACCAATAAGTCAGGGGGCAGGAAGGTACCGTACCTCAAGGCATGGAGGGAAAAGAGGAGAATAAAGGAGAACAGATCAAGGACAAGTAATTCTGGGTTCTCTATTTTGATAGAGCATCAAAAACAAATTCGAGTGGAGCAGGGCTAGTTTTACAAAGCCCTGATGGGTTCTTACTTGAATATGCTATGAAGTTAGATTTTCCAACTACAAATAATGAAGCTGAGTATAAAGCTCTGATAGTTGGACTTAGCCTAGCAGGAACATTGAGGGTCAAAAACTTAAAAGTTTGTGGAGATTCAAAACTTTTGACATCCCTGGTCAAGGGAGAGTTCGAAGTAACTAACGAAACAATGGAAAAGTATGTACGCTTGGTGAGAGCTGTGATGACTCAATTCATTGAGTGTCATGTTGAGCACATTCTGAGAGAGGAAAATGCTAAGGTCGGTCTGTTGTCCAAGTTTGCCTCATCGGAGGTAAAAGAAAGTTCTGGGAGCGTGTACTTTCGTGTTTTAAAAATACGCAGCATTGATGTTAAGCTTGTTGCCCCTAAAGGCTTGGAAAATCATGAATAGATGCGATTAAGGCCCTTATCCAAACTGGTTGGATCCCGAGTGATGTGACGGAAGCACGAAAGTTGGCTACACGAGCACTGAGGAACTCTTTGATTGACAGAATTTTATACAAGAGATCTTATGTGGTTCCCTACCAGAGATACCGTAGGCCCGACGAGGCGCGTTTAGCCCTTGAAGAAATACATGATGGTATTTGTGGACAACACTTGGGGTAGAGCATTTGCGCACAAGATAACTCGTTTAGGCTTCTATTGGCCGGAAATGATGGTCGATGCCAAAGAATCTGTGAAGACGTGTGATCGTTTCTAGAAGCATGCACTAGTTGTCTAACAACCCCCGAGATGGTGACTTCCATCAACTCTCCCATTCCCTTCGCTATGTGGGGAATGGATATTCTCAGCTCTTTCCTCATGGCCACAACGCAAAGAAAGTTTTTGATTGTGGTTATTGACTACTTCACTGAGTGGATCGAAGCCAAGCCTTTAGCCAAGATTACAACCAAGCAAGTTGCACAATTCCTGTGGGAAAACATCATGTACAGATATGGAATTCCTCGCATCTTGGTAACTGGTAATGGAACACAATTCAATAATGAGGAATTTAGGAAGTACTGTGAGGATAATGAGATTGAGCTACAGTTCACTTATGTAGCCCATCCTCAGGCCAATGGGCAAGCAGAAGTGGCAAATTGCATTATTCTGGATGGATTAAAGAAGAGGATTGAAAAATCCAGGAATAACTAGGTAGATGATAAACTTCTGATACTTTGGGCTTACAGGACCACTTGTAGAGTCACTACAGGAGCAACACCATTTATGTTAGCGTATGGGGCAGAACCGGTCGTTCTAGTGGAGATATCGCATTCATCTCCGAGAATCCAAGCATACAATGCTGAAGAAAATAATATGTGGAAAAGGTAGCCTTGGACTTAATAGATGAAGTGTGGGATGAAGCACATGCAAAGATTGTGGAATATCATAAAAAGCTTCCTTTTATTATAACATACCGGTGAAAGAAATATTTTTTAAGCAAGGTGATTTGGTCTTAAGGAAGGTGGAAGCTTCTGAAGTAGGACAGAGAGGAAAATTCGCCCCAAATTGGGAAGGTCCGTACAAGATTAAAAACGTTCAAGGAAGAGGATCCTACAAGTTGGAAAATATGGATGGTGATGAAGTACCAAGGACATGGCATTCTCAGAACCTGAAAACTTATTATATATAGTTCGTTGGAAAGGAAGTGCTTATTAAAGTAGCAACAAGGTTTAAAAGCACCATGAAACTTAGCTTGCTTAGGATTTTATATTTCAGTTCAATAGGATTTTTATTTCGAGTTTAGCTTACAAAAATCTATGTAAGGGATGGATCCCAAGAATTTGCGAAATTTATGAAGTTTTTGATATATGACATTAAGTTTCTACAAAACATAGAATGATAATAAGAAAACAAAGTGCAGATAAATATAGGGACAATAAAGTTCGATAAATAAAGAAAATACAAGTCTTAAGCATAAACAAGCATAAATAAACATCCTCGTAGGGCCGGTAAATCTCTAAGGAGCAGAAACATCCTCTGCATCCATAACATCGTCTCCCCCGCTCTCACTCGATGTCTCCGCGGTGGCAGTCTCGCTCACAGGGGAGCTGGGATCCTCCGTAACAGGTCTATAAATGATTCTGGAGGGGGAAGAAGCTGGGTATGAGGGACGTCCTTAGAGACGACTACGCAGGTACAAAACCTTTATAATAAAGCCTTATTATTCGGACAAGGGTAGTCCATCGGGTTAATATATGGACAGATGTCATTTACGGTCCCAAGGGCCATATCTCAACTAATCCTAAGAAAACCCGGGAAACACCGTATCATCCTTAACCCGTATAGTCTGAGCAAACTCATCTGTGTCCAAGTAAGTGTCGATGGTTCTGTCTCATTCAGCCTTTAGCTTCACCAACTCCGTGTTGGCCTCAGAGAGTTCCTTCTCCTTGCGCTTTATTCTCATCTATAAAGGCAGTATGTTTGGCCTTCTGCTTCCGTAGAGCCTTGTCGGATTTTTCTGAAGCCTTCTTTCAAGACTAAGCATACCGAACATCCACTTGAAAATGAGCATTAGTCTAAAACAAAAACAAGAATAAGACAAGGCAAGAATGATGCTTCAAAAAAAAGGAGAGGATTAAAATGAAAAGGGAAGAGGCATACTGAAGCAATGGACTGGGCTGCCATGCGCTTCACACGCTCTAGGTCCTGGCCTGCCACCACATTAGTGAAATCCTTAGGGATAATAGAGTGATAGGACCAATCCTAAGCATGCTTTATGGAGCAAACCACAGTGTCCCCTTGACGGAACCCCCATAGAGGCTTAAATGAGCTCGTATAGGGAGGGGCAGGAATGGTTGTGGCCTCAGTCCCAGCAGAGGATGCCTCAATCACTACTTTTTTTTGCTTTCTCAGGAATATGGGCTCATTGGCCTTCCCACGAGTGTCAAGCCCTGCGATTCGGTCTTTCTTCATCATGGCTATTTCCTCAACGACTGGCATAGTGGCGTTAATTATTTCCTGATCCGTTGAGAAGAAAACAGAAACAAAGAATAAGTTATGTTAATAATATATCAAAAAGAGAAATGAATGTAAAAAGGATGAGAAATACCCTTTAATGTGACTAAGGAAAGTCCCACATGGATCAGGGAAAACTCCTTCAACAAAGTCCAACTCGTAGTCTTGCCCTCATCTTTTATAAGCTCTCTATATATGAGATTTTCCTCATATGATGAGCGAAGGCTTTTGGGGCTACCATCACTAATTTTACCAAAGGAAGATGTACTATTCGGGAAAATTATGTGAATATTTTATGGTAAATATATAAATATTATAAGTTTATATGAGTTTAAAATGATTATTTTCATGATATGACATGCAGTAGTTGTTATATGTGGTTCCGTAAGGACCATAATTTTTTTGATTATTTGTTACGTGTTTAAAATACATTTATATGAAAGAATCTACGATCTTGACGCGTGTTTATTGGCGTCTTTATCGAAGTACTTGTTTTATCTCGTTTTATATGCGTTTGCATGCATTATATGAGTTTTGGGGTTTTCTGTTAATTTAGAAATTGTGTCGGTTTCTTAAAAATTAACGGATCGGGACCCCACCCAGACGTTAAAGCCACCAAAATTCATATTTTTATTTTTATAAAATCATTCGTATTTCAAAGATCCATTATTTTTGTATTTTTGGATTATTCATAATTTTTGGGAAATTTGATATAAATTTTATATTTATTCGATTTATAAATTATTCCCCATAATTATTATTTTTGGGCCTCATTATTTTAATTAAGGGATAAAAACACCCTTATTTTGGCCTAAATTTTGTTATTCTTTCATATTTGATCAAAAATAAAAAAATAGAAAAATAAATTTTTGGGCGTATAATCTTGTTTTTCACAAAGATTCGATGATATTGAGAGCTACAGGGATCGGTTGTTGATGCTCTTGCAACCAAATTGAAGCTCGTGAAGAGACCTTTCTATTGATACCAAAATCAGCATATGAGGTTAGTTTTTGTTAAAATTGATTTTGTGTTCTTGAGCTTGAATTTGGGTAACTGATTTTAAGTTCGTTTTAATTGACTCTGATGTGTTAAACACGTTCACCATGATTAATACAATCGATTCATGTATTTATATGAATTATTTAAGTCCCGGAAAGATATAGTTAAGTTATTTGTTTTTGGTCATTTTTAATTTTCAATTTTTGGATTATATATAAAGTTGTTGATTTTTGTTGACCTGAGCAGTTCCAAATGTTTAGAGCTTTGTTTTGGTAGTTAGAACTCGATTTTCGTTTCAGAATTCGGCGAGTTCGAGTTTTCGCCGGATTATTTCGAGTTCTTGCTCGGTGTTGAATGGAGTTGATTATTCCGAGATGTTATGATGATTCTGGGATCACAACTGAATAGTCGGTGTGATGTTTTGTGAAATCAGACGAAAAACTCGTCAAAACGAGTCAATTTTGGTCGGGATCAGAGGTCTCAAAGTTTGGCCGGAATCTGGAATTTTTCCAGATTTCTAACGACTTCTTCGTGAACTCCGATCATCATCCCTGATTTTCCAGCGAATCCTCCCCCTATACATCCACCTTTCAAAAAAATTCATTTTTTTTAATTCCCAAAAATTATTTATTTAATTATTTTAATTAACTAAATTATTTTAAATTCCAAAAATATTTTCTTTCATTATTTTCAAAAATCCAAAATTTGATTTAATTATTTATAATTTATTTAAAATAATTGTTTATGCATTTAATTAATTGATTAATTCATTTAATCAATTAATTTTATTTATAAATAGTTAAATAAAGTATAATTATTTATAATTAATTCAAATAATTGCTAAAAAATTATTGTTAGCTTTTAAAAAGATATTTAAGTATTTAATAACAAATAATTTATTATTATTAATTGGTTTATTCTTATTTTATTTGTAATAAATAGACCGTTCGTCCGTATAATATGAACCGAACGCGTCCTGCCTCAGAAAAATATTTCGCTACCAATAAAAATACTTTCGAGACCTAATTTCTTTTGTATCGAAAGATCATTTGTTTTGCGAGTCATTCTGAGTTGATTATTGATCGATAAATACTGTTTTGACCCGATTTCAATTTTAGAAGGACCGAGTCCTATCTTTTAACGTTCTGACTTATGTGTTACATGAATTATGTTATTACGTGTTATATGAATAACATGATTACGTCTTATATGAACCCATGCTATCTGTTTACAGTTTTCAATGTCATGCTCAGATATAAGTGATCGGGTAGACGTCGAGACGTATAGTTACGTCGATTGAGTTTGCTTTTATTAATTGAAATAGTACTCTTTTTATAGAATTGAGAAGCAAGGAGCACAGTCAGGTGTTAGACTGAGTTGGTAGCTAGCAATTATCAGCTGAGGTTATAGTGAAGAGTATTGAGCACACCAGGAAAGTTTTCTCCCCTATTCTAAATTCAGAATAGTGCATTACTTTATTTATCCTTATACCAGATGCAAGTTTTATGTACAATTCTAATTTCAGAATAGTTTATCATTTTTTATATCAGATTGTTTAATTATAATCATGCAAGTATTCCTGAACTTTTTTGTGATATATTGCAAGTATTTCTTCCCTATTCTAAGTTCAGAATGGTTAAACATTTTATATTTCGCTGAAATAATCTATAAATTGATAGATAGTGAATGGTTATACTGTCCAGATATATTCCATACAGTGGGCCTTTGAGATGAGATTAGCGAATAACTAATTGTTCTAGTTATTTCTCCATCAGTTGTTGAGATTACTCCGGACCATGTGAAATGGGGAGTTATATTGTTAAGGATATCGTTTGATCTAGTGTTAAATATTAAACTAGTTAACGAAATGGAGCCCATATATCATTTTGTTCACCGATCTCAACAAGTTTTCATTTGTGGTCATTTAAGATGGTCTAATTATCAGTTTTTTCAACTTTCAATTTTAAAATAGGTGTAAATATATTTAAAAATAAAAAAATAAGAAAAAAGTATGGCCATTAGAATTTTATACAAAGTTTTGTTCTAAGATTTTATCATGAAAAAAGATTAAAAAAATTACTTTTATTTTTTTGTTAGAAAATAAAATGTATAGTACTTAATAAAGTTTAGTAAAAATATCACCCAATGATTGTTTAGACTTTTTAGTGATTTAATATTTTGTAGTGTTTCAGTTTTTTTTTTCAGTCTTAGATGATTGTGGTTATGATAGATATTTTGACTACATGTAATCTTTGAGTTAAAAATTTGTCAATACCAATTGTAGTTTGTGTAGGTCTAATATTTATTGGTGTGCAATAATTGAATTTTTTTGTATTTAGAATCGACGATGTCTCCGTCCAACTTCATAGATATTGTATTAAATTGTCCGTTCAAAACTGTTATATTCATCTTGACGACGTGTAGTTAACAATATATGTAAGTCAATGAGATATGTATTTGAGAATATGTTATAGTGATTACCGCGTTGATATAAGTCATACGTGGATTGGTTTCTAGTATAGGGATTAATATAGAGTTATTTTAATCATTGACGACTTTTATTCGTGAATGATTTCAACCTTTCTCCATATACTAGTTAAATAATAATATTTATTTATTTTCCAAAATTATTTTTATAAATTTGACACAATTGTCAGAACTATTTGTTTAAATTTATAAATCCTTTTAGAATTTTATGAAGTAATTCTATGATATTTGTCGTGATTAATATGATTATATTTCTATAATATTATAGAATAAATCTAATAAAATAATATAATTTAGTGTATTTATGCATATTAATTAATTTAAATTTAAATATATATTGTCAGTAATAAATTGTGATAAAATATGTTTATTAACCTTTTGTATATATTCAATCATAAATGTATAATGCTTAATTTCAATTGATTAACCCTGCTTCATATCATGTGTATTTAACAAAATATTATATATATGTTAATTAAAAAAATATTAGAAAATAATCTGATACAAAGTAGCAAATGTAAACGAAAATATATGATTGTAAATTATTAGTAATCATCACCTCTCAATAATTGAAATACCAAAGACACACAAGCATAACTAATATGTGTTTGATTAACAACACATATGATTTAACTAGCATAGTGGTTAGAGCTCTTGCAAAGTAATTGCAAGACTTAGGTTCGATTCCTTAGAAAAATATTTTTTCCCCAATAAATAACACATACAAGGGTAAAATAGTAATTTTAATGAGAATAAAAAATCTCATTAATTTTACCATAACATTCTCCTATTACATATAGAAGAGATAGGTTTGCAAAATCATCAAACTTAACTCCTGCGACAAAATTGGCAATATAAAAGCACGCAGTCCTTCTACAAGATTCATGATTAGTATATTATAGATGTATTTTTGTGATATTTCTATAATTCAAAGAATAAAGATGTGAAGTGTCTTAATTACAAATCAAAGTATAAATAGAAAAAGAAAATCTCATGTGAAGAGTCTCTGAGTTAAATACATTTTACACTGAATATATTCGATGAATAAATGAAACATAGTAGTCCCTCTATTTTATTTTAACTGTCTCTTGATTTTTCTGTACACATCTCAAGATGTTTTGACCGTATAGTAAAAATTATCATTTTTAAAATTTAATGTTAGTAAATAAAAGTTTAAGTTATACTCCCTCCATCCCAGAATACAAGTTCCTTTGATTTTTTACGCATATTTTAAGGTGTATAAAGTCATATCCTCGCATATTTTTTTCTAAAATTCCTTTTCTTGAATTAAAATTTAATATTTATATATTTATTTTAAAAAAGAAAATTATAAAAATAATTTGTGGAGCTATCCTTTTTATTTAGCTTAAAATATACTTAAAATGTCAAAGAAACTTGTATTTGGGGACGGAGGGAGTATATTTTTATCCAAGAAAATCAAAATTTTAAAAATTGTTATTTTAATTATGCGGTCAAAGCACTTAGAAATGAGTGCAAAAAAGTCAAACGTCTATTCAAAAGAAACAGAAGGACTACGATTATTTGAATTTAGTCCACTTCATATAAGATGAAGTGAATAAGCCAGTTTGAATTGAGACAAATCTATACAAAATAATTACACATTTTTGGAAATATGAAAAGACTCAAATGACTCTTACACATCAAAAATCCCAAAATCTTATTTTTATAATTGTTGTTAAAAGGTCTTCATAGATCGAATAACATATAATATTTAATTATGTTAGGTACCGAGTATACATGAAATAATATTATTTTTACAATTGTTGTTAGAAGGTTTAATAAGTCCAATCTATCTATCTATACAATATTTCAATAGACGAAACATTAAAAGTTTGGTTGTTCGGTTGGTCGGTCGGTCAATTCTAATTTTAATTGATTTTGATATCAACTTCTTCTACCAATTTAAATTCTAATTCATATTAAAATCTCTATTATTATAATTGATATTAAAGTCAAGTTCGTCTTTAAATTTAAATTTTAATTAAAAATTAATATTAAAGTCAAGTTCTTTTATCAATTTAAATTTTTTACCACTTTAAATTTTAATTCATATTGAATTATATAGTATTCTAACTGATATTGAAGCCAACTTTTTGTATTAATTTAACTTTTACTTACGTAAATTCTAAAACAATCTTTACTATAACAACCAATTTAATTATTATTTATAAACTATAAAATAAATATTATACTTACATATATTCTATCTATATCTAAAGTATCAAAAGATCTATACTATCAAAAGATAATTTATTAATTAGTTAGTAGTTTCGAGATAAAATGAGATAATCTACGATTTTCATCCGGGCTAAAATAAAATTATATTATTGATTAAGGCTAAAATAAAACTTAAAACAAACTAAATATAATTAGTGTATTTGGCTGGCATAAGGTGCTTTGGGTTAAGATAAAATAATAAATAATATTAACCCCGCTAAAAAATTACATTATTAAACTACGCTAAAACAAAATGAATATATTATTCATCATGTCTAAAAAAATAATATACAATTGATCCACACTAAAACAAAATTAAAATCAAAATATAGTTCTACCAACTTAAAAGACATATATATTATTTATTCGGGTTAAAAAATTATTTTATTAATCTAGGTTTAAAAATATTTGTAATCAAACTAAAAATAATTAATTAGATTTGGTCGTTGTAATAGAGCTTAGGTTAAAATACAATAATCAAATTAGGTAAATCTGTAGAAGGGGGTTGAATACAAATATATACTTTCAAGATAATTTATATTTGGGAGATGAAATATGAACACCAATATCCAAAATGTTCAGGTGGTTTGTTTTTCGACTTGCCACCTGAGGTTTATTTGAAGAAATAAACTTTTACATCACTCAGAGAAGGATCTCTCACTTTTTTGCTCTCTGAAAATGTAAAACTTATTTCTTAAGTGAAACATCTGCTACTACTTGGTTTATAAATCACCAAGTTACAATACTTGCTAGACAATATATTACACAGTCTTCGAGATCAAGAAAAATTGCTTCTTCATTCTCTTTCCTGTGAGGCATGAAAAATGAGTCTATATTGTAACTTGATATATTGCTTTGAATATCCCTCCAATTTGTCATGCATGGAAATAAAATGTTTCTTTTTCTTCTTCTTTTTCTTTTTCTTCTTCTTCTTCTTCTTCTTCTTCTTCTTCTTCTTCTTCTTCTTCTTCTTCTTCTTCTTCTTCTTCTTCTTCTTGAGAATTCATGATCACATGCAAAGTTTTTCTTGGCTTCCATTTTCTTTACTGAGATTCCCATCAGCCTATGTGCTTTGTCAGACTCGAGACTTAACCATTTTATAGTCGTTATCACAAGCTATGTGATTTCTCTTAATCGTAGACAACCACTTGAATAGTCATCGATGGACTGATATTGATAGTCGGGCTGCTCGCCCTACCAAAGTACCAAATGCCGATGTATCCTCATTTAGCAGTTGGTAGCTCACTTTCACTTAATCAGAATTACATGGCATCGAGTATTTACAATTAGCCACCCTATTCTGGATTATCCATTAAGTCAACATGACTTCTGAATGAATAACAATAGTACTATTTAAAACAATGAATTTTATAATAAAATGTTATAAAATCCTCATTTTTTGATGGGAAACTCCTTCAACGGCTATCCCTTAGGATGGCTAGCCGTTGAAGGCTACAGTTTATCTTAACATAATAATGAAATATATTTTTTTATCATCATCTTAGGATTAATTCCTAACAATCTCTCCCAATTTATGACTGGTATAATAACAGCGATAAATTAAACATTGATGATAAGAAAACACATTTTGATTTATAGACTTTTAAAAGTGCATAATTCTGTCATGTTAAGCTATTGATACATAGATTGTACAAGAAAATAGCTTTGAGGAAAAAAAGTTACTCTGAAAGTAGCTCCTTTAGACTAAACATATGCGAGAGTGATTTCTTTCAAATTTCTTTGCTATTTACTATTCCAATTTGTCCTGTTAGGAAAGATCCCTTCATCCTTCATCTTGACAATTAGCTTCTTCAAGTGAAATTTCGGATTTTTATTGTTCCTCTGAAGTGATAAACTACTGTTAGTGGAGTTAAGATTTCCATCTCTTTTTAAGTCAAATCATATCTCCTTGTCAAGAATGATTATCCTTCTTTCAGGATGTGATGTATTCATTTTATGTTGCGGATTCATTTCTTGTGATCAAACACTAGCTTATCAGACAGTTTTGAGGTGGAATGCAACATTCTAACTCTATGGATCTTGTTTGGGTGAAGTTTGTTTAGGAGAATACTCATCACTGTTAGATGGAAATATGATTGAATCACTGTCCTCGGCCTCTTTATTGGATTAAGAGATTTTTATCTCTAAAGACTGGTTTCTAGAACTCTTCCATTATTGATGACCTTCAAGTCCTTTTTAAAAAAGAAAAATGTCACACACTTTTCTTAGGATTGATAGGTTATTTATTAGACAAAATTGGATCCTCATTAAATTTAGTAGTTACTTTGATTGATTTATTCAGAATTAAATGAAGTGCCAGTAACAATTGAATTATCTTTGTTCCTTGGAATTGTTATTGTCCTTTTTTCTTGGGCTTCTTGACGGCTTCTCAGCTTTTACTTGTAACTCTAGCTCCGTGGCCAGCTTCATTTGATAGGTTAATAACGGAATTGTCAACAACTCAATATGTGTAAAAGTCTTCATTTTTAGCAAGTTCATAGCTTCCAAGAAATGTAGAGACTTGAAAGGCATATGGTATAGCCTATTTGTATATTCGAGGATTTAACTCAACTCAAATAAGAATGTAATAAGTAAATAGTGGATCTATCGTCGGAGAGATCTCATATAGTAACATCTGTCAAAGGGTTAAGAAACATTATTCATCTACAGACTTGAAGACTTAATTCACTGGAAGAAGCTCAAGAAATTGATCAAGCCTCAGTGATATAAATCAGGATTGTGGATTTAATCAAATGACAGAGATCTCGTCAGGGTATCAATTAATTACAAGGATTTAGTCTGAAGAAAATCAAGAGTATCAAGGTCAAGACTTGAAGAAACGTCACGGAAGTTAGTCACTCATGAACCAGACAGTACATCGAGTGTCAACATTGAAGTGGTGGAATTGATTCATACTTGACAGTAATTTTCAGAAGATTTTCAGAAGAATGGTTGCTGCTCAAGATTAATATTAATTCTCTATTAATTAATTAAGTCATATAATTAAGAAAATAAATTATATCTGCAAAGATTAATTTATTGATTAATTGAATTAATTGATTAATTAATTTAGAATTAATATTAAGGATTTTCAGAATTATTATTAGATTAAAATCTATTAATAATTCAGTAAGACAATTTGATTTGAACTACTATGACAATCGGTATGATAATTGATAGTCATACCGAAAGTCTTGCTAGTTCATTCTGATTGTCTTGCTAGTTCAAAAGGATAGTCTCACCGAAAGTCCTACCAGTTCAAATGGATTGTCATACCAGTTCATTTGATTGTCTTGCCGAAAGTCTTGCTGAGTAAACTAGATGGTTTTGTTTACTTAAACAACAAAACACAGCAGAAGACAATAATGCAACATTTTCAACAAAAACACAAGTCAAGAACTCAGCAGAAAACAAAGGCTCAACATTTTATTTTTCATCTGCTTTATTCAAGATCAAAATTCTAGATTGAAAAGTTAAATCCAATCCACTAGAATTATTTATCTTGTTCTTGTGTATCAATCTAGCGGATTAAAATCCCTAGAACTTAATCTCAAATCGCATTTAGCATTTGATCTTTTAATTGCAAAAATAGAAAAAGTTCATGTCGAATTTATTCTAGATTTGTAATAATTGATTTGAGATTAATCCCTTGTAACCGATACCGTAGTTGTAACACCTTTCAAGTTTAATAAAAGTTTTATTTAACTTGAATTTTGTTTCACTTTTTTATTCCGCATTTTATTCGCTTAAACGGTATTGTTTGCATTCAAACCCCCTTCTACAAACAAATTGGGACCTAGCAATTGGTATCAGAGCCTTCTGATTAACGTACAAATCTAGATTCTAGACTTTTGTGTTTCTTTCACTTCTTGAATTTTTTTTATTCACTAAAAAAAATTCATAATGACTACACAAAAAGTTGGAACCGTTAAAATTCCACTTTTCGATAAAGAAAATTATGTTATGTGGAAGAAGAAGATGCTACTGTTTTTACAAGTTGCTAATCCCAAATATTTGCAAGTGTTAAAGAAGGGTCCAAAAATTCCTATGGTTATTGAACCAGAGGTAATAGAAAATGATGTGGTGATCACCAAAGCGAGAACTTATGTGAAAGATCCTGAGGACTTCTCTCCTGCTGAAATAGAAGAAGCCTCCCTGGATGCTAACCTTCAATTAATCTTAGTAGATTCCCTTAATCCCTTGATGAATAGACATGTGATGAATTGTAAAGATTCCAAACATATCTGGGAAACTATTGAGATTATTAATGAAGGCACAGAGGAAGTTAGGGAGAACAAGCTAGAAATCCTAACCTCTGAGTATGAATACTTTAAATCCAATCCAGGGGAAGGAATCACTGAAGTGTTTGAGAGGTACAATGCATTGATCAACAACCTGAACATTAATGGTAAATACTATTCCATCAGGGAGGTCAACAAAAAGTTCCTCTTAACACTGCCAACTCATCTCGAACATAGAATCACTGCCATAAGAGAAGCAAGAGATCTGAGTGAGATTTCTTTGGAGAGGCTCTATGGTGTGTTAAAGACTTATGAGTTGGAGCAGATTCAGCAGAAGGAAGTTTACGGGAAAGGAAGAGTGGTCAGCACGTCTACTGCTCTAGTAGCTGATGAACAACAACAACCACAATATCAACAACAATCTCAACAGTCAGAAAGAATGGTACAGTCTTCCAAGGTTGAAGATAATGTGATAGTAGCAGAATTTGATTCTCCTACTACAAATCAATCAGGAGATGATTATTATTCCTTGGAAGAACTGGAGCAATTGGAGGATGAGTCAATGGCCCTGATTGTCAAGAGATTCTCAAATGTCAGATTCAAAAGGAATCCCAAGTTCAAGTACAAGTCCAACTACAACAGATTTCAGAAAGGTGGATCTTCATCCTCTAACACCAGCAGTGGTGGGTATAAAACAGGGATGGTTGATCGAAGCACCATTCGATGCTTCAACTGCAATGAGTTGGGACACTTTGCCACATAATGCAGGAAGCCAAAACAAGCTAGAAAGAACTCTTACGATTCTAATCAGAAGAGTAAATCGGAAAGGGCTTACCTGGCAAAGGGAAGAAGCTGGGATGATACTGACAGTGAAGATGAAGAAGTTGGGAATCTTGCTCTCATGGCTAGTGATGCAAGCACCTCATCATCAAGAAAAGAGGTAAAATTTACTGATGCTGAATTAGTTTATCATCTAGGAGGTTCCTTAGATTGTGCTCGTCGTGATAATGAATTGTTAAATCAACAAATCAAAAACCTTGAGAAAGAGGTTAATGAATTAAGACTTGTGCACATTAATCAAGATAAATTAAAAGAACAAGTGTCTTTTCTAGAGAATAGAGTTGACTGTTATAGACAACTTGAAACTATTCTCAAAGACAAGATCACTGGTCTTGAGGCTAAGGTTAAGGCTTACTTTAATTCTTGTTCAAAGTCCAAAGAGTTTTACAATAAGAAAGCTGTTAATCAAACATCTGGAATAGGTTATGATTACAATGCTGCTATTGGAAAATTAGGCATAAACTCCCCTCCTCATGTCTGTGCTAAAGGCAGGGAAGTACCACATGTGCTTAAGGGTGTTGATGAACCCCTCTATAAAGAATCAATTGCTGAACCATTTGATGAGACCTCTTTTATTATTCAAGAAGAAATCCGTGCTGAAGATAATGCTAATGAGAAAGCTGTCTCCAAGTCAAGTGTGTCAAAAGTTCCAGTCAAGGTTGTTAAAGCAACTGAGACTAACTCAGACACACATGAGTTGGATAACACAAATGCCATGTCTACCATGCATAAGTTGCCTATTGTTAATCCCTCTCATAAAGCATGTGTTGTTCCTCATTGTATGTCTTGTGCTTTTAATCTGATGTTTGCTTATTTTAATGGTAAGCATGTTTCTAATTATAAGACTACTCCTCGTCAGCATGTGAATAATAGAAAGCATGATAGGTCTAAGACTGCTAGTCCTCCTAAAGCTAGAAAGGAGACATTTGTGCCTAAGCCTAAACAGAAATTTGTCAAGGCTGTTCACAAGGTCAAATGTTCAGTCATTGGGAACGTTGAGAATATTAAAATTAAGAATGTTGTTTTGCCTGATAAAGGCCAATTTTACAAATATGCCGGACCCAGCCAAGCTTGGGTTCCGAAGAAGGTCTAATCCATTTGTATTGCAGGGCATTAAACAGGTACAACCGGTAGTGTGGATTCTTGACAGCGGATCGTCAAGACATATGACCGGAGATAGAGCCCTGCTATCAAATGTGGTTGAGAAAGCTGGCCCAGTGGTTACCTTTGGAGATAACAGCAAAGGTTTAATGGAGGGATATGGTTGTTTGCTAGCTGCAAATGTTATCATTGAAAATGTATATGTTGTGCAAGGACTTGAACACAATCTGCTTAACATTAGTCAGTTCTATGACAACGGCTACAATGTTTTATTCGACAAGCTGAAGTGTCAGATTCTGCACAAGAAAAGTGAAAAACCCTCCTTAATGGGAATCCGGAAAGGAAATCTGTTCGTAGCTGACATGAACTCTGGAAGCAATCCTGAAGTCAATTGTTTCTATGCAAAGGCATCGTCAGATGAGAGTTGGCTATGGCACAAGAGACTTTCTCATCTCAATTTTAAAACAATGAATTCTCTTGTAAAAAGAGAACTGGTAAGAGGTCTGCCTCACCTGGAATTCTCTCCAGAAGGAATATGTGAGGCTTGCCAGAAAGGAAAGTCAAAGAAAGCAAGTCACAGAGGCACTGACACATCTTCCATAACTGGTGTTCTGCAATTATTGCACATGGATTTATTTGGACCAGTTAATGTCCTTTCGATGTCAAAGAAGTGTTACTGTCTTGTGATAGTTGATGACTATTCCAAGTATACGTGGGTTTTATTTCTTCACTCTAAGGATGAAACACCACAAGTTGTGATTGATCATGTCAAGATGATTGAGTTAGATTCTAACGTCCCTATTAGAGCAATAAGGTCAGATAATCGAACAGAATTCAAGAATTCACTTCTCAATGAATTCTGTACAGACAAAGGGATTACCAGACAATTTTCAGCTCCTAGAACCCCTCAGCAAAATGGAGTGGTAGAAAGGAAGAATCGTACATTGATTGAAGCTGCAAGAACGATGTTAAGTGAATCAGGTCTTCCAATGTACTTTTGGGCTGAAGCTGTCAATACTGCATGTTATACTCAGAATCGAACTCTAATCAACAAAGACTTCATGAAAACTCCTTATGAGATTTTGAATGAACAGAAACCTTCTATCAAATACTTTCATGTATTTGATGCCAGATGCTTCGTGCTCAAGGATGGAGATGATCGTCGTGGTAAGTTCGAGGCAAAGGCGTATGAGGGTATTTTTGTTGGATATGGAAGAAGATCATACAGAGTGTATATCATTGATCAACACAAAGTAACTGAAAGTGTCAATGTTACATTTGATGACACTAAACTCCCTAGTATCCAAACTGAAGATCCTTTTGAGAAACTGAAGTTTGATGATATGTCAGATTCAGAATCAGAACATGGTCAAGAACCTGAGGTTGTTGTTGGTGAAGAACCTGTTAATCATGATGATACTCAAGGTAATAGTGATGGAAACTTTGACAACAATGGAGATACCACTGCTACTGACGGAGAATCTTCAAGTCAACATGGAAATAACTCAGGGGGAGATGCTGAAGGATCATCTAGTAGGACACAACATCATAATGAATTTCAAGGCGAATCATCAAGATCAAATCTTCCAAGACAGACTGTCTGGAATAAAGCTCACCCTTTTGAGTTGATTATTGGTGATCCAGATGTTGGAGTCAGAACTAGACGTGCTACTCAAAATGAGTGTCTGTTCTCAGGATTTCTTTCTGAGATGGAACCTAAGAAGATTGAACAAGCACTAACTGATCCAGATTGGGTGATTGCTATGCAAGATGAGCTCAATCAGTTTGAAAGTCAACAAGTCTGGAAACTAGTACCTAGACCTACACACAAGAAAGCTGTTGGTACTAGGTGGGTATTCAGGAATAAACTAGATGAAGATGGTGTGGTTACAAGAAACAAGGCAAGACCGGTAGCAAAAAGGTATTCTCAAGCTGAAGGCATTGATTTTGATGAAACCTATGCTCCAGTGGCTAGACTTGAGGCCATCAGGATATTTCTGGCATTCGCAGCATTCTCAAACTTTAAAGTTTATCAAATGGATGTCAAAAGCGCCTTTCTGAATGGAAAGCTGGATGAAGAGGTATATGTAGAGCAACCTCCTGGTTTTGAAGATCCAAATCATTTGGATTTTGTCTTCTTTCTTTTCAAGGCTATCTATGGGCTAAAACAGTCTCCAAGAAAATGGTATGACACTCTTTCTGAATTTCTTATTGAAAATAGCTTTATTAGAGGTGTCATAGATAAAACTCTCTTTTCTAAAAAATATAAGAATGATACTATATTAGTCCAAGTCTATGTGGATGATATAATAATTGGGTCTACTAATGATAATCTCTGTAAGAGATTTGCTAAGTTAATGCACAGCAAGTTTGAAATGAGCATGATGGGAGAGCTGAAGTTCTTTCTTGGATTACAAGTAAATCAAAGGTTAGATGGAACATTTATTTGTCAGTCTAAGTATCTCAAGGAACTCCTCAAAAAGTACAATCTAGAGGATTCTGCATCAGCAAGGACTCCATCAACTACAGCTGTCAAGCTTGGACCATGTGAAAACTCCATTAAGGTAGATGTCACAAGCTACAGAGGTATGATTGGCTCGTTACTCTATCTTACTGCAAGTAGACCAGATATTATGTATGCTACATGCTTATGTGCAAGGTTCCAAGCGGATCCTAGAGATATTCATCTCGTTGCTGTTAAACGAATCTTAAGATATCTTAAGGGAACACCAAATCTAGGTATTTGGTACCCTAAAGAATCTGGTTTTAACCTTGTTGGATATACAGATTCAGATTACGCAGGAAGTGTTGTTGATAGGAAAAGCACCTCAGGAAGTTGTCAATTCCTAGGAAGCAGGCTAGTCTCATGGTACAGCAAGAAACAGCAAACAATTTCCAACTCAACGGCCGAGGCTGAATATATTGCTGCTGGAAGCTGCTGTGCTCAGATCTTGTGGATTAGGAACCAGCTACGGGACTATGGCTCTGTATTGAACAAAATTCCTATTTTATATGACAATACAAGTGCAATAGCCATCACCAACAACCCTGTGCAGCACTCGAGGACAAAGCACATTGACATCAGGTATCATTTTATTAGAGAGCACGTCATGAATGGTACTGTTGAACTATTCTTTGTTCCAACAGAAGAACAAATAGCAGATATTTTCACTAAACCACTTGATGAATCCACATTTACCAGATTAGTTGGTAAATTGGGCATGTTGAATAGTTTTAGTGATTAATTTAGTTAATATCTGAGATCTGTTCTTGAATGAATTTACAAATGAATTTTTCATAAATGAAAAATTCATTTGCAAATTTGTTTTATCATTCTATCATATTTCTTGCTTATTTCTATGGAATTTTTATTATCTTATCTGTTTTATTTACTCGACTTGTTAACTTCAAATATCTCAGAATATTTTATTTTCTCTAAAAATATTTTTCTATGAATTTTATTTGCTAAAATTCAACAGAAATCTATTTTTTGAATTAAAAATAATTAATTCTGAAATATTGTCTTTGTTTTTGTAAATATTTTCTGAATTTTTACTATTAATATAAGACTTTACTTCAGTTTTCCATATTTGTTAATATATTCTGTAAATAATATATATAGTCTTTCTATTGGAATGACAATCGGCAAGACAATTAAAATTGTCTTGCTGAAAATCATTTCAGTACACATGTATATATAAATCTGTTAATACATCTTTTTTCTTATTCTAGAATGACAATCGGCAAGACAATTGAAATTGTCTTGGTGAAAGTCATTTTAGTAATAATGATTGGTTATTTTAAAATCAGATTAATTTTATAACTGACAAGACAATCAGTATGACTATTGATTGTCATGCCAGTAATAAAATTAATATCAGAATTATATTGTTTTATTTTGTACTGGTATGACAATCGGTATGACTATCAGATTGTCATACCAGTTATTTATTTTTATTTTTATTTGTTTTATTTGTTTTTTTCTGTCTTTAAGCTGGTGTGATAATCGGTATGACAATCGGTATGACAATCCGATTGTCATACCAGTTATACTACTTAACATGTTTTTGTGTGTGTTTTTAGGTTCATCAGTTCATTTTCTTCAGTTTTTTCAAAAAAAAAAAATTCAACAGTTTTTTTTCTCTCTTCTCTCTCTTCGATCAAAAACAATTTCAACTGCCTTTGATTCTCCTTTGCTCGAGTCTTTACTCAGCAATCTAAATCATCACTCCTGTGATATATACTTACATATATATACATACAGGAGTGCTGCCAAAATTTTTTCAAAATTTTTTTTAATCATTGTGTTTGTTGATTTTGGGTATTTTTGATTTAAATTTTAATTTCTGTTTTGTGTCTTTTGGCTTTTCAAATCTGCGTTTGTGAGTTAAGAATTTTAACGAGATACATTTCTGTCTAAATTTTTCGATTATAATTAATTTAATTCGAATTATTAAATTAATTTAATTAATTCGAATTTTCTTAATATTATTCTTAAAATTCTGAAAGTGTGTGTCTTATTATTATTTTAAATGGCTCTCAATTTCCAAATTGTCGCGCATAATCAGGTTGGTTATTTTAATCCGGAAAAATGTGATGTGGAAAAATTTAAGCCTTGGATTAGATTTTTAAATGACCATTCGATTGTTAGCTCTGCTATTAAATCAAATGTGATTTTAAATGTCGATCTGCTTAGACTGATTTGCACAACCTCTACTGTGGCCGATGATTCAAAATCTTTTTCATTCACCGTGGCAAACACACAGTGTGTGGTTGATGAAACAGTAGTCAATCAGGCGTTAAATTTTCCATTGGACAATTTCTGTAATTTACCCTCTGAAAATGATATCACAAACTTTTTCCATGCTATTCACTATCAGAGGGTGATCAATTTAATCAAACTTTCTAAATCCAATTTGGTGTCTTGATGGGATATTTTCTTCGATACACTTTCTAAAGTGTTTGCCAACTGCACTAAATCCAACTTTCACAACATCACTTCCACTCTGCAGTATATTGGTCTTGCGGTTGTTTTCAATCAAAGGATCAATTTTGGCAAACTACTTTTTCCCATTCTCTTGAGACGTCTCACTATTGCTTTACGTGATTATTCTACAAATCGTAGGGTATCATGTTACTATGCTCATTTTCTCATGCTTATAGCAGATCATCTTTTCACACCTGAGCACAAAGCCCTTTTTGTTAACTCCGCAGTAACCGAACCCCCTCCGATAAGCAAAAAGATTTACACCCGCCAAGACACAACCTTCAAATTCATGCAAGTTCCAGTACTTGTATCTGCTTTCATGGCCACCTATATTCCTTTACCTATTTTCAATCTTCCCGGTCATGAACAGCAACCTCAACCTCTAGTGGTTCAAGCCACCCAGGCTCCTCCAACATCAGATGCTCTTCCATTACAGGTAGTAATTCCTCACCCTCACTCCACTCCTACTTCTGTTGAAAGACTCCCAGTGGTTGATAGGGCTGACCATGAAGTTGTAGAACCACAGCTTCAATCCCAGGTCATAGAGCCAAACACAGAGTCACATTCTATCTCAACCTCTCCCCCACTGTCTAAAATGTTACCCAGAAGATTAATAGGAAGTAGTGCATTGTTAAATGTGAGTGAACCCTCAGCTCTGCCTCCTCCAAAGAAAAGAAGAACTTATACTGAGGCATCTGAAAGCCCATCCTTGTCCTCCCAACAGGACATGGACTTTGAAATGGCCAATGAACAGTTACTAGAGACATTCTCTCAACAGGATGAATCTATTGAAATTCTCCATAGGGCCATGGCATCTTGTACTGAGTCAAGCACAATTCCATTACTCACAATGGAACCATACATACCCACAGATGATACTCAGGACACAGAGCGAGGAACGCACATAGAGTCTGTTACAGTGTCTGCCATAGTTACGGCAGAAGAGCAGTCACATGCTTCTGAGGGAAAATCTGACTCTCAGCCACCCTTAATAGAGTCATTTTCTCCCCTCCCAGATCAAACACCTCTGGCTCCCTCAAGGGATTCTCCACTCGCAGATTTATCTGGAGAAAGTGGAGGGCAACTCGGTCAATCTATCCCTGAAGCAATTCAGACATCTATTTCACAAGAAATGATAGGTTTGACTGAGGATCGGGACTCGCGAATTCCCATTGCACCACCACTGACCTCTCTTGAAGAGGCTAGGGTGATTTTAACTGCAGGTACAGAAGAACAGCAACAGGAAGACTCCTCACGAGCAATTATATTGAGAGAAACACAAGCACGTGAGGCGAGTGAACCAAACACGAGTGAAATTCAGGTGAGAGCACACACAGACACTGATACTGTAAACCTGTTAGCTCAAATTGCTGCCCTAAAAGAAGAACTTGCTAAAAGCCAAGCTGAAGCTCAAGCATTCAAAGCACAAGTGGTTGAACGGTCTTCTTCTTCCACCTCTGTCAACAATCAGCTGGCACTCATAAGGAATGATATCTCAGATCCCAAGAACACTGTCACACCAAAGCTCAATTCCATTTAGGAAACTCCAACTTTATCAGCTGATGACATTTATGACTTCTGCTCTCTACATACAAGGATGACTTCTCTTGAAGATTTGGTTGAAATGAATCATTCACTGGATTCCTCTAGATTTCTGAAGATAGAGACAGGTATGGAACATCTGAATGAAGGGATGAAGCACCTGTACTACATGATCAAAAATTCTCACTGTCCCAATGAAGAACAAAGGACTTACTTTGAAGGACCGTCTGGTGGAGGCTCAGGCTCGGGAGGTGATGGAGGTCATGGAGGATCTAAGGGAAAATCAGTAGAGGATCCCTCAACTAAGGGGGAGAAGAAAGGGAGTAGTGGAAAGGGGAAAGAAAAAGATACCTCTGCTGGGGACAAAGGAAAGGCTGATGATGTCTATTACAGTGGAGAATAGGATGACTTTGATATTTTTGACATTCCCACTGAACCAGTCTTGGAAGATAAAGATGGTTTATTTGAAGCTGAAGAGGAAAGTGACTTTGGAGAATGGGAAGAGGAAGCTACAGTGGATCCTATCTTTGAGAAAGAGTTTCAGCAGCAGCAGTCAGAGATAAAATGAAAAGAAGCTGAACTCAAAAAGGTCTCCCAGATCATTGACAAGAGGAAAGACATACAAAGAAAAGAAACTCTTCAAAAGCAACGTCTTCATGACATTAAGGCTCAAGAAAGGAGAAGAGATGTCAGACTGAAGATTGGTGAAAAATGGGATGAAGCTAGGAGAGTACTTGATATGCCTCAGCTGAGCACTAACAATGATAGACAGTTCCTACATCTTCTTGACAAGCTGGAAATCTCAAATCCTAACAATGACATGTACATGAATGCTATCAAGACTGAAGTCTCAAGGATCACAGCTGCTTTTGATAGATCCCTAAATGAGATGAGCATTTTTGTATATTGTCAGAGTGAAGGATCTTTCAAGGTGTCACATCATCTGTTCGAGAAAGGCTTAAAGAGTTTGCCAGCAGGGCTTGTCCTCAAGTGGTCAACAATCCTCATCAGGTGAGATTCTTTAAGTCTGATTGTCTTCAAATCTGTCAGCTAGATGTACAATCTCTTAAAGACTACTCAGCTAAGCATCTGGTCTGGATGGAACATCATTTAAGAACTGCTGGATACTCATCCATGTTGAAGACTCAAGCTGCTGATTTGATTCAAGCTTATTGTGAAAAGAATATTAAAAGGTACAATCAGATCAAGAATAAGCTGAAGTCAGTTGGAGTTCAACCTGTCAGACGAACAAGCTTCACTTCAGAAAAGGATCGTGCCTTTGACAAAGAGTTGCTTCAAGATTTAGAAGAAGGTGAAGTCAGAAGAGAAGACAACTGAAATCAATTAGCTCAAAACTCAATGTAATATGATTAGAGCTTTATGAATCAAGATAGTCTAATGTAGTTATATGTTCAGGCTAGAGGAACATCTATCTTGTATTCACTTGTAAATTTCTTTTGGAATCTGGAAAATGTTAAATATAATCCAGAACTTTTCTGCTATTTACTTTGCATTTCTGTTTATATCTTTTTCTTATTTGTTAGTTGAGTTATCCTCTAGGTATTTGTTGTTATTGTCTAACAAGCAAATAGGGGGAGATTGAAAGGCATATGGCATAGCCTATTTGTATATTCGAGGATTTAACTCAACTCAAATAAGAATGTAATAAGTAAATAGTGGATCTATCGTCAGAGAGATCTCATATAGTAACATCTGTCAAAGGGTTAAGAAACATTATTCATCTACAGACTTGAAGACTTAATTCACTGGAAGAAGCTCAAGAAATTGATCAAGCCTCAGTGATATAAATCAGGATTGTGGATTTAATCAAATGACAGAGATCTTGTCAGGGTATCAATTAATTACAAGGATTTAGTCTGAAGAAAATCAAGAGTATCAAGGTCAAGACTTGAAGAAACGTCACGGAAGTTAGTCACTCATGAACCAGACAGTACATCGAGTGTCAACATTGAAGTGGTGGAATTGATTCATACTTGACAGTAATTTTCAGAAGAATGGTTGCTGCTCAAGATTAATATTAATTCTCTATTAATTAATTAAGTCATATAATTTAATTAAGAAAATAAATTATATCTGCAAAGATTAATTTATTGATTAATTGAATTAATTGATTAATTAATTCAGAATAAATATTAAGGATTTTCAGAATTATTATTAGATTAAAATCTATTAATAATTCAGTAAGACAATTTGATTTGAACTACTATGATAATCGGTATGACAATTGATAGTCATACCGAAAGTCTTGCTAGTTCATTCTGATTGTCTTGCTAGTTCAAAAGGATAGTCTCACCGAAAGTCCTACCGGTTCAAATGGATTGTCATACCAGTTCATTTGATTGTCTTGCCGAAAGTCTTGCTGAGTAAACTAGATGGTTTTGTTTACTTAAACAACAAAACACAGCAGAAGACAATAATGCAACATTTTCAACAAAAACACAAGTCAAGAACTCAGCAGAAAACAAAGGCTCAACATTTTATTTTTCATCTGCTTTATTCAAGATCAAAATTCTAGATTGAAAAGTTAAATCCAATCCACTAGAATTATTTATCTTGTTCTTGTGTATCAATCTAGCGGATTAAAATCCCTAGAACTTAATCTCAAATCGCATTTAGCATTTGATCTTTTAATTGCAAAAATAGAAAAAGTTCATGTCGAATTTATTCTAGATTTGTAATAATTGATTTGAGATTAATCCCTTGTAACCGATACCGTAGTTGTAACACCTTTCAAGTTTAATAAAAGTTTTATTTAACTTGAATTTTGTTTCACTTTTTTATTCCGCATTTTATTCGCTTAAACGGTATTGTTTGCATTCAACCCCCCTTCTACAAACAAATTAGGACCTAACAAGACTTGAATCTTTACTCCCCCTTTGTTGATCCACTGTTGTTATTCTAGTGATTTCACATTTTATTGATGAATTGTTCCTCCTAGATTGATAAACTACAGCTTTTTGCTCCCCTTCAGTTAGAGCTGCAGACTTTAGCTTCTTGCTTCCTCTTAGTTAGAGCTATAGACTTCTCCCCCTTTTTGTTAGCATCAAAGGTTTGAATTTGCATCTAGGGTTCCGTGTTCACTTGAGGATCTGAGAAGATTCCCTTCTCCAATAGAGTCCAGATTGTGTGCAGCTAGAGTGTGACATACCGGCATGGGATTTACAGCATCCTCTATGATGTCATTACTAATAATATGTGTTAGGTGAAAATGCTCTAAGTCGAAATCAAGATCTGCTGGGAAATCATAGGGCGTCAGGATATGCAGGGTGTCAGGATTTGCATGAAGTGAGGATGAGATATACGTCATGATATGTGCACTTATCAAGATATGCATAATAAATCAATATCTACTGATTTATATAGTCCCGGTATTAGAGGAGAGATTGATATGTCGGTTCCTGACTTATAGGAACACAACTGTTAATTAGAATATGTATGGAAATATGATATTCTTATAACATATCTTGCAATTGATAGAGTAGTTGTATAGTATATAAACATAGAATAGGTTATTGTTTAGATTAACTGTATCCGCAGCTCTCAAGAACATCAGAATTTCTTGTGAGAGTTTTGCAACAGTTTTATCAGAATTAATAAATTGTTATCATTCTTACTTCCTGATTTTGAATTACTGGTATAATTGTATCCAACCCTGTGACGCCCCCAAATCCGGGGTCAGGGATTTAGGAGGCCACGCCATCTTGAATCCTGTTTAAACACTTATCTTTGCACAACATTATATATACTCACGCATCTACGACCCCACACTTATCAACACAAACACACACATACATACTTACAGGTTATTGTCTTGGAAATGAACAAAACATCACTAGAGTTATTGAATCCACAAGGTGACAGTTATTTAAGACTACAAGTAATTATGTCTTTCCATGGGGGTAACTTTTACTTAAGGTTAGACCGACGGCCAAATATATGTTTCTTCATTACTACCTTAAATAAGTCATACTTATATATAAGACGGACTAAAAACAACTAAAAACTAATCGAGCTCATACGGTCTACCTGTGACACTGCACCAAACAATCTACGGAAAAGTTGGCCATTTCCTACTCATTTCCGGGTTGTGAGGTTTCTGACCGGCATCTTGGTTCATCGTTGTGTTGTGTCATTGTAAGAAAACAAGTTTGAGCTATAATGCCCAATATAATAATTTACAGTATGGAAAGACTGTACAAGAAATTTATATCTCATTCCGTATATAGATATATGTTTGTTTAAAGTAATTTTTCTTTGTGATACACACCTCTTTTCAAAAAATTCTTTGATTGACTATTTAGTCTACAAATACCTTAATGGTAAAACCAGCTCCTAGGCTTGGGTTATAGTATCGCATCCCTCAATTCCAAATAGAAGAATATGACTTTAATCGGAGCCCTACTACATGATGATCGGTCGTATAACAGAATGTTATTATTATTCTCTACATGTAGAAGGATGATTCCCTTTGTTATTAGTTATCACCCTGGCCGCATTCGGGCCTTTTCTGTGTCCATCCCTCTCAGGTACACACTTCCTGTCCATCCCTCTCAGGTACGCATACTCCACATGTTCATTGGTATTTATAGTACCTTCTCATGCGGTAGTAAATAGTAGTCTCTCCGGTCCACAAAGTACCAGAGTTTAACTTTCCTTGTCCTTTAAGAATCCTATCACATATCTGGAACTCATATTGTTCCCCAAGCGTATTGCTTGTTGACAGGTACACACCGATATATATATATACACATACTTTCGAGAATTTTCGGATTAGGTATTATGATAATGTGAGTTGACCGTTATCAATTAATAAAATAATTAAGGGGGAGTTTCCTTTGACATTATTGTCAAAATATATAAAATATGTCAAGATAACATTTTCGACAATCCGAAAGGATTAGAATGATTTTCTGAACGTCAGAAAATATTTTAAAATATGTTTTATGATTTTTAAATCATATTAAATCATTTAATAAATATTTAATATTTAAATAATAATTATTAAATAATTAAACCTCGAATAATTCTTATTTAAAAGAATATTGAAAATAATATTCCTCAACTAATTTATGTTTAAGAATTTAAATTGATTTATAATAGTATTAAATAATTGAATTTAAAATAATAAAATATATGTATCGTAGTCTCAATCAATATCGATATGTAAAATCTCGTATTTTTCTATCATGGCAAACATGACATTTCTACGAAAGACGGTAAAATGATTTTCACAACACAACAGTATATGGAGTAGGGTTCGTAAACTTGTCTGGGTGTTTTGATGTGGAGGGCACTCTCGAGTTAGTCCGAAAATCTATAATCATGAACATTATTGTTCTGTTAGATTCTAATCGTATTAATCCTCACATGGTAAATACACAATTCTTAAAATCAGTTTGTACGACTCATTTTACCTTCATCATCTTAATAAAGTATGAGTAGTCTTTAACTTCGTTTTCCTTTCACGATACTTAATGTCCATTAATCTCGTTTATTTTTACCACTTGGCTCCTCTCATGCTTCTTACGGATTTCTACTCACGCGATCTTGGCTCCGGTATTTTTATAAAATTGAAAAATCCATATTTTCACTTGAAATATATTATGGCAATGAGTATGCTCCATTTATTACTCTCTGTAAATTTTTCATGATTTTTGAATAATTTTAATTTGATCATTTATACTTCCAAAGTTCGTAATTCGTAGCAGTTTTTGTCGCGTAAACCGTTTTCACTAAAATGGACCTAACTTTTGAACTGTAAATTGAAATCAAGAGATTCAAGCGCCTAAACGATCCTTAAAACAAGATCTATTATAATCAATTTTTATGTTTCAAGAAAACACATTTTACACTTTCTGTATTTCTGCAGAAAACTTAATGTCAAGATTCGACTGTTTTATCGTCGTTACACTTACGATCCGAGTTTTGTTTTCACTCTAAACTACTAATTACTAGCCAAAAATCATGATACCAATATTAAATACTTAATCCTCTCAATAAAATAAAGTTATTGAGTCCATAAATCAACCTTAACATCTAACTAACTAATACTCAAGAAATTAACAAGACAATCATTAAAACTAGGTTTACATCCAAGATCCTTAATTTTCTTGAAACTTAAAGCTTAAACAAAGTTCGAATGAAGGTTTATAACTTTCTTGGTAGTTTGGGAGGTTATCTTTTTGATGGATGATGCTTGGTAAGGCTTTGGTGTACTTAAGAAAGCTAGATCTTTCCACGAAAATCAAGAAATCAAGAAAAGTCACTATTTGACATTATTCATCATCACTTTCATCATTTTATTTAACCATAAAAAACTTAAGGAAATGCTATGAAAGATTTATCTTACCTTATTTTGATGATGAGGAAACTTATGAATTATTTATAGCATTTATCCATGGCTAGAAGTTGATAATTTGATTTGGTTTTTGGCTTTGGACGAAAAAGCCGAATGGAGCTTTGTGTGGGAGAGGGAGAGAAATTTTATTATTGCTTGGTTGCTTCTTGGATAAGTGTTGGTATATTTGTTGTATGGATATGCATATCTTTGATTTTATCTACTAGCATGGTCCTTTGTCAAAGCTAGAAAACTAGCCAAGTACTACAACTACATGCTTGCTTACTATTCATTCTACTAGGTTACTATGCTCATTGGATGATCACTATTTGATTACCAATTCTTGGTTGCATTTAATACTAATTAATTTGCATGGCTTGCATGGAAAGTTGCATGGGCTTGATACTTTTATTTATTCGCTTACATATTCGCTTGGTCGCTTATTACTTATTGTGATAAATCTTTGTAAGTGGTTCGCGGGGTAAATCCTTTTATCATAAGTCCCTTATACTTTGTGATCTTGTACTTGGGTTTTAATTTGTGGAATTCTAGATTCGTTATTGTAACGTGATTCTCCTATTCATTGATGGTTCGTAAGATCAGGTCGTTTTACAAAGTTGGTTTCCTTCAAATACTAATGGCCTTTATATAAACTCATTTCTTAGGTATAATCATAATATCAACTCAGAAACTAAATTTTTCATGCATAACATAGTGTGGGATAAAAGGTTCTCCCCGATCATCAGGGTTACTTTTCATCAAATGATTTACAAATTCCCCAAAATTTGTGTTATTACAGTCTTCCCCTCTTAAAAGAATTTTGTCCCGGAATCAAATATAAAACATGTAGGGATATCTTTCCTTCATCACGTCTTCTAGTTCCCAAGTTAACTCTTTGACATTCTAGTTTCTCCATAATATTCTAACCAACTTGATAGTCTTGTTCCTCAGCACTTGTTCCTTTTGGTCCATTACTCTCACTGGTTGCTCAATGTAGGTCAGGTCTGGTTACAAGTCTATTTGTTCATATTCTATTACGTGTTGCGCATCAGCGTAGTACTTCCTTAGCATTGACACATGGAACATATTGTGTACTTGCTGTAAGTTAGGAGGCAAGGCGAGCTCGTAAGCTAGAGGTCCTATCCTCCTTAGGATTTTAGAGGGTCTAGCGAATTTGGGACTTAGTTTCCCTTTCTTTCTGAATGTCATCACTCTTTTCCACGGAGATACCTTCAATAATAATGAATCTCCCACTTCATACTCTCGATATTTCCTGGTCTGGTCGGCATACTTCTTCGGTCTGTCTTGGGCCGCTACCAGCCTCTTTCTAACGAATCCCACCATTTATCGGGTCTGCTGGACAAACTCGGGCCCTAAAATCTTATGTTCTCCAACTTCATCCCATCATAAGGGAGAGCGACATCTTCTTCCATAAAGAGCTTCATACGGGGGCATTCCTATGCGATCGTGATATCTATTGTTGTAGGAAAACTCGATCAGGGTTAAGTGGTCGTTCCAACTTCCCTTAAAGTCAAGGGCACATACCCTTAGCATATCTTCTATGGTCTGGATGGTCCTTTCACTTTGCCCGTCCGTTTGGGGGTGGTAAGCCGTACTCATGTTCAGTCTGGTGCCTTTGCTTTCTTGAAAACTTCTCCAAAATCAGGAGTTAAACCTTGGATCCATATTCGACACTATAGTGAGGAGAAATTCGTGCTTTATAATGATCTCTTTCAGGTAAATATCCACTAGCTTGTCTATGATATACCTATCGTTAATTGGCAAGAAGTGCGCGAACATGTTCAGTCTATCTATGATGACCCATATGGCATTGTGATTTATTTTAGTCATTGGTAGGCCTATCACAAAATCCATTGCTATGTGCTCCCATTTCCATTCCGGAATTTCCAGGGTCCGTAATAGTCCACTCGGTCGCTGATGTTCAGCCTTTACCCTCTGAAAATTCAGGAACTTGCAGACCCACTCTGCTACATCTCTTTTCATGTTAGAGCACCAATAATATTGTTTTAGATCACGATATATCTTCGTACTTCCGGGGTGGACAGAATACCTGGAGCTGTGTCCTTCGTGTAACAGCTCGTCTTTCAGTTTTTGCACATTCGGAACCCAAATTCGGGATGCATACCTCATGATCCCTCTCTCATCCTTCTCGTATCTGACCTTTTCACCGGTTAATGTCTCTCTTTCTTCATTCATTTTCTTCTCCTGACACATTCGTAATTTCTCATATATTTCCAATAATAACCTGATTTCAAATAGTCCTTTAGATCCCTTACCGGTTATCCTCACTTCAATCTCCATCTTTTCAAATTCCTTAACCAACTCCTCAGATGTCATTAACATTTTAAGTCTCTCTTTCCTACTAAGGCGTCATCCACCACATTGTCTTTACCCAGGTGGTACAGGATTTCACAATCATAGTCTTTAATCAGCTCTAGCCATCTCCTATATCCCATGTTTAATTCCTTCTGGGAGAAAATATACTTGAGGCTCTTATGGTTTGTGTAAATCTCGTACTTTCCCCATAAAGGTAGTGCCTCCAGATTTTCCGGGCAAATACAATGGCTGTTAACTCTAGGTTGTGGGTAGGGTACCTTATCTTATATTCCTTCAACTGCCAAGAGGCATACACAATCACTTTTCTGTGCTGCATGAGCACATATCTTAACCCCTTGTGCACGGAATCGTTGTTTATCACAAACTCTCCCTTTCCATCAGGAAGAGGGAGTACTGGTGTCAACACCATTCTCTTTTTCAACTCCTGAAAGCTCTCTTCATATTTCTCCCTCCACACGAACTTCTCTGTCTTTCGGGTAAGCCTAGTCAATGGGCTGGCTATCTTGGCAAAGTCTTGCACAAATCTCCGGTAATATCCTGTTAAGCCCACAAAACTCCTAACCTCGGTTAGGGTAGTCGATCTTTCCCAATTGGATACTGCTTCTATTTTGGCGGGGTCGACTATTACTCCTTCGCTACTCACCACATGTCCTAAGAACTGAACCTCCTTTAACCAAAACTCACACTTTAAGAACTTGGCATACAACTTCTTGTTCCTCAAAATCTCTAAGACTATCCTCAAATGTTCTGCGTCTTCTTTCTATGTCTTTGAGTAGATTAGAATATCATCTATGAAGACTATGCGTAACAACCGGGAAATTATGACTGTTTTATGTTATATTAAATGAGTATTATGTGATCTATGATATTATAAATTATGAAGGATCATAAAATGATAGCTGTTAAGTTATATATATATATATACAGTGTGGTTCGAGATATTTTTTTTGGTAATTTTATTACGTGTTAAATGTATTTATATTGAGTATTATGTTATCCGGAATCAATTTTAATAGCCATTATTGCGTGTAGGGCGTTTGGCCTTGTTTCGCATAATACTGTAATTACTATATTGATTTTCGGAACATCTTGTTAATTTAGAAAATATTTCGTTTCGTGAAAAATAATTTTTCCGGCCCCTACCGGGACATGAAAGCTCACAAAAATTGTATTTTTATTTTTATAAAATTGTGGGACTGTCAAATATTCTATATTTTTGCATTATTGGAAAATTTTGGTATGATTTTTGTATATATTAGATTAAAATTATTCCTCGTTAATTATTAATTTTGGGCTAATTATTTTATTAAATAATATAATTAGGCCCTAAATTATTTTGGGGAAATTATTTTTATAAGTATAAATAGATTTTAATTATTATTTAATTATATAAAAAAATCAAAAAAGTATATAAAAAATCAGAAAATTATCTGAAATTACGGTTAAGGTTTCAAGAACAGTTCTTGGAATCAAACCATGATTTTGCAGTGATTTGGAAAGAAAATCATGTCATGTTTGTAGTGAATCCGAAGCTCTTGAAGAGTACAATCCAATTATACCATCAAATAATACACCGAGTTAGTGAATTTTAAATTTTGATTTTAGGGTTCTTGTGACGGCCTCAACCCCGGGGTCAGGAGTTGATGTCATCAACAACAACCATAAGATAAACAATTCAATAATAAGATATAACTATGACCCCTTTTTACCAAGATCTTTGCCAGGTTTAAGTATAATTTAGGTTACAACTAACACAAACCAACTTACAACAATCATCCTGACGCAGCTAACTTAACACAGCAACTCAACAGACCACCCTTGGTCCAACACAACCATCCTAGAGGAGTCTGACACGAAGGGAACTGGAACTCTGCCTTGACTACCGCAGAAGAATCTCCTAGGCATCTGCAATATATATAAAATATTCTGCAAGGGTGAGCAATCATTTGCTCAGCAGTACCACTATATAAATAACAAGTAAAGCAATCTATGATAATACAGTGATAGGAACAGAGATTACAGCTCCCTTGCAAAACATGTAAAATATTCATAAACTGGATACTCAAAACTTGCATGCTTTCAACAAAACAAACGAAGTAGTGTGCTGTGTAAAAATACCAGAGTTTAATTCTAGCATGCCATTTTCATTTCCAAATCCACTTTATAACTGACTTGTTCCGTTACGAGAATCACAAAGCCAAATCAGATACGTACGGATATGTGAAGACAGCTGATCAGGCTATCAACACCAGGCGGCTCTAACTGCCATCTCATTTACCTGTTCCGGAACTCAGAGACTAGCTAGGTCTCTGACCTGCTGGACTAATCGGTTATAGGGTGCACGTAACCGAATTAGTCTCTTACGCCACCTCAATAGGCCTACTCTGGCCCCGATGTATCCCATATCTGACCGTTTTATCCAGTTTTCAAAACACTTGTACCTATCTCATTTTCAAAACCATTTATTTAACCAGCACACATATAAAATCAAGTTCACAATTCATTTCATACGAGATAGGTACCTTTCGAAGTTACTTTTCCCCAAAACAGATTTCAAACAGTGATTTATAACTACAGGGGATACGTAAAACATTTAGCTATTCATATGTACTGAATCATAAAAGAATGGTCAGGGGTACTTTCCTTGCAGAGCTTACGACTATCTCTGATTGACCTTGGACTGACGTGGACACTCGGCTTTATCGCCTTACTATCAGACTATCCTGGATCTGACTTCAACGCTCAGGTTCTTCGCTTGGAACCTCGTTGCGCTTGTCGATTGATCACTAGGTTATCTTTAGTCCAATGTCAACTCTCGGGTCTTTCAACTTCGGGTTTTTCAGAACCTATTCAAACCCGACTCGTAATTATGTATATTATAATAATACGCGCAACAATTAGGGTTCACAATCTCGAAAATCGGTTCAGTGTTCGTTTTTAGATAATACGTATACTCGTTATTTTACGAAATTAGGGCTATTGGTTTTGACAAAATATTTCATCACATCTTACAATCAAGTTTCGTAAAAAACACATATGTATTTATATAGCCACTTGACGTCCCGATAATCATCAGATACGCTCCCGTATTCCCGTAGGTCAATTTCCTGGAAATCGGGCAGCGTCTCCTTTGTTTATCGGACTACTCGTCGAAGCAATTCGACGTCAAATCAACAACTAACAACCCACAAATAATCCAAAAACAATTCCCAACTTCCGATTCAATCTAATCATAACACTTAAAATTCCACACATTTCCAAGTTTCAACTTAATTATAATTATTAATTATTATTCGTATTTTATTTTTATTTATTTTAAAATATTAGGAATCAGAACAAATCATCACAGTCCACAGTTAACTCACCGAAGTTCATCATCAACGCCGGTACAATTTATTGGTGCCCGATTTAATACGGATTTCCAAATAAATTGCATCGATTAAATTGAATAATTGGAACAACCATTCGATTACTCACCAAAATTCATTCAAATTTTTCAGGAATAAATTCGAATAAACAAAATAATAATAATCGAATAATTTAATCAAAAACAATTATGAAGCACCAATCATACAAGGAGGGAATTATTCGATTTAACCGAATAACTCAACCAAGACACAACAGAGAAGCAACAGGGACGGCTGCGCACACACGCGCCGATGCGCCACACACGTATACAACACCCGCCGCCTGGTCACCACCACCGCCTCATTGGAAATATCGAGGAAGGGCGGCAATACTGGGCAACAGAGCCAAATTACATACATATATACACAATTGCACAAACCCAGTAGTACATATGCGTATGTATATGCATATAATCAAGCAAAATAATACAGAACTGAAACCACCAAGCCAACCGGAGTTAGGCGGCGGCTTACCGGAATCGGCCGGAGAAAAAAGAATCAGTCACCGGAAACATCGAACAGAAACGCAGCCATAAAAGCAAGAATGAGAGAATCATGTATGAGGACCTTTGATTTACTCGAAGTCAAGTGATAATCGAGAAGAAAGGACCCGAAAATGGTGATAACGAGAACCGACTGAGAAGACAGAGAATACAGGGGAGGTGTGGTTATTTGCATATCTATATATATATATTTTATTATCCCCCAATCAGCAACAAACATGAAGCAAAGAAAGTGCTAGAAACTTAACACATGTCCCTCTACTGTTTATAGGCCCGATCTCTGATCCGAAATTCGATTTTAGCGAATCAAGTCGTACTTAAAACATATTCGAAAAATCATGGAAATGGCCTTAAAATTTTATAAATATCCCGAAGTTAATAAAACATAATTTCGTTATTTTAGGACAATTTTTAAAATGCAATTTATACCCGCTTTTAACAATTAAACGGATCAACGCGCGGGTGAAATTAATCCCAAAAATTTCCAAAATAATTTTAAAATTCTCAGAATATTCCAAAATTAAATAAATATGAGTTTCATAATTTTTAAAGAATTCGGGAATTAAATACAGATTTTACAAATAAATGCAATCAGAAAATCATTCTATATATTCATATTCTTTCGATGCAAATCTGCTTTCTCTCTTTGTCTATCCCGAGCTGTTTCAACTCTTTTCTGAGTCAACACCACAACACTCTGGATGTACTGAATTAGTTCAGGACTTAACACTATCTCTATTCCCACTTTATCTCAATAGAGTGAGGACCCACACTTATGTCCATACAACACTTCGCAAGGTAGCATTCTCTTACTAACATGATAACTATTATCATAGAAAACTCAATCTATGGTAGGTGATTACCGCAGTTCCCTTTTTAAACCCATCATATATACTCTCCACATATCTTATATTGTCCGAATCACCTTCTCACTTTGACCCTTCATCTAAGGATGATAGGAAGTACTCATTTTCAACTTAGTTCCAAACATTCGAACACCTCTTATTCTCATCCGTCAAGGTTAGAAAGTAATCTCATATATTCACTTCTTATCACCTTTAGGTATTCGAACTCCAACTTTTACTCTTTCCAATTCTTCTATTAATTCCTCAGTAATCTTAATCATATTCATTTCTTCTCTTCTATTCAAGACATTGGTCCCTAAATGGACCTTGCTTGGTTGCTAGTTACTCAAACCACCGGGCTCCTGACCAGAACTTCATACTTTTAGGGTTTAATATACAATTGCTACTGTTCAACCCTTCACGTCATTTTTTTACAACTTGGCCTTCATTAGCCCTTAGATGGGCGAGGATGTTATCAATAAATACGATTATACCATCCAAGTACTCCTGATACACCATATTCCTTAATTCCTTATAGACAACTGATACACTCGTTACTCCACATATTATCACCAAAACTTACAGCGCTCATAACTCATTCTAATTACAATCTTTGATATGTCCTCAAGCTGGATTTTAAGTCAATCCTATAGAAATCACACACTCCTTGAATTAGATCACATAAATAATCAATTTTTTATAGAGGTTACTTATTCTTATTCGTCATTTTGTTAAACTCCCAATAATAAGTACACAATCTCATAATTTCATTCCTCTTTCCCAGCAACATCACTGATGCACCTCAATGGACTATATCGGGTATGTTCACTTTCCTCCTTCCAATAACTTTGACAATTATCGAACTAATTATTTTGTTCCAATGGCCTCCAGAACTCCAGGGCATCTATTTATTACTCAAACTTCCCCCAACCTAAGTATTTTATCCTTCGTATCTTAGCACATGGTGGATCTACCTTATCTCCTTAGCTTTTTACTCCTTTCCTCGCATGATTGGAAGAACTTCTTATATTGCTTCCGAACCTAGATACGCACCTTACTATTGGCTTCTTCTGGGAATAAATCATTACCCTAGTTCTTTATGAGGGTCTTGGGCAGCTGATCTTTTACTCCTATTATAAGCCTTAGCCTTGGCTGTACTGGATGTCAAACCTTTTGATGTACTACCTCCCATGCTTTCTCGGGAAGAACTTCTACAGTTCTTGGCAACATGCCCCACCTTGCCACAGTTGTAACACGTGACTCCTGGATTTTCCACCTTACATTCTGACGCGTTGTATCCTTTCTGCCCATACCTGATACATTCAGTATTTACCTTACACCTTCCATCATGCCTCTTACCATATTGCTTACACTTCGATATAGGCGACTTAACCGACTTGGCTCGATTAGAGCTGACTGAGGTGTTACTAATCCCATTTAAAGAAATACCTTTTTCCTCTGAATTCTTTATTCTCACTCCTTCCAATTTTTTTTTTGAGACTTCTGGCTGGATCCCACTTAACCTGATGCTTCTTCCATATCTTATATCTTTCACTTCTTATCTTCTTTTTCTCTAGCAGCTAACTTTTGATCAAATTCAATTATTAAGGGGGTTGAACTACTGAAGGATACGTCTTAAGTGGTAATGCCATCACTCCACTACGAATTCTAGGATTTAATCCTTGTTGAAACCTCCTGGCCTTCTGGGCTTCAAAGCATACATAATTTGGTATAACCCTAGCCAACTCTGTAAACTTAGTCTCATACTCAGCTACGCTTCTATCACCTTGCTTCAATTCTAGAAACTCAATCTCTATTTGACTCTGCACACAACCTGGGAAATACTTTTCCAAATACAACTCCATAACCCTAGCCCATAAAATAGGGCCTTCTCCTACTAACGCTCTGGTTGACTCCCACTAGTAATTCGCTTCATTTTTCAAGAAATAGCTTACATAATCGGTCTTAAGATTATCACTTACTTGCACAAGGTTGAAAACTTTCTCCATCTCTTTTAACCATGCTCCAACCGCTACTGGATTATGTTCACCTTTAAACTCAGGAGGTTTAACACTCTGGAAAGAATTGAAACTAACACTTTGGTTCACTCCCCGCTGTTGTTGTTGCAACAGTAGTTGCTGCTACTGAACCTGTTAGATTAACTGCAACTGCTGTTGCTCCTACTGGCGCAATAAATCTAGAATTTCATTTATAGTTGGACCCTCTGCAAAACTACTACTATTTTCTTTAGACTGGGTAGCTTTCTTGGCTGGCATTTTCCTGGAATATATAAATGAGTTTATTCAACACATAGCAAAATGTTTAACAAAAGATATCATTGTTTAAACAGTGCACCTGTATCAGGAAAATGCTGCCCAATAAAATACCCATGTCCTTAATATCGGGGTCCATTTACCAAAGAAATCTAGATTAATAGCACTAGCAATCATAGAAACAATGACAGTAGCAGAATCAATAATAGTTCAGGGAACTAAAATACAAAAAAAACAAATACCATAACATAGCTCCTCAATACAACAACAACTGACCAACTTTCCGCCACTACTTAATTACCACATCAACTTTAATATACTACAAAACTTCGCTGGCTATATCACCCACCTACATTGAACAAACTAATAAATCAAGTCAATTTTAAGAAGCGCTAAACTCTTCCAGGCACCATAGTCTAAATTTCAACCAACCTTTTCTCCCAGGATGATTTATTATCACCCTTAAGTTATTCATCAATCACTGAATTACCCTTCCTTCCCAAGGCGACTTCTTATCTCCTACCATTAAACTATCTTTCACAGGGTTAACTTTTCTAAAACCGCAACCTTCAATATCGAATCATGAATCCTCTCTACTATTATCGTTTCGGAGATAGCTAGCAATCCGATATAAATCTTTTATTTCCTCCAGACAGTCAACTCTCAATTACTTTCAATGACCCGGACTGTCTAATTACAAAAGCTACTGACAATTCACTGCCTCGGGACTTCAAATGAAATTTCAGAGTCAAGGAATCAATCGAATAAGAAGGAACGGTGAGGAAGATATAGGTATGATTGAGAGCAACCATACAAGTACATAAGATGGCCAGTCTTAGTACCGCATAGCTCACAACACATACTTCGGTGGCATCCTACCAGACCCTTTTTGCCACACATACAAATGGTCAACTCATATGCATTATTTGCCCCAATCAACCGATAGAATTTCCGAGAAAAGAAACAATGTTAAAAGAAAATTCATAAATAGGAAAGGGTGAATCTGATTTGTAATGAGATCAACAGAATCCTAAGTAGCTGACTTCGGGTTCACAACTTTCTCACAGGAAAATAAGCAACTTATGGAATAGAAAACAATTACTTTGGAAACAAAACACATTTCAAGAAAGAAATAGAAGGATTCAAAGATACCACATCCCGTTCAGATCCAAATTCACTATAAAACTTGGTTGTCATAGCAGTCCCTGGCTATTACCATGCTATCCGAACTCACAAAGGTCATACTATCAGTCTAATAACATTCCCAGTCATAGAAATTATGGTATTTAAAAATAGTGTGGGCATCTCTTTAGCTGACACATCAAGGGTCTGCTCATAAGCTGACTTTTCTCAATCAGACTCGAATTCTCGAAAAGAAACTAGGTATCTCTATCGGACATTACTAATAATACATATATGAAGGAACGTATTCTAAGTTAGGGAAGTTCCAGTCAATCCTCAATAAACATCAGGGTTACGCTTCCGAAACCCTTGACTAAACTCATAGACTTGCTCCTCTGATTGAGTTGCTGACTCACATCTATATATAAACCTTCCTATACTCTTTTGACTCTACTCCTAACCTAAATCAGGGACTCAAACCTGTAGCTCTGATACCAACTGTGACGGCCTCAACCCCGTGGTCAGAAGTTGACGTCATCAACAACAACCATAAGGTAAACAATTCAATAATAAGATACAACTACGACCCCTTTTTACCAAGATCTTTGTCAGGTTTAAGTATGATTTAGGTTACAACTAACACAAACAAACTTACAACAATCATCCTGACGTAGCTAACTTAACACAACAACTCAACAGACCACCCTTGGTCCAACACAACCATCCCAGAGGAGTCTGACACGAAGGGAACTGGAACTCTGCCTTGACTACCGCAGAAGAATCTCCTAGGCATCTGCAATACATATATAAAACATTCTACAAGGGTGAGCAATCATTTGCTCAGCAGTACCACTATAGGAATAACAAGTAAAGCAATCTCTGATAAAACAGTGATAGGAACAGAGATTGTAGCTCGCTTGCAAAACATGTAAAACATTCATAAACTGGATACTCAAAACTAGCATGCTTTCAACAAAACAAACGAAGTAGTGTGCTGTGTACAAATACCAGAGTTTAATTCTAGCATGCCATTTTCATTTTCCAAATCCACTGTTTAACTCACTTGTTCCGTTACGAGAATCACAAAGCCAAATCAGATACATACGGATATGTGAAGACAGCTGATCAGGCTATCAATACCAGACGGCTCTAACTGCCATCCCATTTACCTATTCCAGAACTCAGAGACTAGCTAGGTCTCTGACCTGCTGGACTAATCGGTTATAGGGTGCACGCAACCGAATTAGCCTCTTACGCCACCTCAATAGGCCTACTCTGGCCCCGATGTATCCCATATCTGACCGTTTTATCCTGTTTTCAAAACACTTGTACCTATCTCATTTTCAAAACCATTTATTTAACCAGCACACATATAAAATCCAGTTCGCAATTCATTTCATACGAGATGGGTACCCTTTAAAACAGTGATTTATAACTACAGTGGATACGTAACTTAAAACGTTTCTGTTCTATTAAGAGAATAAAACATTTAGCTATTCATACATACTGAACCATAAAAGAATGGTCAGGGGTACTTGCCTTGCAGAGCTTACGACTATCTCTGATTGACCTTGGACTGACGTGGACACTCGGCTTTATCGCCTTTCTATCAGACTATCATGGATCTGACTTCAACGCTCAGGTTCTTCTCTTGGAACCTCGCTGTGCTTGTCGATTGATCACTAGGTTATCTTTAGTCCAATGCCAACTCTCGGGTCTTTCAACTTCGGATTTTTCAACTAGAACCTACAGAGCCAAAATACCCTACATTAGACGTCTAGGTATGCTTGACATATCCTCGATACCAATTCTACCCAGTGATATTCAAACCTGACTCGTAATTATGTATATTATAATAACACACGCAACAATTAGGGTTCACAATCTCGAAAATCGGTTCGGTGTTCATTTTCAGATAATACATATACTCGTCATTTTACGAAATTAGGGCTAATGGTTTTGACAAAATATTTCATCACAACTTACAATCAAGTTTCGTATAAAACACATATGTATTTATATAGCCACTTGACGTCCCGATAATCATCAGATATGCTCCCGTATTTCCCTAGGTCAATTTCCCGGAAATCGGGCAGGGTCTCCTTTGTTTATCGGACTACCCGTCGAAGCAATTCAACGTCAAATCAACAACAAACAACCCACAATTCATCCAAATACAATTCCCAACCTCCGATTCAATCCAATCATAACACTTAAAATTCCACACATTTCCAAGTTTCAACTTAATTACAATTATTAATTATTATTCGTATTTTATTTTTATTTATTTTTAAATATTAGGACTCAGAACAAATCATCACAGTCCACCGTTAACTCATCGAAGTTCATCGTCAACGGTGGTACAATTTATTGGTGCCCGATTTAATACGGATTTATAAATAAATTGCACCGATTAAATTGAATAATTGGAACAACCATTCGATTACTCACCAAAATTCATTCGAATTGTTCAGGAATAAATTCGAATAAACAAAATAATAATAATCGAATAATTTATTCAAAAAAAATTATGAAACACCAATCAAAAAAGGAGGGGAGTATTCGATTTAACCGAATAACTCGACCAAGACACAACAGAGAAGCAACAGGGACGGCTGCACACACACACGCCGATGCGCCACGCATGTATACAACACCCGCCGCCTGGTCACCACCACCGCCTTGTCGGAAATATCGAGGAAGTGCGGCAATACAGGGCAACGGAGCCAAATTACAGACATATATACACAATTGCACAAACCCAGTAGTATATATTCGTATGTATATGCATATAATCAAGAAAAATAATATAGAACTGAAACCACCAAGCCAACCGGAGTTAGGCGGCGGCTTACCGGAATCGGCCGGAGAAATAAAGAATTAGTCGCCGGAAACATCGAACAGAAACGCAGCCATAAAAGTAAGAACGAGAGAATCATGTATCAGGACCTTTGATTTACTCGAAGTCAAGTGATAATCGAGTGGAAAGGACCCGAAAATTGTGATAATTAGAACCGAGTGAGAAGACAGAGAATACAGGGGAGGTGTGGTTTTTTGCATATCTATCTATCTATATATATATATATATTTTATTGTCCCCCAATCAGCAACAAACACGAAGCAAAGAAAATGCTAGAAGCTTAACACGTGTCCCTCTGCTGTTTATAGGCCAGATCTCTGATCCGAAATTCGATTTTAGCGAATCAAGTCGTACTTAAAACATATTCGAAAAATCATGGAAACAGCCTTAAAATTTTATAAATATCCCGAAGTTAATAAAACATAATTTTCCTAATTTTATGACAATTTTTAAAATGCAATTTATACCCGCTTTTAACAATTAAACGAATCAACGCGCGGGTGAAATTAATCCCAAAAATTTCCCAAATAATTTTAAAATTCGGAATATTCCAAACTTAAATAAATATGAGTTTCATAATTTTTTAAGAATTCGGGAATTAAATACCGATTTTACAAATAAATGGAATCAAAAAATCATACAGGGTTAAATAATTGATGAAATATTTATTTCTAAATTTTATAAAATCCCAAAAATAAATATTGAAATTATAAAGTCATAAAAACAATTTTAGAGACAATCCACATATTTACACAAATAAACTTGTATTAAATCCACTTTTAAAAGTAAAAACAATTCAATACAAGTCTATAATTAATTAGACGAACCACCCTAGACACCATAATTCACACACATAGATAAAAGTAAACCAACACATAGCTGACAGAAGCTATGCACATATATTGTTTATTTAATAATTCCATAATTACACTTTAATTAAATATAAAAGTATACGAGTCGTTACAGTTCTTGACTTGATTTGGGGATTTTTTATTCATGAATTGTTTGTTGATTTTGATGCTTAAATAAGCTTAACCATTGAATTTACAATCGAATGATATATATAATTAATGATTATAACCCCCAGAGCAATATAGTTGAGTTCACGGTTTTTTTACCAAGTTTACTTTCGATTTTATGAAGTTTTTATTGATTGTTAGACGTTATGAATGTGAGGAATAGATTCTACGTGTTCTGAACTTTAGTTCCCCATATAATTTCTTACTTTTGGTGTGGTTTTTGGTGAAATAGAGTTTTCTCCATATTATGGCCGGATTTTTATCAATTTAGCCTGAGAAATCGTTCTGGATATGGCTTACATGGGGACTGCTATTTATGAGCTGCTGGGCACGCAAGTGTTGATTTTGCAACAAAAAACCGTTCAAACGGATTTGTTTAGGCTGCAACGGGCTCGGCGGATCCGGGAGAAAGCTATTGGAATAAAGGAATATCCAGAAACTGGTCGGTATTCTTCCCGACCCAGTTTTATTCCCAAACCCGCGAGTAGACCCGGTTACAACCCAGGTTTGATCCTCAAACCCCTTAATTCCCAAATCAGTTTTTGTTTCTGAATTTTCTGTTTTAAAGTAATTCAAAATTCACGATTTCAATTTTTAAAATTGATTTTAATTCAAAGTTTTAATTTTGTTAAATATTTTAATAATTAACTGAATCATTTTAAATCCGGGAATTCTTTCTTTTATTATTTTCAAAAATATTTATTTGATTTAATTATTTATAATTTATTTTAATTGATTATTAATTGATTAATTCATTTAATAAATTAAATTGATCTATAAATAGTTAAATAAAATGTAATTATTTATAATTAAGCCAAAAAATGATTTAAAACTCATTTTGAGGTTTTAAAAACTATATAAAGGTATTTAAAATTCAATTAATATTATTATTAATTGAATTATTCTTATTTTATTCATAATAAATAGACTGTTCGTCCGTCCAATACGAAACGAACGCGTCTAGACTCAAAAAATATTCTAATTCTATTAAAAAAAATACTTTCGAGATATAAAATCTTTTGTTTCGAAAGTTTGATTGATTTTGTAAATGTTTCTGAGTCGCGAAACTATCAAAAAGTCGTATTTTGACTCAATTTTGATTTTAAACACATCGAGTCGAATGTTTTGACAAACTGAGTTATATGTGATATGTGCCTTATGTGTTTACGTGTTATGTAAATTGTGAGTCCACGTGTCTTTTAAACTTTATATGATTAAAAGTGATCCTTATCTATTATTATCGAGTGGGGAGATGATAAGGATAAATTTATAATAGATAATTATATTGTAGGTTAATTGAAATAGTATATTTTATGATAGATACACATAGTTTCGAGGCATTCAGACCCATATAGTGACAGTAAAAGTAAATCATGATTATGTGTGGTAATGAGACGAGTGGATACGAAGTAGAGGTGAACATAGAATGGTGATTAAAATTTAGAAAGCAAATCAATTGGGGCTAGTATTTCTTCCCTATTATAAGTTCAGAATAGTGAATTATTTTATATTTCACTGTAATAAATCTTGATTATGCAAGTATCTTTTGTTCTTGTTCTTTTGATATGAATTGTGATCTCTTGAGCAAATACCTATTGTTCTAGGTTATTTGCGAACCCTAAATCGTGATGTTTTAACCGAAATTGGTTTTCATTAAGTACTCTACGGACTGGATGGTTACGATAAGGGCCAGGGATGGACTAGACCCTAAGGGCCGGGGATGGACCAGAACCTTTGTTTATTGAGGCTAGAATGAGCCTAGGTATCGATATGATGAGGGCCTATGAGGATGGGAATAGGTCCGTATTATATTCTGACTGATAAGCAGAGTATACTACATATGTTGGTTCTAGTGTCCGGTCTAATTTATTGTTGATCTCTATTAATGGTATTCCTTTCTTGAAAGAATTATGATTACAAAAATGAATAAAAAAATGATTCAGGAGATGAATCAGTGAACTATTCGTTGACTTTGATTTATGATTAAGGGCTAATAAGGGCCAATATTGTATTCGCTCAACAGTTTAAATAAATAAAGATGTTTATAAAATCATTTAAAGATTGTTTCCGGGAGTTTCTTTTTATAATGATACCTGAAAACCAATTATGATACTTGCTGAGCATTTTTGGCTTACTCTTGCTTTTTGAATTCTTATTTCTTTCAATATCACATGAGGACAAAAGTGAATAGCTCATAATAGTCAGAAAAAATAGGAGAGATCCCAGCTGCAGGAAGTTGGACATGTCAGAGTGAATAAGTCGAGGAAGTTGTTAGAGAGGTTATAATATTTAAATAGTTATTATAAAATTTAGATGTTTAGATTCTTGTTTCATACCATAACCTATAAATGATCCAGAATTGAGGGGTCATATGTATATTTATTTTAATAGACAGGTTTATATTATTTAAAGTTGTTTGGTGACACCTAATCCCGACCCCGAATTTGGGGATTATTACAAGTTGGTATCAGAGCTACAGGTTATTGGTCCCTGAAATAAGAATAGGTAGAAGTTAAGATAAGATTGACAGGTCATGTAAGATAGGGAAGATCTTAAGTAAAGTTATATTGAGTTGAGTTAAGATTATCAGATACGATATTGATTATTAAGATAAGATGCTGTTAAGATAGGTGTGAGGTGAATATATTAGCATTATAGATATATTAAGTACCTAGATCATATAGTTATGAGGAATCGATGGCTCGACAAATATTGGGTAAATTACCATGATTTTCATGTAGTTTTAAATGAAACTGAGATTGATTCTTTTGAGAATTTCGTAAAAGGAAAGATGGATGAGTTTTAGTATGATCCGGTTTAGGATCATGTAGTGAGAAATATTTATTAGTTTTCAGCCAAGCAAGTCAAGCAGAGAGTTAGAGCTGGTTGTTTAGAGGCACTCTTAACGGTTGACCCTAGATATTCTCGTGAGATTTTCTTATTATTATCAGCCATTTCTTGGGCACCGCGCAAGGAACAACACATCTACCTTATTAGGTATACCTAAAGTTAATAAGAAGATACGATGTTATCTATGGACAGAACGTCGAATTGCAATGATTGGTTGTAATTATGATGAGAGTATCAGAGGTAATACTAGATGTCGGCATTGGAGTTAGAGTTACGAATATGATAGTATGCAATGGTAAATGAAGTTCTCGTCGACTAATAAAGGCGAAATGGATTCAATAAGGGGCAGATGATATACTGAAGTGGATGGACCCTTATGTTGTCGTTTCTTTAATTTGATACTTTATTGATAAATTATGAGAATAACAACCAATTCATATAGTAATAACGACCATATGTGTGATTTTAAAAAATTTAAAAATAAGTTTTTAAAAAAAGATTTTCTTAATAAAATTTCAAAAAGATCTTTAAACCAAATGAGTTTTAAAATTTGGTTGTCAAATTATTACTTGAGTTTCTTGTTTGTTATAAACATTAGATTATCCAGAGGAATACTTGATCTAGATTCAGTATTATTAATTCAAAGGGCCAAGTGGACCCGCTATTACGTGAGAAGTTTAAAATTTTCCCGATAGAGATGAGTGCAAACCTTGTTTAATAGTATCAATAATGGAATCAACGTGTGGAAACATTATTTAACCAATTTCTGAAACTAATAAAGTTTAAAGGGTTCGTGGTTCAAAAGAAGCCAAGGATGATTGAAGGAAATAGATGAGGATGATTGAAGTAAATAGAGGAATCTTCGAGATGATTGAAGAAGAGTATTTGTAATACCCCCAAATCCAAGGTCGTGAATTCGGGTCGTTACGATCACTTATTAATTAAATAATTCTCTTTTCACAATATTACTCGACCTTTTATTCAAACTCACACACATACACAGGTTATATGCTTGGAAACGATACCAAATAAATCATCTCCACTTATCTACCTGACGGGGCTGGCGCACAAAAAGCCTACAGAACTCACGAGCGTTCCTTACCCGCCTACGGACAGCAGTCCTGGTCTGATCCATGCCAGTAGTCAGTTGTGATATGATATATAAAAGCAACGGTGAGCATCATAGCTCAGCAAGGTATATATCCCCATAATTAAGTATGTAAGGATAAATAAAACCAATAATTATACTTTGTATCTCCAAAGCGTTCTGAAAGTTTATATGCTTGTCAAATTTATAATATTCTCAAAATCAACTACAATAGTATATCCACTGGATACTTGTATTCATCTGTTTCTCAAAATCATTTTATACTCGTACTCATTTTATTTCAAAATCTCAAGATGTTACTCGAACCAAGATTCTCAAATGGGTGTGATATATATTCATCAACATCCCAATTTAAAACTCAGCCTTATTGGCAGATTTCTCAAATGGATTTGATATATATTCATTAATATCCTTGTTTAAAATTCAGCTTTATCGGCTCTCTGTTGTATATTTCACAACCGTTTTTAAATAAGTTTTTAGAAGTCCGAAGATATTAAATATCTAAGGTCTCGTAATAATTTAAGAGGGATTCAATGAATTGATAAAATCTTATAAATAAAACATCTATGTATACGGTTCAATGAATTTATAAAAACCTTATATATAAAATATCTCTGAATATAGTTCAATGAATTGATTAAATCTTAAGTACAAAGTATTTCTAATTAAGGTTCAATGAATTAATAAAAAACCTTAAATACAAAATATTTCTGAATAAGGTCCAATGAATGGAGACACCTTAATCAAATAATCAAAACAGGATTTGGTATCCTATAATTGCTCTTTGAATAGTAAAATTTTTATTAAATAACGTGAAATGATTTATAAACTATTCAGTAAATTTTTAAATACTCTCTGGATATTTATTAATCCCTTAAGTATCGCTTTATAAAATAATAAATCAAGTAAGGGTGTCCCTGAAATGAATAAACCAATATTTCTTGAAGTTTAAGTCAAAATCTCAATCGTTAGCTTGATGTATATATTACGCGAACGTACTTTGTTTATCGAAATAGAAATCTTTCGCGTCCGGCTCTCTTCGGAATTAAATCGTTATTAAAATATCTCTGACTCCCATTATCATATATTATATTTGAAATACGTTTCAATTTCTCATACTCGTGTAAAATGAAATTTGTTTTCGTAAACCATCGCATAATTCGTGTGCATTGATATCATAGACAAGCATATATATTTGAACTGTAAATCATGGCATCAATATCAAAACAGTATATATATAGCATGGATAGTATGAGATAAGGTTTCAAAAACTTGCCTCGAGTAATCGAAGTGGTATGGTCTCTGGTGTTTGGTTGGCGATCTATAAACTAGAACCAACAGTCTAAGTTAGTACGCGATTAACGTCTCGCTTTTATTAAGCAACTTTCGCAACTAATCAAGTATAACGAATCTCCGATCGTCACATTCTCAACACTTATATTCTCACTTTATAACATGGTCGAGTTTTGAAATCGATCGTCCGCTTTAGAAAGTCCATTTCGAGTTTTAAGCTCGAATGTGAAAAAACGCGCGTCAAAACTAGGTTTTTATGCGTTTCTTGCTTCCGCTCGCTTTACCAAAATATTTTTATAAAATCGAAACATTAATATTTTCTCAAATTTCTTTTTGTACATCTTCTCTACTGTCATATCCATTTTTCATAATTTTTCCAGAATCTCGAAATTATTTTAAGTCCTTCAAAATCACCATGCAAGTGGACTTAAGTGCAGTTGGCTAATCGCAGAAATGTTTTACACTAAAATGACCATAACTCCTAAACCGTAAATCTTCTCATGATGATCTACACATGTATAGAAACTAAAAAATAAGATCTAGCTATTCATGGCCAGTGGTTTTCAAATTTTAACCATTTTCATGGCCGAATGTCCTGCAGAAAATAGATCAAGTGCAAGAATGCCCAAACTCAATTTCTACTACTTGATCTTAACACAATCATTACCTATAACCATCATAAACACAATTAATTCTCAAGATCCACCCACATACACCTTATATGCTCTATATAGTACCACATACATGGATTACAACTCAACATCTCAAGCCTTTAGCAAGAACATAATCAATACAAACTCAAACAAACACAATCCTTTGGATCTTAACACTACAACAAACATAACTCTTAAATCCAACCATAAAACCTTAAAAGGTTGAAAGTTATACCTTCTTGGACACTAGGAAGGTTATTTCTAGGATTATTGAGGCTTGGTTTTCTTAGAAAACAATTAGAAGGGTTAGATCCTTAAGAAACAAAACCAAGAAACAAGTTAGAATTTCGGAGTTACCTTTCAGCACCTCATTCAAACATTTTTATAAAATTTAAAAACAATAATTTGAGGCTGAAATTTGGTACGAAGCTTACCCATGATATAGAGAAGATATGGTAAAAATTTCATGATATTTGAATGAGTATATTTTGGGTTATGAATTTTTCTTTCTCCCTTGCTCAGAAAACCCGAACTGCTGGAATGAAAAATGGGAGAGCTTTAAGTGAGGGAAAAGGGATTGTTTTCTTTTGTGGCTAAAGTGTGGGAGTGTATAATGAATATATGGGATGTATGCAGCAGATTTGACAATAATTTGGCAAAGGTATGGGTTGGTTTGATTGTGTGGTGAAGTGAGGAAAGGGAGAAGTATGGCTTGTGTACTTGTTTGTCTCCCATCACTATTCAACACTATTCCACTAACAATTCTAGTTAACTTCTAATCATCTAGTTACACTCCTAACTACTAGTTAGGACTTGGTTATGCATGGCCAACTTGTATGGGATTTAATTTCTCATTCGTTTATTTATCGTAAACGCAATCGTCGTTTCATTCTGATAGTTTCCACGTATAACGACTTGTTTTGTAGCGATTTCTTTTATCGCTTATAATCCTATAACCAATTCCATTCTTTCTCTTGATCATAGAAACACCTTGACATATTATTTATTTCACGTAGTATTCCCGGTTCTACGCCATTCTTTACGGATACAAAAATACGTAGTATAATCGTGAATCTTTGAATTCCGTCGGCTTTTACATTCACTTATTTTCCTCGATAAACAAGAATATGATCTCGGATTCTCAAAATTCCACTATTAATTTTATGATGATCCCCATACGTATTACTTAATCAGCTCAAGTTACTATTCACAGAAGTTTTAAAATATTACAAAAATCAGGGTTCTTACAGTCTCCCTCCTTAAAAGGATTCTGTCCGGAATCAGCTCACAAATAGATGGGGTACCTTTCTCACAGGTGGCTCTCTAATTCCCAAGTCGACTCCTCGACCTTGGGATGTCTCAACAAGACTCTGAATAGCTTGACACTCTGGTCCCTGAGTACTTGCTCTTTTCAACCAATGATTTCAACTGGTTGCTCAATGTAGGACATATCTAGTACTTACTCATGTTTCACTATATTCTTGGTATCCGCATTATACTTTCTCAACATTGGCACATGAAAAACACTATAAACCTGTTGAAGGTTTGGAGGTAAAGCCAATTCGTATGCCACGGTTCTATTCGTCACAAAATCTCAAAGGACCCATATATCTGGAACTCAGCTTCCCTTTCTTTCCAAATCTCATCCGTCCTTCCCATGGTGACACTTTCAAAAAAATACCTGGTCACCCACTTCATACTCTCTATCTTTTCGTGCTAAGTCGGCATATTTACGTTGTCGGTCTTGGGCTGCCGCTAAGCATCCTCTGATCAACTCAACTATGTCCTTCGTTCTTTACACCAAGTCGGGACCTAGTAAATTTCTTTCACCAACTTCATCCCAGTACAAGGGTGAATGGCACCTCCGACCATACATCGCCTCATATGGGGGCATTTCTATACTCGCATGATAACTACGACTGTAGGCAAACTCTATCAAAGATAGGTGTTCATCTCAACAACCTTATAAATCAATTACATAATTTCTCAACATGTACTCCAATGTCTGAATGATTTACTCACTTTGTCCATCAGTTTGGGGATGGTATGCAGTACTGACATTCAGTTTGGTTCATAAGCATTCCTGAAAGCTCCTCAAAAAGATCTGGAGTTGAATCGGGGATCTCTGTCAGATACGATAGCTACAGAGACTCCATGTCTTATCATAATTTCCTTGATGTATAGCTCTGCTAATCTATCCACCATGTAGGTTTTCTTGATTGGAAGAAAGTATGCTGACTTGGTCAGTCGATATATAATACTCATATTGCATCACAGTTAACCTTAGCTCGGGGAAATCCTACTAAAGAATCCATGGCTATTTGTTCCCACTTTCACATCGGAATTCCTAAGGGTTGTAGGAGTCCCCTCGGTCGCTGATGTTCCACCTTCACTCTTTAACAGGTCAAACACTTACTGACCCAATTGTCCACGTCTCTTTTCATGTTGGGTCATCAATAATATTCCTTTGGATCTCGGTACATCTTGGTACCTCCAGGATGAATTGAATATCTAGAATTATGTCCTTCGCGTAAAATTTCATCTTTTAATTCTCGAACATTCAGAATCCAAATCCGGTTCGCATACCTCATAATTCCCTTCTCATCTTTCTCATATTTGACTTCTTCTCAGTCAAAGATTCTCGCTCTTCATTCGTCTTCTCTTCCTGACAATGTCCCATCTTTTCTAATAATTCCGGTTCTAATTTGATCTCAAATAGTCCATCAGTCCCTTTACCGGTGACTTCACCTCTATCTCCATCTCCTCGAGTTCTCTCACTAGTTCCTCCGGTGTTGTAACATCTTGAGTCTCTCTTTACTACTAAGGGCATCGGCCACCACATTGGCCTTCCCTGGGTGATATAAAATCTCACCGACATAGTCTTTCATTAACTCTAACCATCTCCTATGTCTCCTGTTGAGTTCTTTCTGAGTAAATATATACATAAGGCTCTTCTGGTCAGCGTAGATCTCACAATTTTCTCTGTATGGATATTGTCTCCAATTTTTCAAAGAAAAACTATTGCTGCTAATTCTAATTCATGAGTAGGGTATCTTACTTCATATTCCTTCAGCTGTCGTGAGGCATAAGCAACCACTTTCCCATGATGTATGAGCATGCATCTTAATCCTTTATGTGACGCATCACTATAGATCACAAAATCACCCTTTCCATCGGGCAATGCCAGCACGAGGGCTGTTATCAAACTCCTTTTCAATTCCTAAAAACTTTCCTCATATTTTTCATTCCACACAACCTTTTCCGTTTTGCAAGTAGGCCTAGTCAAAGGTCCTGATATCTTAGCGAAATCCTGTACGAACCTCTCATAAAATTGGTTAATTCCCAAAAAGTTCCTACTTCCGTAGGTGTGGTTATTCTTTCTCATTGGAATACTGCCTCAACATTGGTAGGGTCAACTAACACTCCTTCACTGCTCATCAATTGTCCTAAGATCAGAACTTCATTTTGCCAGAATTCACACCTTGAGAATTTGGCAAACAACATTTCTCTTCTCAATGCTTCTACCACTATCCTCAGATATTCCGCATGTTCTTCTTCCGTTTAAGAATAGACTAAAATATTATCAATAAAAATAATGACGCACACGTCCAAATACTTTTTAAACACTCGATTCAAAAAGTCCATGAAAGCTACTGGGGCATTCTTTAGCCCAAACGACGTCACCAAGAACTCATAATGTCCATACCTCATGCGAAATACGGTATTTGTTCCCTGTTTTAATCTTCAGTTGGTGATATCCCGTTCTTAGATTGATTTTCAAAAAGTGTACCACTCCTTCAAGTTGGTCAAATAAATCATCAATTCTAGAGAGAGGGTATCTGTTCTTAATAGTCAGCTTATTCAGCTCCCTATACTCTGTGCACAATCGCATACTACCATCCTTCTTTTTGACAAACAACATTGGTGTGCTTCATGGTGACACATTAGGTCTCATCATTCCTTTGTTCAACAGGTCTTGCAACTGTGAAGTCAATTCTTTCATTTCAACCGGTGATAGCCTATATGGGGCTTTTTGAAACTGATGTCGTTCCTGATGCTAATTCGATAGCGAACTCTATCTCTCGGTCAGGTGATAATCCTGAAAGGTCTTTGGAAAACACATCCTCAAATTCATTAACAACTGGTATGTCACGTACATCGGGGCTTCTCTCTTGGTACCCTCCATGTATGCTAAATACGCTTTGCTATCTTTCCTCAATAATTGCTTCGCTTGAGCAATATTCAAAAAATTTTGGGTCTGACGCTGATCCTTAATCACAATTTCCTTGCCGTTAGGCATTCGGATTTTAACTTTCTTTCCTTTATAATCAATCTGAGCACCATTGCTCGACAACCAATCCATTTTTAAGACCACACCAAATTCTCTCAGCCTAAAAGGAATTAAGTCCAACTTAAAGTCCTTCCCTCCTAGTTCCCATTTGGAGATTAGATGAATCTCATTAATTGGAACAACCTCTCGATTCACTATTTCTATTCGCAATAATACTCGCGTTGGAATCACATTAAGTTTTAACTTGGCCAAAAATCTCGCGATATAAAATACTTAGTTGCTTCAGAACTAAATAGAATATTTGCAGTAACCAAATTAAGTAAAAGATTACCTGTTATCACGCCCTAGCTGGGTTGGGGCAGTTGCTAGAATAATGTCCTGTTTGGTTGCAATTAAAGCACCTCAGTAGCTCTTTTCCCAAATTACATGCCCCGGGATGTTTCTCCCCACATGACTTATGATCTGGTAGGGGTGACTGAAACTGGTTATGAAACATAGTCTTATATTGACCACCTTCCTGGGCGATACTCTTGCTTATCGGTTCGCTAAACCTGGTACCCACTGCGGGTTGGGACACCGCTCCCCTCTCAGTCCTAATCGGAAACTAATGTTTATCGCCCTGCCGCCTTGGCTTCCAAACTCCTCTTCTTGCTCTCTTCCTCTTTTTGACTCTGCTCACTCTCTGCCTCTACAATCGAGGCATTTTTGTACATAGTCTGTTATCTCAAGTAATGACACTCGGTCCTGAATCCATTGTTTCAGCCCTTGCTGAAATCTCCTTGCCTTTTTCTCTTTCGTGTTCACAAACTCCGGCATGAATCTCGACTGTTCAATAAATTTGGCTTTGTACACAGCCACTGACATCTTATCTTACTTAATCTCTAGAAACTTCAACTGCATCTGAGCCTCCATAAACCTGGGAAATACTTTTCCCCATATGATAATCACATCAGTCTCCAGGGTTCCTTTAGGTTCCTACTAATAATTTGCTTCTCCTTTCAACATATAATTGGTGAACACATTCTTTTGCGTCTCTTCTATGGGCACTATCTCAAAGCTCTTTTCCATTTCTTTTAGCCAAGCTCGGGCCTTAACAGGTTAGCACTCCCTTGAAATTTCTGGGGGTTTTAACAACTTAAAGGCCTTAAAGACATTAGTAACTGGAACATGATCAACCTGGGTTGAGGGTGACAATTTTAAATTCTCTCGAAGAAGATTCATAATTTGATCCATGGGGTTTCCGCTCTGGCCTTCGCCCTCGTTAGTAACCATAGTTTCTTCTTCATTGTAATCCTCTAAGCCGAATTCATTATATTCGACTTCCTCGTGTTCTTGGTTATTTTGGTTTACCAATTCAGCAAGGTTTTCTCTAGTTTCCCAATATGTCGGGGTGGCATCATTATGCTAATATAAAAGATCACCAATATAACATTATTCGCGTCTCTACTCATTATGTTAAAGTCGCTTAATAACTCGCTTTGTCACAAATACATTCTTCATTCCTCTTTAGTTACTCGCAACATTGTGCCCACACACCTGATTTGATGCGTTAACAAAAGATGACATCATGTCGAGAATATACACATAGCTCCTAGTGACATCCCACTCTTGGAATTCTGCGTCAGACTTATTGGTCTTCTCCTCCAGTAGTTCGGAGCTTGCTGCGTTGATTGCAGGAGCATGAAACTTTTCAGAAATTATTCTGTCAATTTTCGCTTTCCGTGCCGAACCATAATGGCTTAACGGACGAAATGATTTCGTATTATCGCATAGCATTCTCATCTTGGGACACGCTAAAATCTTCCTTATAGGACATAGATTCCTCAATGGTATAGCGAATACCCTTCTTGGTAGAATCGCTGTTCGTCATGTATTGAATCCTTATTATCGAAACAATACTTTCAACCAATTCAGGTAACGTAATAACCTTAATAGTAAAAGAATTAAGCATCTTGATTCTTGCCTAATATGTGTCCTCAAGGACACATTATAAAGAGCTATGAGTTGCAAGACTCGGGTTTTCCAATCAACCCATGGTATTGGGATATCGTCTTCATCCTGCTTTCTCCGGAGACTTAGCTCCACTTCTATATCAACATAAAAAAAATCATGTACAATTTTCTCATTTCCTCATTCTGTCGATCTTAAACGATTCCATCAATTTCCGTATAACACTTCACACAAACACTTCAATATAACTCTTGGTAGTCCATCAACAAACTCTATCGGCTCAACCAATGGACTCTCTTTTGCATATAACTCTTAGCACTTTTTTATCTGAGTGCTACGACTCATTCTCTTCCCTTAATGCTGGCTTTTGAATCGACTGTTGATAACTCAACCAATGCCTCAACTCTTAAGGTTAAGGTCCCCTTGGGTACTACCGTCGCGACTACTCCATTGTAATCCGACTACGAACTCGATGAGAGTTCTTGTTAACTTTTAGATCCTCAGTCTACCCATTTTACTCTTACTGTTTCCAAGACTTATAACCTTTGGCTCTGATACCATTTCTGTAACACCCCCAAATCCAAGGTCGTGAATTCGGGTCGTTACGATCACTTATTAATTAAATAATTCTCTTTTCATAATATTACTCGACCTTTTATTCAAACTCACACACACACAGGTTATATGCTTGGAAATAGTATCAAATAAATCATCTCCACTTATCTACCTGACGGGGCTGGCGCACAAAAAGCCTACAGAACTCACGAGCGTTCCTTACCCACCTACGGACAGCAGTCCTGGTCTGATCCATGCTCGTAGTCTGTTGTGATATGATATATAAAAGCAAGGGTGAGTATTGTAGCTCAGCAAGTTATATATCCCCATAATTAAGTATGTAAGGATAAATAAAACCAATAATTATACTTTGTATCTCCAAAGCGTTCTGAAAGTTTATATGCTTGTCAAATTTATAATATTCTCAAAATCAACTACAATAGTATATCTACTGGATACTTGTATTCATCTGTTTCTCAAAATCATTTTATACTCGTACTCATTTTATTTCAAAATCTCAAGATGTTACTCGAACCAAGATTCTCAAATGAGAGTGATATATATTCATCAACATCCCAATTTAAAACTCAGCCTTATTGGCAGATTTCTCAAATGGATTTGATATTTATTCATCAATATCCTTGTTTAAAACTCAGCCTTATCGGCTTTCTGTTGTATATTTCACAACCGTTTTTCCAAAATGGAAGAAAGAGACTATACTGGAATAAACCACGTATCGGTGATCAGCCGAATACGAAATTTTCTCTACTAGTAGAAGGAATACAAACCTAGCCGCCTTTAGGCTCATCAAGACACTACACGGCGGTTGCCCATTGTCGTGCAAGTCTGAAAGTCAATGGTCACATAAACCATATAACCGTACAATGCGCCACTCCACGCTTGCATAATGCGCCACTCCGCGCCTGGTCACTGGCCGATACCACTCTGTGCCAGGCAGGCCACATTCCAATCCCAAGACAATTATATCTTTTGCTCAAAATCCTTTTTCGAAGGAATAGGTCGTTAAAAGTTGACCTTTACATAAGATGATTTATTCATCACTTTTAAATCAATTGATCTTCGGGAGTTGTCGGAGTTTTGAATTTAAAATCATTTTCAAATCCCTATCTGTAGTAGGGTGACACATATAATACTCACTTGTTCTTTATTGAACGAGGAATCAAAACTCTTATGCTACTAGACTAAGTTCCCTAAGGTTTTGATACGTTTCAAATGATTAATCTCTTTCAAGAGTTTTGAATAATTTACAAAGTACCGTTGGGAACTATGTTTATTTTTAAATAAGTTTTTAGAAGTCCGAAGATATTAAATATCTAAGGTCTCATAATAATTTAAGAGGGATTCAATGAATTGATAAAATCTTATAAATAAAACATCTATGTATAAGGTTCAATGAATTGATACAAACCTTATATATAAAATATCTCTGAATATGGTTCAATGAATTGATAAAATCTTAAGTACAAAGTATTTCTAATTAAGGTTCAATGAATTAATAAAAAACCTTAAATACAAAATATTTCTGAATAAGGTCTAACAAATGGAGACACCTTAATCAAATAATCAAAACAGGATTTGGTATCCTATAATTGCTCTTTGAATAGTTAAATCTTTATTAAATAACGTGAAATGATTTATAAACTATTCAGTATATTTTCAAATACTTTCTGGATATTTAATAATCCCTTAAGTATCACTTTATAAAATAATCAATCAAGTAAGGGTGTCCCTTAAATGAATAAACCAATATTTCTTGAAGTTTAAGTCAAAATCTCAATCGTTCGCTTGATGTATATATTATGCGAACGTACTTTATTTATCGAAATAGAAATCTTTCGCGTCTAGCTCTCTCCGGAAATAAATCGTTATTAAAATATCTCTGACTCCCATTATCATATATTATATTTGAAATACGTTTCAATTTCTCATACTCGTGTAAAACGAAATTTGTTTTCGTAAACAATCGCATAATTCGTGTGCATTGATATCATAGACAAGCATATATATTTCAACTGTAAATCATGGCATCAATATCACAACAGTATATATATAACATGGATAGTATGAGATAGGGTTTCGAAAACTTGCCTCGAGTAATCGAAGTGGTATGGTCTCTGGTGTTTGGTTGGCGATCTATAAACAAGAACCAACGGTCTAAGTTAGTACGCGATTAACGTCTCGCTTTTATTAAACAACTTTCGCAACTACTCAAGTATAACGAATCTCCGATCATCACATTCTCAACACTTATAATCTCACTTTATAACATGGTCGAGTTTTGAAATCGATCGTTCGCTTTAGAAAGTCCATTTCGAGTTTTAAGCTCGAATGTGAGAAAACGCGCGTCAAAACTAGGTTTTTATGCGTTTCTCGCTTGCGCTCACTTTACCAAAACATTTTTATAAAATCGAAACATTAATATTTTCTCAAAATTGTTTTTGGATAGTCTTCTCTACTATCATATACATTTTTCATAATTTTTCCAGAATCTTAAAATTATTTTAAGTCCTTCAAAATCACCATGCAAGTGGACTTAAGTGGAGTTGGCTAATCGCAGAAATATTTTACACTAAAACGACCATAACTCCTAAACCGTAAATCTTCTCATGATGATCTACACATGTATAGAAACTAAAAAACAAGATCGATCTAGCTATTCATGGCCAGTGGTGTTCAAATTTTAACCATTTTCATGGCCGAATGTCCTGCAGAAAATAGATCAAGTGCAAGAATGCCCAAACTCAATTTCTACTACTTGATCTTAATACAATCACTACCTATAACCATCATAAACACAATTAATTCTCAAGATCCACCCACATACACCTTATATTCTCTATATAGTACCACATAAATGGATTACAACTCAACATCTCAAGCCTTTAGCAAGAACATAATCAATACAAACTCAAACAAACACAATCCTTTGGATCTTAACACTACAACAAACATAACTCTTAAATCCAACCATAAAACCTTAAAGGGTTGGAAGTTATACCTTCTTGGATACTAGGATTATTGTGGCTTGGTTTGCTTAGAAAGCACTTAGAAGGGTTAGATCCTTAAGAAACAAAACCAAGAAACAAGTTAGAATTTCGGAGTTACCTTTCAGCACCTCATTCAAACATTTTTATTAAATTTAACAACAATAATTTGATGCTGAAATTTGGTACGAAGCTTACCCATGATATAGAGAATATATGGTAAAAATTTCATGATATTTGAATGAGTATATTATGAGTTATGAATTTTTCTTTCTCCCTTGCTCAGAAAACCCGACCTGCTGGAATGAAAAATGGGAGAGCTTTAAGTGAGGGAAAAGGGGTTGTTTTCTTTTGTGGCTAAAGTGTGGGAGTGTATAATGAATATATGGGATGTATGCAGCATATTTGACAATAATTTGGCAAAGGTATGAGTGGGTTTGATTGTGTGGTGAAGTGAGAAAAGGGAGAAGTATGGCTTGTGTACTTGTTTGTCTCCCATCACTATTCAACACTATTCCACTAACTATTCCACTAACTATTCTAGTTAACTTCTAATCATCTAGTTACACTCCTAACTACTAGTTAGGACTTGGTTATGCATGGCCAACTTGCATGGGATTTAATTTCTCATTCGTTTATTTATTGTAAATACAATCGTCGTTTCATTCCGATAGTTTCTACGTATAACGACTTGTTTCGTAGCTATTTCTTTTATCGCTTATAATCCTATAACCAATTTCATTCCTTCTCTTGATCATAGAAACACCTTGATATATTATTTATTTCACGGAGTATTCCCGGTTCTACGCCATTCTTTACGGATATGAAAATACGTAGTATAATCGTGAATCTTCGAATTTCGTCGGCTTTTACATTCACTTATTTTCCTCGATAAACAAGAATATGATTTCGGATTCTCAAAATTTCACTATTAATTTTATGATGATCCCCATACGTATTACTTAATCAGCTCAAGTTACTATTTACAGAAGTTTTAAAATATTACAAAAATCAGGGTTCTTACAGTATTGATACTATCAAAGGAATTAATATGTTGTATGACCAATGGTTATTCTACGCGGCATAAACGAAATTAGAGTTTATGATTGTAAATTCCATAAGAACGCGATTATGATCGAATTATTAAAGTATTGAACGTGGAGGCATGACGCTAAAAATACAGAATTTAATAAGTAGGAATTTGTTTTAGTTGATCAATTTATGAAGGCATTTTTAGAGGATTTTCCGAAGTTATTATATGACTTGGATTGAGATTTATTGATCGAACGAGTCCTGAAGGTATACATAAGCAAAATGTGGATAGTGACCAATGATATCATTCTTTTCTATAATGCGACAATGTATATTTTCCTTGATTCTCGAATAAGTATACACTTCTTTTCTTAATAAGTTTTATGAGGCGCTAAGAGCACAAAGGTTATTGTATCCCTTGCAAATCATTCTTCTTTCAACATATTATTTTTTGATTGAGATAAGCAGTGTTATGGTGTGACGCTTTGTCGAAATGACGAAGAGTCTGGTGGGACACCACCTAAGCATGTGTTGTATGTCATATAGTATGAAAGACTGGCCATCCTGTGTACAAATATGGTTGTCTCATTCATGTCTAAATCATCATTCATTCTTTCTTTTTCAATCATGATTTATTGACTTATAGTCCATTCCAATTGTTTCATTGCACTGTTGTTATTTAAAAAACTTTTCAATCAGTTACATATACACAAATTCTCTTCTTGTGTAAGGTCTATTCTTGAGTGTTTTAAAAGAAGTGAAATAATCTCGTGTAGCAGATGAAATTACATATCGAGTATATACATGATTACAAGACAATAAACGGTTGACATTTACGCGCAAAGAAGAATCATTATGCAGATAATGTGGTTGTTACGAAGACATCAAATCAGAAGCGAGTATTTGTTATATATGATTGTTCGTAGTGGTAATTTTAACACAATTTTATATTGTATTGACATGATACATTTTGAGTTTAAGATTTTGACGTGAAATGGATTAGTTAGCAAACCGTATTAGGTGAATTAACCATAGAAATAAGATAGTAAAGTTGCGTACACCAGAAAAGTCAAACGATTAACTGGACAATTAAAGTAGACAAAGAAAATTCTTAATAATAACTCAGACATTCAATTAATACATTAATAAGGTGAAACATACCTCAATCATGTGGGAGATACTTGTCATAAAGGTTCGAGAATAGAAGAAATTCTAACTACGAATAAATTTCAAATGTGTTCTTCGAGAAATTATTAAGCTTTCTAGCTTAAGAAAGTAAGTTATGGCGAATTTGACACTAGGAACTGAGTCAGCGACGAAGGCTCCGTATTGAAAGACGCAAGTAGAAATGAAGAAATAACGATCCAACTGTGAATGTTTTTAAGAAATAATACTTTAAAAGCAATTGAATTTTCATGAGATATGATAGTGTTGATTGAGACCATATGTTGGTCATCCGCAGTTAAACAATCTAACAAACAAAAATCACTATGTATTATTAAGGATAAAGAATTTGTTTGATCAGTTGAAAGATGTAGTATGGTTTCTTAAAAAGTAACTATATACAAGTATTAACAGTGGAAAACAAGATTATAAGATATCTTTAAAATATATTTATGAATAGATATAAGTAATATGAATTGTTAATTAGAAAGCATGGATTGAAAACATGAACTAGAAGGATTATGGAATAATTGAATAAACTTCTCAAGAAATAGTAGAATAAGTTGTAAATATATTCATTAGTGATATTCTGTTATATTTCAGATTAAAATATGTGGAAATATATGGTTATATTAGTTAATTGTTCTTCATGATCTTAAGTTTGGTTGAAGGTGAATGTTGTTTCAGTTAGTATTGTTAAGAATTTGTTGTGAACTTGATGATAAGTTAAACAAAACACTTAGTAGATATCATTTAGTGTATTTGTAGCTTTCAACGGATTATCACTTCAACATCAGTTGAAAGAGTAGCTTATGTTACAATAATATTAGTAGCACATTTCTGCATATTGTAATGTCTTAGAGAACTAAATGTTGTAGAATGTTTTAAGTCATGTTGACTGCTAGATTAATATAAATGATAGGTTGGCTAAGTGTAAATATTAGATGCCTTGTAATCTTGTATAAATTAAGTCAAGTTAACTGCTATGAAGATGGTCTCAACGGATGTTCCATAAGGCATCAACGGATCATCAACTAAAGTCTCAACGGATGATCAACCAGACTCTCAACGGATGATTCAACAAAGTTTTAATGGATGATCAGTCTGAGTTTCAACGGATGAACAAATTCAAAAGAGCAGTTGATAGTGACTTGACAGTCACATGCGTTGATTGTATGAAAATGGAATGTGGCAGCCTGATTATAGGTTTTAGAGAACAAAGAAGCATTTCCATTTCCATGCTAAAATGCAGATACTCAAAGATGTTGCATTAAGAAATGAAGAAGCATGAGATTAGACTAGAAACATTTTGTCTTATTTGTTTATCTTTTTATCATGTAACTTGGTGATATATAAACTAAGTGTAGCAAGTAGAATTTTATCTAAGAAAGTAAGCAATTACCAAAGAAATTGGAAAAAGCTACATCTGTAAAAAAAATCTCTGTTCTTGTGAGTTCAACTTGTAAGAAGATGTGTACAACATTGTAAAACAGAGTTCTCTTATTAATACATATCTCTGGTGGAAAAGTTTAATTGACCAGAAAGTTTTTAAATACTTGTTATTGATTAATTTGTGTTTTGATTTCCTCAATACTTTCATTCTGCACCATAGCCAAATCAAACACAGTTATATATTCATAGTAGAATTGTTCTTAAAATCAAAAAGTAGCCATAATTACATTCAACCCCCTTCTGTAATTCTTTGTTAGATTGTTATGGAATAACAATTGGTATCGGAGCAAGCTCTTGAAGAACAAAGAGTTTAAAGATCACAACAACTAACAAGATGAGCAGAAAAGATGGAGTAAAAATTCCTTTTCTGGACAAAGACAACTATCACCATCGGAAGGTAAAGATGCACCTGCATCTCCTTTCTCAAGATAAAGGATATGGGGATTGTATTGAGAAAGGTCCACATATTCATATGAGAGATGCTACAAGAAATGAGCTATCCATCCTCAAATTCCTTAGATCTCTACCAAAGGAATGGAAATCTATGACAGTCTCATTAAGAAATTCTCAAAATTACAAGGAATTTACCTTGGACAGACTGTATAGGATTCTAAAGATATATGAGCTTGAAATAGAGCAAGATGAGAAGCTGGAGAAAGGAAGAAAGGAGGATCCATTGCATTGGTTGCTGAGCCAGAAAAGGAGAAAAAGATAAAGGTTGAGCTGTTGAATCTACACCAAACCATTGAGTTTGTGAAGGCAAGGGAAAAGGTCTAGTAGCTGAACATGAAGAAGATCTTAGTCAAGATGACATGGATGACATAGATAAGTATCTGGCTTTTCTATCCAGGAGGTTTGCCAAGCTCAAATTCAAGAAGAATTTTGGAGTGTCCAAGTCAAACAGAAATATGGTTGACAAGTCTTTATTCAAGTGTTTCAAGTGTGGCATGGAAGGTCATTTTTCTAGTGAATGCAGAAAGTCTGATTCTGGCAAAAAGAAGTTTGCTCAAATAAAAGGAAAGGGCTTTCATCATACAGGAAAATGAATGGGCTGTAGATGGACTAGAAGAGGATGATGATACAAGCTATGTCAATCTAGCACTTATGGCCAAATCAGATGAAACAGAAGTCAGTTCATCCAGTAGTCAAGTAATCACCACTAATCTAGCACATTTATCTAAAGCTGAGTCTAATGATGCTATACATGACATGTCTACTGAGTTATATCATCTGCGTATTACACTCAAATCTCTCACTAAAGAAAACACTAAAATTAAAGAGAACAATTTTTTTAAGTGAAAGAAACAATGTGTTAGAGACTCAATTTGTTGAGTTTGAAAAATTGAAGATATAGTGCAAGATTGCCAAAGATGAACTAACTAAATTCGTAAAGAAATAGGAGATTTTAAAAAAGCAACTTGAACAAGAACATGAGGTAATTAAGGTATGGAAATCATTTAGAGATGTCCATGCTCAAATTACTAAAGTTCAAGGTATAGAATCCTTCTATGATGAAGCCTGGAAAAAGAGCAAGGAGAAATTTGATTCCAATTTCATTGAAGGACTTTCAACGGATGTGGATTCGACGAAAGATGAACGTTATCATCGAATGATCAAAAAGAATTATCCGTCGAAAGACAAGGAACCACATCCATTGAGTGAAAGTAAGCCAATTAGCAAAGCCAAGCTATCTAAATTAAATAAGAAATATGGATCAGTTTCTAAAAACTTTGTTCTAGGAGAAACAATTCAAGTGAAAAAGGACATGAGAGTCAATGTAGGGCATCTGTCAATCAAGCAATTGAATGACAGATTGGAGAAAATTGAGGTTAAAACAGAATCTAAAAGGAAAAACAATATGAATGGGAAAGTAGGAATTAACAAACATAACAACTACACACCTGATAAATATGCACCTAGAAAAATCTCTATGAAGTGTAGTAGTATTAATCATTTGTCTGTTAATTGCAAACTTGATATGAATGCTCTCATGTCTGCACCTCATTCATTCCCTAGTATGCCTATAATGCCTGTGAATGTTATGCCTGCACATAATTTGAATGCACAGTTTGCTAATATGCCATTTTCACAAAATCCTTATTATGCTGCATTTAGTGTGCCACAAATTCCATTTAACATGCCTTACTGGAATAACATATTTGCACAAACTATGCCTTTCCATGTTAATCAGCATGTGCATGATAATTTTGTAATGATGAATGGCTTCAGAGGTCCCACTCAAATGACTAAGGATGAATCTCAGATACCTAAGTCAAATGAGGAAAGGTCTAAGAAACCTAAGAAAAGGGCTAACAAAACAGGACCCAAGGAAACTTGGGTACCAAAATCAACTTGATTTTGATTTTTTTGTGCAGGGAAGTAGAAAGAATCTTTGGTATTTGGATAGTGGGTGCTCAAGGCACATGACTGGAGATTCTACCCTGCTTACTGAGTTCAAGGAGAGAGTTGGCCCAAGTATCACTTTTAGAGATGACAGCAAGGGTTATACTGTGGGATATGGCTTGGTTTCAAAGGATAATGTCATTATTGAGGAAGTTGCCCTATTGGATGGACTCAAGCACAATTTGTTGAGTATCAGTCATCTTTGTGATAAGGGAAACTCAGTAACATTCAATTCTGAAGTATATGTTGTGACCAACAAAAAAAGCAACAAGGTGGCTCTCACTGGAGTGAGAAAAGGAAATATGTGTCTAGCTGACTTCAACTCATCAAATGCAGAATTTGTTACTTGTCTATTTAGAAAGGCAATTCAAGATGAAAGTTGGCTATGGCACAAGAAGATGGCCCACCTTAACTCGAGACTATGTTTGAGCTAGTCAGGAAAGATTTGGTAAAAGGCATTCCACAAGTGGAATTCTCAAAGGATGGATTGTGTGATGCCTATCAAAATGAATAACAGATCAAGGCATCATTCAGAAAGAAGCTTGATTTAACAATTGAAGAACCTTTACAACTACTGCACATGGATTTATTTGGACCAGTCAATATATTTTCCATCTCAAGGAAAAGATACTACCTAGTAATTGTTGATGATTTCTCAAAGTTCTCTTGGACATATTTTCTCGAATACAAAGATGAAGCTAGTGAAATCATCATCGATCACATAAGGCAAATCAACAATCATCCTGATCTCAAAGTAAGGAGAATCAGGAGTGACAATGGAACTGAGTTTAAAAATTCTGTGATAAGATTGTTTTATGAAGAGAATGAGATTATGCATGAGTGTTCAGCAGCAAGAACTCCATAACAAAATGGAGTGGTGGAAAGGAAGAACATTACCAAGTGGGAACAAGGTATGGAAGCTGGTACACAAACCTAAAGGAAAGAATTCAATTGACACCAAGTGGGTATTCAGAAACAAGATGGATGAAAATGGCATAGTGGTCAGGAACAAAGCTAGATTGGTTGCTAAGGGCTATTGTCAACAAGAAGGAATAGATTTTGATAAAACTTTTGCTCCTGCTGCAAGACTTGAAGCCATCAGAATTTTCTTAGCCTATGCAGCCCATGCCAATTTCAAGGTATATCAAATGGATGTCAAGAGTGCCTTTATGAATGAAGATTTGGATGCTGATTATGCAGGTTGTAAAATTGATAGAAAAGGTATAATAGGAACCTGTTAATTTCTAGGAAATAAGCTAGTATCCCGGTTTAGTAAAAAACAAAATTCAATCTCTACTTATATAGCTGAGGCTGAATACATTGTTGCCGGTAGTTGTTGTGCACGGATTTTATGAATGAAAAATGAAATGTTGGACTATGGTCTACAAGTGAATAAGATTCATATTTTTTGTGATAACACAAGTGCCATTGCAATTACTGAAAATCTAGTACAAAATTCAAGGAACAAGCACATTGACATCTAGTACCACTTCATTAGAGAACATGTCATGAATGGTACTGTGGAACTTCATTTTGTTCCAAGTGAGAAGCAACTTGCAGACATCTTTACCAAGCCGCTTGATGAATCCTCCTTTACTAGGTTGGTAAGTGAGTTAGGTATGCTTAACTAATTATAATTTATTTTAGTGTCTAAGCAAATTGAAATGCATCCAGAGTAAAATTTGATGCTTACTGATTAAAGATGAAATTTTGGCTAAGTAAAAATTTATATCTCGACGGATGTTCATTATTCGTTGAAAATGAATATCCGTTGAATCTCATTATCCGTTGAGGTATCAAACATTACTCTGGGTACTTTTATCCTTATCCGTCGAATTGCTCTCAATCTTAGCCGTCAATTATAAGCATTATTCGTCGAATTTACTTACAACCTGTATGTATATTTCAATAGATATTTTTAGAATTTTGACAATTTACCTTATTTTTTAAACAGCTATTTTGGGCTAATTTGATTGGTCACTTTATTTTACTTTTTAAATTTTGACAGTTTATTTCTGAGAAAGTATAAAAGCTAATTTCATTTCTACTTTTATGTTTGTCAAGCAATTTCTCTAACTCTCTTCTTCTCCAAAAGCAAAAACTCCCTTTCTGCAACTAATTTCAATCACAGCTATGTAACTAGTAGTCAAAATCATGTCCTCAACTGGGTATGTTTATAAAAAGAACAACTTTGTGGCTTTGGTGAAAGAAAAACCATCAAAAAACGACGATTGTTCAAGCAAATTCTAGTATCTGAAGACTATCACAAAATGATGGACTTCATCCTGAACTGCAAACTGAGTTATGCCATGCTTGAGTCTCCAACCATTTACTCTGAAGTTATCGAGGAAATTTGGACTACATCAGTGTTTAACTCAAAGGATAAAATGATTACCTTCACTCTCAAAGGTAATGAACACTGTATTAACTATGGTATAATTGAAAAGTGCTTTAAACTACCTGAGAATAACACACTTGCTCCACACACAGACACTGATGTGAGCAACATGCTAATTTCTATAGGTTATGCTCTTAATGCCACTAAGTTATGTGATGTTAGGAGAATGGGTCTTAGAAAAGAATGGAGCTTTTTGTGTGATTCTTTTATCAAGGTGTTTTTTTGAAAAGTCGGTAATTTTGATGTTTTTACTTATCCACTTGTTTACATGCTTTATATGCTTCTTAGTGATAAGTATTTCAATTTCAGCACATCAGTTATGTATGAATTAGGGAGTAAACTAGGGTATATTAAGAAGAGGTCCAAAACATATATTATGCTAGATTCTTTATGATGTTAGCTAATTTTATTTCTTAGGATCTCTCAATTAAGAAACCTACAAACAAGTTAGATTTTCGGGTCCAAGAGAGAAGAATTATTGCTGACCTCAACAGGGAAAATCACCACAAGGATGTCCCCCTTGTTTACATGCCAATTATGGAACAGCCTCAGGTAAGTGAGGTAAATATTTTTGTTCTTACTACTTCTCAACTACCAGTTTCTTTGCAATCAACTGTGGCTATGGCACCTGTGTCAGTGACCAAACCGGTGCTTACCCATGCCACAAAACCAAGAATTTCAAAATCCAAGTCAAAGAAAGCCCCCTCTAGTTTCTCCCAAAAGAAGCTAGTTATAACATCCACTAAAAACCAAGAGGGGAGTGTGAAGGGAAGTAAGTCTGGCGAGGTACAGGGTAAATATAAAAGAAGCCCTAGGAATAAGGAGGGAGAGGTGTGTGTAACCCAACCTAGCCACACTGCAGTTTCCCAACAAACTGTAGTGCTTAATAAGGACTCAAGCCCGTTACTAGTTTAATCCTCTCAAAAGGATGTTACTATTGAAACAAGCTCTTATCCAAGAGCACAGGCCAAGAGGGTTAGGGACACAGGGTGCACACACTGTGCAAACTGCAGTCAAAGACTCAGTTATAGCACCTTCTCAAAGTCAGGTTGATGTGGCTCTTGTAAATATGGAGTCGCAACCAAAATCTTTAATAATAGAAGAACCTCACACACGAAACTCACCCACAAATTCTCTGGATGTGGACATGATTCACACGTCAATTCCTGATTCTACATCTTTAACACTCATGGAGAAGCCAAAATCTACACCAGGTTAGCATCATTTTTTAGATGATTTGTTGGCTCACTTGCCATTTCTTTCTGATTCTATTGAGAAATATGTACAAAATCTCAAATCAATCACCACAGATTCTACAGTAGTTTCTACTCCAAACTCTGTCATTTCTACTATCTCGATGGATATTATTCATCTGTTGACTAGTGATTGTATCTCGACGGACGTGCTTAACAACAATCATCCGTTGACACTTTCAACTACTGCTTCGACGGATGTTTCTCATCCATTGACTATCACTGCACAACTTGAAATCTTAACTGTTGTCACAAGTGCAGATGATTTAGTAGTTATTCAATCACTTCTAGGATTGAGGGAAGGGAGTGGACAAAGTAAGAGGATGAGTTGCTCTCAGGAAAAATGAGAGGAAAAGAGTGAAAATCTGCAAGCTATTTCTTTTAGCTTAGAGAAAGTGAGTGAGTGGAGTCCCACCTTAGTAGGTGAAGGTGAGGGTGTGAGCATGAGAAGCCAAGGGGATCCCTTGATGCAAGAAAAAAGAGAAAATGAGAGAAAAGCAGGTACTGAAGAATGGGAAGAGCCCATTGTTAGTGAGTTAAGGGATGTCAATAAGAATGATAAGAAACAGCTATTTCAGTAAGATTATCAAGCTGTCTTAGACTCTGTTTCTTATGAATCTGAGGCATTTACTCACCCTGTTTCAGCTTATTAAGTCTTGGCTGAACAGGATAATGAGGCTGCTGAGAGAATTCTAAACTTGGTACACATAACTGCTTCTATGCAAAGGGCCAAGGATGCAATCACTGCCATGCCCTCCACAGCTGGTGATGATTTTGATTATCCAACTGGTAGTTTTGAGGATATGTTTGGGGATGAAGATGATAATGAAGGAAATTTTATGCACATAGGGGGAGAAGCAGGCCCTAGCTCAAGTACAAACACTCCATCTTGGATGTTTAGCAAAGAATGTGATGTGCACCATTTCAAATCAACTCTCTTTCACATAATTCAACAGACTCAGACAGCTCTTCAAGCTACTACAAATTCCAACACCAAGAGACTTCTTCAAGCACACCTTGAGTCTCTTCAACTGCACCAAATCCAATCTCTAAAGCAAACTCAAGATGTAACTGAGCTCAAGACAGAAATTGGTCAAGTAAAAAATGACATCATTGTAAGATTGGAGGCTACCTTTCCTAACACAACAATGTTAGATATCAACAGACAGCTTAGGAAAAACTCTGATCTAGTCAGCAAGGTGGACTTTTTAGACACCAGGCTCAAGACCCTGGAAACCTCAATCACTCAAATACAACTCCATCAACCTCAACAAACACTGCTTCTTCAAAAGTTGGTGGCTGCAGAAACCTCTACCCCTACTCAACTTGATGCTAACAAATAGGGGGAGAAAGGTTCCATCATTCCAGTTAGTCAGGAAGAGTCAATCAGTGAGGGGGAGAAAGTGCTCAACATACAAGTCGGCAAGGTGATTGTTCCAGCAATTACTCTCTCTAAGCCACCAACTCTTGATATCATTGATTTAATCAATATAGCAACATATGAATTGGAGCTGAATGAAAAATTAAAGAAGCTTGATGAAAACATCAAGAAGAAGTTTGGTCCAATTGATAAGCAAGGCAAAGTCTTCTCTCATTTCTCCCAATTGAGACCAATTTCAGCAAATGACATGAGCTTAGGGAACATAGAAAGAGGTCGATCCTCATCTAATAAATCTTTAACGGCCAATGTGATTTCTAAACCCAAAAGAAATTATCCAAAAAATTCAGAAAAAAATCCATTGGACCTAATGTATGAAACCCTTAAGCCAGATGAGAAGAAGCTGCTTGGAAGGTCTATAGCTTTCTTCAAAGATCCTAGAGACTCAGTCTCAAAGAAGAGAATAGCCAAAATCTATAAGAATGGGAAAATGATCTGTGTGGTAGCTGGACATCCACAGTTTGCCAATGCTAAGAAAGAAGAAAAGGTGAGGCTCAAATAACAACAAAAGCAAGCTACTTTAGATGCCAAGAACCTAGCCAAGAAACCTGTAACCACAGAAGTTGTTTTGCCTACTGTGACAACTGAGAATCTGAGTGAAGGAAAGCAAGAAAAACCAAAGCAGACTAAGAAATTTAGATACAAGCTCAAACCCAAGAGGATGTTGGATTTTGATGAAGATAAGGAAGAATACATTCCAACCAAATCTACTACTTCAAGTCAAACATATATGCCCACAGTGGAACAAGATGAATTCAAGGTTCACCCTGACAAGAATTTCCATGCTGAAACCATAATTCCCAAGGATGAACCTATAGATTGGGAAAGCCTACCTCTTCTAGATCTAAACATTCCAATCCAAGTCAAGCGAAGAAAGTCAAGGAAAAGAGCAATCAAGAAGGTCAAGCATGTTAGACTTCAATCCAAATCACTAGCCACACCCAAACCAACTGTCAACAAGGGAGATCAACTTTTCATTTGTGACATTAAAGAATTCTCAGACATAAATCTTTATATGGAAGAGATAGATGAAGTTAGAGCCATTGATGCTTACAGACATCTTCCAGAAAGATTAGTCTTCAAGTACAAGAGTGGAAGAGAGATGACTTGGCCCCTTCACAGAAATCTCAATGAAGGCTAATCTACTCTGGTGACCATCTTCTCCTCAATCAAGAAGAACTTTGGGTTTAACATAGTTGCCAAGAAAATGGTACTAAACAAGATTGAGGAGACAAGGAATAGCTAGAGAGGACCAAATGCACTCCCAAGAGTATTAACAATTCCTTTTACTAGAGATAGGGTACATTTGAGGCCATACTGGATAATGGAGTTCAAAGATGAAAAATGCATCAGAAGATTCTTCAGATTGGAAGATCAGCTAAAGATTTCAAGCAATGAAACTCTCATGGAGATGCAAGAAAAGCTAGATTAGACATATGAAGATGAATCTGAGTTCTACAGGAAACTCCAATACCAGATTGAGGAAAACAATGTGAAGTTGGCAAAGAAGTTCAGACAGTCAAGGAAATAAGCTAAATTTGCTCAGTCTAGAGGAGTACCTTGAAAAAGGCCTGTGAGATTCTCTACAATCCATCCTCTTTATGTTTTTTAAATGAATTGCAACACTTATAAATTTTATCTACTATAATTCAATCTGTATTCATAGGGTGTTTTGTTATCATCAAGTTTCTCTTAATTTATGGCTACAATTCCATTAGACAAAAATTGGGGGAGATTGTTAAGAATATGTTGTGAACTTGATGATAAGTTAAAAAAAACACTTAGTAGATATCATTTAGTGTATTTGTAGCTTTCAATGGATGATCACTTCAATATCCATTGAAAGAGTAGCTTATGTTACAATAAGATTAGTAGCACATTTCTGCATATTATAATGTCTTAGAGAACTACATGTTGTAGAATGTTTTAAGTCATGTTAACTCCTAGATTGATATACAAGATAGGTTGGCTAAGTGTAAATATCAGATGTCTTGTAATCTTGTATAAATGAAGTAGAGTTAACTGCTATGAAGATAGTCTCAACGGATGTTCCACAAGGCCTCAACGGATGATCAACTAAGTCTCAACGGATGATCAACCAGACTCGAAACGGATGATTCAACAAAGTTTCAATGAATGATCAATCTGAGTTTCAACGGATGAACAAATTCAAAAGAACAGTTTATAGTGACTTGACAGTCACATGCATTGATTGTATGCAAATGGAATGTGGCAGCCTAATTACAGGTTCTAGAGAACAAAGAAGCATTTCCATTTCCATGCTAAACTGAAGATATTCAAATATGCTGGATTGAGAAATGAAAAAGCATGAGATTAGACTAGAAACATTTTGTCTTATTTATTTATCTTTTTATCATATAACTTGGTGATATATAAACCAAGTGCAACAAGTAGAATTTTATCCAAGCAATTAAGCAATTACCAGAGAAATAGAAAAAGCTACATCTGTAAAGAATTTCTCTATTCTTGTGAGTTCAACTTATAAGCAGCTGTGTACAATATTGTAACACAGAGTTCTCTTATTAATATATATCTCTGGTGGAAAAGTTCAATCCACCAGAAAGTTTTTAAAAACTTATATTTGAAAACTTTGTATTTTAATTTCATCAATACTTTCATTTTGTACCATATCCAAATCAAACACAGTTATATATTCATATTAGAATTGTTCTTAATATCAAAAAGTAGCCAGAATTACATTCAACACCCCCTTCTGTAATTCTATGTTAGATTGTTAGGGAATAACAAGTAGTATATGTGGGTATCAATATGTTATGTGTTAAAATATCATGAAATGATAAGATCGTTTGGTGGCAGTTGATTGGTATACTTGTTGGTGGTTTGACTGATTGTTGGTGTCGGCTTGAGTCCGACTGGAAGTCAATAGTACAGAGGATGTGTTGCCCATCTTTTTAGAAAATTTCCTACTTTTAAAGGAAAAAATATACTTTCATGTGTTATTAACCTCTCCGTTGGATACTCCAAACGATTGCGATTTCGGTTTTTTTGAAAAAAGTTTTTTTATAGCCAAACCGACTTTATATAATTGGTCTTTAATTTCATTTAGCTAGTCATAACTTAGTTCAATTGATCAAATAAAGAGAGTTAATTGATTAATTTTGTCTGCAATAATGTTTTTATGAAGGACTTGGATATATACCAAAGTAGAACGACAAAGTAATAAGAATTACTCTAGAATACCAAAAAACTCGTGAATACCAGTATCCGATGTATGGTAGAAGTTGGCAATAAAAATAGGTGAGCTAAAGATGGGGAGATATTTTTTATTTAGGGAAGAAGGTATATAAATTATACGGATCCCAATAATTTGAAATATATCTTCATTCGAGAAAGTCAAAAATTAGACAAAGGATAGTTGCAATGGGTTAGAAATGATAATTGCACGATTAGCAATTATTTGAGCAAGGCTAATGAGGTAGCCGATAGTCTCAGCGAAAATGAAAGTTTAATTTTATTAATTTTATTAGCAAGGATAGTAAAAAGAGTTCGAATAGTTGGGAATGTGAAGCTTTCATTCCAGAGTTAGCTACATGAATGGTTTATTTAATGATGAACCAATCAGTACTATTGGAAGAAAGATTCGGATATGCTAAGAAAAATTACGAGCCCGGAGAAGGAGAACTTAACTAGGAAAGGAAGTGGAATCAAAAGGATGATAAAGAAATTTTATAAGTTGCCCAGGATGTAAGTAAGTTATGGAGATAATGTATGTCAGATCTAAAGTAAATAACGTAATGGAACGTCTATAACTTGAGATAGAGAATTCGTTCTGAGAATACGATTAAATACTGAAAGATAAAAGAAAATATTGATAGGCTTAGTATGAGAAAGGAGATGATGGAACATATAAGTAAAGGTTATATCTACCGAAAAATCAAGGCCGGCATCAAAGGTCCAATACAGTATTATAACCGTGTTTGAAAGGGGTACATCTCGTTAAGGGATGTCGTAGTAAAATCACTTGAGAACCAAAGCCAAAGGAAGTATTAATTGAATTATTATTGATATGTTAACAAAACCTAATCATTCTCTTTTTAATGAACAGTTTACTCGATAAGTAAGTCCAATATTGCTTAAAGGAGATTATGGTACATCACCAAAATCAAGTATTGATTATAATTGATCGATATTATTACTTGACCTAAGATTTTGGCCGAGATGTTGAGAACGTTGTGAATCATGTCGAATTGGAATGTTGTATACCACCCATGAATGAACGAGCACCAAGTAGGGTAAGCTAAAAGAAGGAATTTGGCTAAACCATGATAAATCCAGAGATTCAAGTTGTTCCAAGAGTATGGTAAAGTACAAAATGTAAAAGGAGACTTTTGGATAATATAGCGTGAAGAAAGGGACAAATGTTATATGTGACTGAACGTCAAGGGAAAACATTGCAATAAGGTCCGTATAGGAATTTTCTAGAACCAAAATAAAGGATAACACGATTTAGAATATTTCCATGATATCTAACGGTTAATAGATTTTTTTATAAATGGTAAGAGATTTTCGCTCGACGAATAAATTCAGAAGTGAGTGAAGGACATTATGGGATGATAAAATATTCGTATGTCAATCGTATCTGTTAGATATATTTGATAATGTCATGGCTAATATGTTTTATGTTTAGCTTTCAGATCTTACGTGAACAGGATAAATCAGTACTTAACTGTTGATCAGTACTTATACTGGAAGTCAGGACTTAAGGATATCAGTACTTATATTATCAGGAGATAATCATCAGAAGATAGATATCAGAACTTAAGTGCTGAAGGACAATCAGATAAGGACAGTAGCTGATTAAAGGAAAGAAGATCGAGATAAACATAAGAAGAGATATGCATGAAGAAGGAATTCCGTGAAGAATGGAATACTTGGAAGAAAAGATATCTGATTGATATATTTTAGGAAGCAGAATTATATTCCATATCAATTAGCGATTATCTTGTAACTGTGTAGTATATAAACACAGACATAGGGTTTACACTATAAGTGTTATCATTATTAGAAAAGATTATTCATTGTAACCCTAGCAGCTCTCGTGATATTTGTTCATCACTGAGAGGTAACAGTTCCATACTGTAACAGAGTTTATTGTTTCAATAAAGTTTGTTTTCTGTTACTTAAGTTCTTAAAGTTCGATTTAAGTGTACTATACACTATATTCACCCCCTCTACAGTGTGTGTGTGACCTAACAATTGGTATCAGAGCCTATCTGTTAACTTACATACAGTTAAAGATCCAAACACAGTCATGTCGGACACAGAAACTCCAACTAAGCCTACCACAACTGAGGAACCACCAAAGACACAAATTCAGAGTCGGTATGAGACCATCAAAGTCCCCATACTGAGACCATCTGAATATCCCATATGGAAGGTAAGGATGACCATGTTCCTGGAAGCAACAGATCTAGAATACCTGGATAGAATCAAGGAAGGTCCTCACAAACCAACCAAACTCGCTGTTGCAGTTGCAGGTGAAGCAGCAAAGACCGTACCAAAGGAGAAGAGTGATTATACTGCTGAGGACATAGCATCAATTGCTAAGGATGCTAAGGTACGACACTTACTGCATAGTGCTATTGATAATGTAATGTCAAACAGGGTAATCAACTGCAAGACTGCTAAGAAGATATGGGATGCTCTGGAAACAAGGTGTCAGGGAACTGACACAATTAAGAAGAACAGGAAGACAATACTCACTCAAGAGCATGAACACTTTGACTTAAAGACTAATGAGTCATTGAATGATTTATATGATAGATTTGTCAAACTTTTGAATGATTTGTCATTGGTTGATAAAGAGTATGATCTTGAAGATTCAAACCTTAAGTTCCTGTTAGCTCTTCCTGAATGCTGGGATTTGAAGGCAACGATAATAAGAGACAACTACAATCTTGATGAAATAACTCTTGACGAAATCTATGGAATGCTCAAGACTCATGAGCTGGAGATGGAACAAAGAAGCAAGAGGAAATGAGGAAAGTCAAGGACAGTTGCTCTTAAGGCTGAAGAAGAATTCCCCAAAGCAGCTTCCTCAAAGAAAGACAAGGGTAAAGCTCTTTTCATAAAGTCTGATACTGAGTCATCAAGTGCTGAGAGTGATGATGACTCAGATTCTGAAAGCTTGCCTGAGACTGATGCTGATGAGGAGATGATGAAGCTGTGTGCTCTTATGGTGAAAGGAATCACAAAGATTGCATACAGGAAGTTCAGGAAGGGAAAGAAGTTTTCCAGGAAAAGCATAAGTTCTGATAAGAAGAATTTCAGAAGATCTGAAGCCAGAGGAGGAAAGTCTGACAGAGGAAATTACACCAATGTTAAATGCTATAACTGTGGTGAGAAAGGCCACATATCTCCTGACTGCAAGAAGGTAAAGGGTGACAGAGGCAAGGCTCTTGTCACAAAGCAGAAAAGCTGGACAGACACCTCAGACTCTGAAAGTGAGGAGAACTATGCATTGATGGCAAATGCTGATAAAGAAAGTGCTGAGAGCAGTTCTGAAGCTGCTGAAACAAAGGAAGAATAAGAATATTAACTCCTTACCTTCAAAATCAGGAGTTAAGAGTCAGTCTGTTAGATACAAACCACAAAATCCTTGTTTTCATTGTGGTAGTTTATGGCATTCCATTTATACTTGTAAGGAATATCATAGTTTGTACTATGATTATTATCAAATAAAACCTTCTTTGAAGAAAGCTTCCATTGTTCCTTCTAGTGTAAATTCTGATTCAAAGTCTGATAGTGTAAATTCTGATAAGAAAAATGTTAACATAAACTCTGATGCTAAATCCGCTGCAAATGTTAACAAACTTAATAAGGCCAAAGGATCCAAGCAAGTCTGGGTCCTTAAAACTAATAATTAGTGGTCTTTGTGATTGCAGGGCAACAGGAAAAATATTCTAGTTCTGGACAGTGGATGTTCAGGACATATGACTGGAAATAAGGCCCTGCTATCAGACTTTGTGGAGAAAGTTGGCCCAAGTGTTTCTTATGGAGATGGCAACATTGGAAAAACATTGGGATATGGCAATATCAATCTTGGAAATGTCATAATTAAACAAGTAGCTCTGGTCTCAGGACTTAAACATAACCTACTGAGTATAAGTCAAATCTGTGACAGAGGTTATCATGTTGATTTCTTTGAAGAACACTGTGAAATTGTGAGTAAATCTAAAGGCAAAGTTGTTCTGAAAGGATACAGACGTGGTAACATTTATGAAGCTAAGCTTTCAACCAGTACTGATGGTTCTGCAATCTGTCTGATAAGTAGAGCATCAATTGAAGAAAGCTAGAATTGGCATAAGAAACTCTCTCATTTAAATTTCAACAATATAGATGAACTGGTCAAGAAAGATCTTGTGAGAGGATTGCCAAACACAGTATTTGCTCCTGATGGTCTTTGTGATTCATGTCAGAAAGCCAAACAAAGAAAATCTTCATTCAAGAGCAAGACTGATTCATCAATTCTTGAGCCTTATCATCTTATACATGTTGATCTATTTGGTCCAGTAAATGTCATGTCTATTGCAAAGAAGAAGTATGTGTTGGTCATAGTGGATGAGTTCACCAGATACACATGGGTGTATTTCTTGCACACAAAAACTGAAACTGCATCTATCTTGATTGATCATGTCAAACAGCTGGATAAAATGGTCAAAGATTCTGTGAAAATTTTAAGGAGTGATAATGGCACTGAGTTCAAGAATTTGATAATGGAAGAGTTCTGCAAAAGCCATGGAATAAAGCAGGAATTTTCTGCTCCTGGAACTCCACAGCAAAATGGAGTTGTTGAAAGGAAGAATAGAACTCTCATTGAAGCTGCACGTACAATGCTTGAAGAAGCAAAGCTTCCAACCTATTTCTGGGCTGAAGCTGTGCAGACTGCTTGTTTTACTCAAAATGCAACACTCATTAACAAGCATGAAAAAACACCATATGAGATGGTGAAGAAAAAGAAGCCAAATCTGAAATATTTTCATGTATTTGGATGCAAGTGTTTTGTTCTCAAGACTCATCCTGAACAGCTATCAAAGTTTGATCTAAAAGCTGATGAAGGAATCTTTGTTGGATATCCACTTTCCACAAAAGCCTTCAGAGTCTATAATTTGAGAACAAAAGTGGTCATGGAATCTATCAATGTCTCTTTTGATGACAAGAAGATCACTGGTCTTAAAGATTTCATTGACCATGATCAGCTGAGATTTGAAAATGAAGACTCATATTCTGATACTGAAAATCCTGACAGTCTAAGTCCTGATACTGCAAACTCTGATGGATTAAACTCTGATGTTATTGAAACTGTGGTGACTACGTTAAAGGAAGATGCACCTATGCAGGGGGAGCATACTCAAGATCCTATCACATCTCAAGAAACATCCGAACATGCATCTGGCTCTTCAAGTTCTGACTCGTCAAGTTCTGATAAGCCAAGTTCTGATAGTGCTGAAAATCTAAATACTGAAGAATCCAACTCAGAGAGCATAGTTTCAGGGGGATCATTAGAAAATGAAAATGAAGATAGCATGGATCATGGGGGAGCATCCAGTTCTAGAGAAAACCTTCCATCTGCAAGGAAGTGGACAAAATCACATACACCTGATTTGATAATTGGAAATCCTGATGCAGGTGTCAGAACTAGAACAGGTACTTCAAATGAGTGTCTTTACAATTCTTTTCTCTCTCAGACTGAGCCAAAGAAAGTGGAAGAAGCTCTTCAAGATGCTGATTGGGTGCAAGCAATGCAGGAAGAGTTGAATGAATTTGAAAGAAACAAAGTCTGGACCCTAGTACCAAGACCAAAGAATAGATCTGTTGTTGGTACAAAGTGGGTATTCAGAAATAAAACTGACAGTGATGGCATAATTACAAGGAATAAGGCAAAGCTGGTTGCAAAAGGATATTCTCAACAGGAGGGAATTGATTATGATGAAACATTTGCACCAGTTGCTAGGTTAGAAGCCATAAGGATATTTTTGGCTTATGCTGCTCACAAAAAGTTTACTGTCTTTCAAATGGATGTGAAAAGTGCTTTTCTCAATGGAGAATTGGAGGAAGAGGTATATGTTGAACAACCTCCAGGTTTTGTAGATACCAAACATCCAGACTACGTCTACAGACTTGACAAAGCACTTTATGGACTTAAGCAAGCTCCTAGAGCATGGTATGAGACTTTAGCTCAGTTTCTTCTGGAAAGTGGATTCCACAGAGGGACAATAGACAAAACACTGTTCTACCTCAACCATGGAAAGGAATTACTTCTGGTCCAGATTTATGTTGATGATATCATTTTTGGATCTACAAATGACAAACTTTGCAAGAAGTTTGCCAAACTAATGCAGTCAAGATATCAGATGAGTATGATGGGGGAACTTAGCTATTTTCTGGGCCTTCAAGTCAAGCAGAATGAGGAAGGCACTTTTATTTGTCAAACCAAGTACACCAGAAACTTGCTAAAGAAATTTGGAATGCAAGATTTTTCAAGTGCATCCACTCCAATGGCCACTGCAACAAAACTGGATAAGGATACCGGTAAATCAGTAGATATTACTGACTACGGAGGTATGATTGGCTCTCTACTCTATCTAACTGCTAGTAGACCTGATATCATGTATGCTACCTGTCTTTGTGCAAGATTTCAAGCAGATCCAAGAGAACCTCACTTAACAGCTGTAAAAAGAATCTTTAAGTATCTTAAAGGAACAGCTGCTCTGGGATTATGGTATCCTAGAGAATCAGATTTTAAACTAATAGGTTACTCAGATGCAGATTTTGCAGGTTGCAAAATTGACAGGAAAAGCACAAGTGGAAGCTGCCAATTTCTTGGAGGCAGATTGGTTTCTTGGTACAGCAAGAAACAAAAGTCAATTTCCACATCAACTGCAGAAGCAGAGTATATTGCTGCAGGAAGCTGTTGTGCACAGATTCTTTGGATGAAGAATCAGTTACTGGATTATGGGTTAACATATTTCAAAATCCCTATTTACTGTGATAATCAAAGTGCTATTGCTATGACAGATAATCCAGTTCAACACTCAATGACAAAGCACATCAGCATCAGGTACCACTTCATCAGGGAACATGTGGATGAAGGTACAGTGGAATTGCATTTTGTTCCCACAGATCAACAATTGGCAGATATCTTCACAAAACCATTATGTGAAGCTACTTTTACAAGATTGGTAAATGAACTTGGAATGGTTTCAGGTTCTTTCTCTAAATCTGCTTAGACTTGTTCTATGAATCAGACTTTATGCTCAGTATTTACAGAATTAATCTCATTGTATATTCTGTGCTTAATTGATAAATGTCTTTAAGTACTGACTGTTGTCTGATATATGTTTCTAAACTATGATAAGTGATATGTTTGTTCTAGTACCTATTCATTCCTATGAGGATAACTGTGCTAGATACTGACCTAGTAGTCTTCAATAAACAAATGATTCCATGGAAGAAGTAATTATTTCAGTGGAAATCTTATGACACTAGCAAATTCTGATAACTGAGCTTAGTTAAGTTTACTTTGTATATCTTATTACTAAGTCACAAATTAGAATAATGCTACTCATCTGTTAAGTTCTGATACTAGTAAAACTGCTGAATGTACTAAGTGCTGATAAACCTCTCTTATCAAAAGAAAAAGCAAAAAGATCAAAGATTAAAATCAGGTACTCCTTTGAGATCTAGAGTAAAACTGTGGAAGGGACGACCCAAGTGCATTGCTGGTATTAAGTAAATATGCATCAGAAAAGCAAACTATTTTCTTGGTGACTTTTCACACTCTATGATTACTGGAGAAATACTCTGAAAATAGCATATATTCTGATAAACAGTCGTGACTCACTTACACTGAGAAGCCACTGTAAAACAGAATTGCAAAAGATGCATAAAATTAGCACAAAACAGTTGAGATGGACTCTAGCATGAACTCATTCATCCGTAGGTTTCAGGACAATGACAGATCTTCAGCAATATTTTAGTTATGCCTTATTTCTAAGATGTACTGAAGTAAATCAGACTTTACTCTTTGTCTGTTTTTAGCTTAATGCACACACTAATCACTCCATCTGAATGATGAAAATTTCTGTGGTGGTCTATATTATTTTAGATAAACAGTCATTGTGTCATTATTGCACAAATTCTGAGGACAAGTTCTAAGTTACACGTCCTGATGATTAAGTTCTGACGTCCATAACTCAGAACTTGTATGAGTATTTACTAAGATGGGCATTCCTTTTTCGAGTTAAGAAATTATGTTCTGATGACTGTTAAGTTCTGGTATAGGTCTAAGTTCTGATTTCTCAGTCTAATCCTTTACTTGGCTTATCTGTGAATAAAATTTGATAACAGTCTCAGTTCGAACTCGAATATGTTGAAGTGGAAGATTAATAGTCACTATGCTAAGGATTAATGGTATTTGTACTTGAACAGTCCACTGTTTCTTGTGTCTTGTGCGGTCTAGACCATGATTCCCCTTTCCAATGACTGTTATTCTTTTTCAAAGTCTAGGGAGACGAGGTAGAATTAATTCTACCTGTCAGCATTAAATATCTTTGCGTCTCTTGGCATTCTCTTGCCTATATAAGCAACCACTTCACATCAGTCTTTCCATCACATTCTTCTCACACACTTATCCTCCTTCTTCTATCAAAAACACAATGGTTCGATACAACATGTTTTTGAACAACCAAACCTTCACTATGGAGCTAAGTTGTGCCGAGTGGCAGCAGGAGTGGCATGTAACAGCCATTCCTGAGGAGATCTGGGATTCTGTCCCACAGGAGGTGCTAACTCACCTTCTATTCTTCTATATGGATTACCATCGCCATCTGGAGCGATTGGAGGAGGAAAGGCGGGAAGCTATCCGTCAGCAAGAGCGAATCATACGACTCGCCATCTTGTTCGTCGAAGATAGGAAGAGGAAGATGACTTAATCTTGTCTTCTTCCTGTTCTTCTTCATCCTCAGCTTTGTCAGGCTTCTTAGCTAGGACTAAAGCTGTTGATGTTAGGATTAGGAGCTTAGGGAAAATCTTGTATAAGTATTGATGTAATTTCCATTTCATAAATGTATTGTCTTGATATATTAATGAAAATTGTTTTTACTTCAAGATTTTGTCTCTGAGTTATTTTATCTTGTGTTGATAAATCCTGATTGATATTCTGATGACCATATAACTTTTGTTTTATATTAAGTTCTGATTCATTTTCAGCACTTATATATCTAATTTATCTTGGTCATTTTCATGTGATGTATTTTCAGAATTTCAATGATGCAATGAAAAATAATTCAATCAGTGCTAACGGTTTAAATTTTGAATTAAAACTGTTTCTCTTGATAAATGGAACGGTTTTTCCTTGAAACTAGGCAACTGGGTAAGTAATGATTCCTGTTTTCTCGAGCCCAGTAACTGTCCGTTATTACTGCATGTCTGACAGGTGTCCAACGGTAACATTTTTGTTCAGAGTATAAGTACAACAGAGAGAAGATTTCTTTAATCTTTTATTTTCTTTATACTTTATCTCTCTCCTTACTTTTACTCTCCTTCTCTTCTTTCTCACGTTGTTTTTCATACAGACATTATCTCAAACACCTAACAGGCATCCTTGAAACTAAATATTTTTTCACATGGCACCAAAGGATTTAATCATTGATGGAGCAAAGTTTGTTCCAAACAACTATGCTGCAATTCTTGATCATGCTGATGCTCCATCTGAATTGCACTTTGTGCAAGATCTGCTTGCACATAGTGAGGTTGGGTACGCCTTAACTCAGCCTGAATTATTTTCAAGTCAACAAGTTCTGAGGTTCTGGAGGACTGGAGTTTTTGATGATGGTGGTAACCGTGGAACTCCCAGTATTATCTTCCAAGTGGGTGATTCATCCTTTGTAGTCACTCCTGGTACAGTACGCAGGGCTTTACATCTTCCAGAGGATTGTACTTTCTCAGTTCCAGAGGACTCAGCCCTTCGGGAGTTAATGGCTGAATTGGGATATGAAAAGAGTCTGACGAAACTTGGACAGTTGAAACGGGCTAATATCAGAAGAGAATGGAGTTTCTTCTTTGATTGCATCACCAAAGCTTTTGGGAACAAATGTTCAAATTTTGATGTTATCCCAATTCTGAGTCAGCACATAGGGTATGCTATTATCCATCAAACTCATTTTGATTTTGCAACTGGAATAATTGGTTTTATTGGGGATAGGATGACAGAGGATCGAGATGTTGTTTATTTTACTAGATTCTGTCAACTTATTTACACTTACTGTACTGATGAACCTCATTTAGTCAGCACCCAAACCCCACCTTTTAAGGTTGCAAAACGATACTTTAATGACCTGGTAAATGCTGATACTAAGAAGAAAGTGGTTAGACCATTACAGATTCCTAAGTCTGTGAAACAGATCCTGGTAAATGCTGATCCTGATACTTATAGATCTGTTTACTCTGATGTCCAACCACCTCCAACCACCGAAAATCCATCAACCTCAGTACCTACCTCTCATTCTACTCAACCTACCCTCAGAACTTATCTCAAATCCTATCTCTCCACTTCACAGACTGCTCAACCTTCTTCTTCAGCACCTACTGTGAAGCCTACATCCTCTAAGCCAAAGAGAACAAAGACTGTTCCTCAAACACCTCAAAAGAGGAGGAGAATTACTTTGAGAGATGAATCAGATTCTGAGGAACAGATTCCTTCTTCAGAACCTGTGGTGGTTGAAGCTGAGAAAGCAACTTCTCAGAAGGATTCTGAAATTGGGGGTTATTGGCTTCTCAAGAGGCTTAGACATATGATAGTTCCTGAAACTCCCAAGGAATCCAAATCAACAAGGAAGTACAAGAAACAGAGGGCACAAAGGCCAGTTTCAGATGATGAGGAGGAAGCAGCTATGGAAGGGGATCAGGAATCTCTGATCTCACAAGACAAGGAATTTGCTCCAGTCACTTCTTCTCCATCAACTCCATCTCAGGAAGCTGTATCTGACAAGGCTAACTCACCATCTGTGTCTCTTGTTGATCCAGGCACAAGTGCTGAAATTGATATTCAGAACCTGGTTGTGCCTACAATACTTTTCTTAGAAGCTCCAACAGCAAATAATCCTTCCACAACACCTGTTACTGATGCTGTTCAAACACCAGAGTTATCAATAACACCTTCTCTGCATCAAGATGCTGATGATCAGATTTTAGGTGAGCATCAGGATATGGCTGTTGATCATAACTTAGTATCAGATCAGCAATTAGAGGATGCTGAAGCCTCCATTGCTACTCACACTGTTGTCTTATCAGAAGATACTGATTCTTTAAGTTCTGATGCTGCAAATGTTGGAGATACTGGTGAAGCTGCTACAACTGTAAATGTTGATGAAGCAGGTCCTTCAGGACATACTCCTCCACCGACTCTTCCTAAGTCTGAACTGGTAAAGGAGTTTGTTATCAGGGATGCACCAGTGCCTTGGAGTGAAACTCCTGCAGGTCAGGAGTGGACTAAAGAATGGAACTCAGTTTCATGTGTTCCAAATGCTTTACATCTTGCTGAGCACTTGACTAAAGCTGATGAAATGTTAAATTCTGATGATTTTAAAACCCAGCTTAAAGTCACTGCATTGAGTACTAAACATCTACAAGGTCTTCATTCCAATACTCATGCAGAGCTACACAAGATTCAGGAGAACTTTATCAAACAGGAACAAGTTTGGAAAATTGATAAGAAAAAGTTCTTTCAACCTACCATTGACAGGATTGCTTATATTGAGAAAACTCAAGAGAAACAACAAGCTCAGATTGATCAAATTCTGACAAATCAAGCTTCTCAGCAATCGCAACTTACTGAAATCCAGACCTCAGTGGAACTACTTATCTCTCTTTTATTACCTGCTGATGCCAAAAAGGGGGAGAAGGTAATTAAGTCCAAATGCAAAACCAACAAGACACTGCAAGGAAAGGATGATGGAAAAGATGACCAAGGAAACTCTGGAATGGGTAGTGGTCATAGTCAAGGTAGAAGGTTTACATCAAGACAAGCTAGTCACAGAACAAGTTCTGATACTGGGAAAAGAATAAGTTCTGCTGCTGGTAAAAGGATAAGTTCTGATGAACTTCTAGATCTTGATGAGGAAATGTCAAGACAGTTATTTCTTCAAGAAAATCCAGGGATGGACTTGGAAAGTTTAAAGGAAGAAGAAGCCAGACTTAAATCAGAGAAAGTCACATCTAAATCTGAAGCTTCTAGTAAAAAGTTACTTCCAAAACTTAAAGGCATTGTGATCAAAGAAAGGACACATACTGAAGCAACATTGGCTAGATCACAACCACAGATAGATCCAAGATCCAAGGGTAAAGAAAAGGTTGGTGAACCTATCAAGGCTTATGTACCTCCTGAGGAAGAAGAAATTACTGATGGAAAAGATGATCTTGCTCTGACTTCAAGAAAAGTTCTTAAAACAACCTCTGACATGGCTCAAGTTGTTCAGAATCAAGAAATTGTAAGTTCTGATATTCAGAAGAAGCAAGTAACCTCTGACAGAGCTCAAGTTAACTTGATATCAGAAAATAGATCAAAGACACTCCTACCAGGATTCACTAAAGCAAAACAGACTCAATCTTTGAAGACTACTGCAAGTGGTTTTGAAGCAAGAGTAGTTACTGGAAAGGAAGCTAGAGATAAAACTGGATTGGGAAGTGCTGATGAAAGAAGAGTACACAACACTACCAATGATCCAACTTCCTTGAGTGAACCAGGTATTGGAGCAACTCCTGAGAGATTGAATCAACTGGAATCTGTACAGATGGTTTACCATACCTACTTGAAAGAATACATCATGTTGTATTTCATGACAGATGGTAGGGTTTATCATATAAGACAAAATGCCATTCCTTTGAAGTATTTTGAAGAATTGGAGCATGTACTTTTCTTACTTCAAGTGGATGACAGAATAAGAGAGACTGTTGCAAACTACTTAAAAGAACCGATTCAGAGACAGAAAAGGCTTTATTCTGTTAAGTCTGACATCATATATGTTCCAAAGTACAGAGATCACAATGGTGATATTATTGATATGAAGCCTAATACTGCACAGATCAGAACGTATCTTGGTATTAAGGGACTTGAATTCAATCTTGAGTCTGACAAAGCTTATGTCATAAGACTAGATCAGGAGTTGAGAAAAGCAAAGATTAATGATCTCAGAGCTGCAATCTTTCAAACTGGTGAAGATACTGCAGAGCTTAAAGGTGTTAAAAGGAGAATGATTGATGAACTAAGATATGCTGACAAATGTTTGTTGAAGAACTATCTCAGAACAACTCCTGACATCAGAGAGATCAGAAAATGAAGAAGCTAAGTCGAAGATCTACAACTGCTTAAATTCTGATATTTATACAGATTGAAGTTGTTATCAGAAGTTGAAATTTGTAGAAACTTTAAGGACTGTATGTTGTAGTTATCTAGTCTATTTCTCATACATTTGTACTTAATGTTTTTGACATCATCAAATATTTGTTAAACTTGTATATTTTGTTAATTTACAAGTTGGGGGAGATTGTTGGATATATTTGATAATGTCATGGCTAATATGTTTTATGTTTAGCTTTCAGATCTTACGTGAACAGGATAAATCAGTACTTAACTGTTGATCAGTACTTATACTGGAAGTCAGGACTTAAGGATATCAGTACTTATATTATCAGGAGATAATCATCAGAAGATAGATATCAGAACTTAAGTGCTGAAGGACAATCAGATAAGGACAGTAGCTGATTAAAGGAAAGAAGATCGAGATAAACATAAGAAGAGATATGCATGAAGAAGGAATTCCGTGAAGAATGGAATACTTGGAAGAAAAGATATCTGATTGATATATTTTAGGAAGCAGAATTATATTCCATATCAATTAGCGATTATCTTGTAACTGTGTAGTATATAAACACAGACATAGGGTTTACACTATAAGTGTTATCATTATTAGAAAAGATTATTCATTGTAACCCTAGCAGCTCTCGTGATATTTGTTCATCACTGAGAGGTAACAGTTCCATACTGTAACAGAGTTTATTGTTTCAATAAAGTTTATTTTCTGTTACTTGAGTTCTTAAAGTTCGATTTAAGTGTACTATACACTGTATTCACCCCCTCTACAGTGTGTGTGTGACCTAACAGTATCCATCCAAGATTTTCTCTTTAATTCTTAATTCTGGAGTTAATTTTGAGAACATTTAAAGACTAGATGCACCATAGGCTTAGTGTACCTTTTGCGGTTGGATGAAAAGAGTAAGGAAATGATTAAAGAGCTTTGAATGTACTTGGAAGCGATTACAAACTAGGCTGATTAAATAAAGAAATTCGCGGAGAATGAGGTTAAACAACCAGTAAATGTTGAAAGCGTTCATGAACATGATTGATTACAATTAAAAATAAATGAAAGTTTAGAATGTATTCTCTTGATCCTTTTGAGATAGTAAGGCATGTTAGAAAAGTTGTATGTGAGTTAGCTCTACTACATGTATAGTATGTTCATAGGGTGTTTATACTCAAGAAGAATAGTTATTTCCATTATATATATATATATATATATCAAAAACTCAATTAAGTTGGGTTGTACGAACAACCGATAGGATATTATGTCAGCAAGAGGCTGTTGAGTAATAATATGATACTGTCAGTTAAGAGTTTACGAAGGAATTGAAAGGTTAAGAGGTCAACCTGAGAAATTGGAAGTGAGATACTTGAAACCTATCATTATCTGTTCCTTAGCGTGATTCTGAGGACAAAATCCTTTAAAAGGGGGGAAGGATGTAACAACCGGGAAATTACGACTATTTTATGTTATATTAAATGAGTATTATGTGATATATGATATTACAAATTCTAAATGATCATAAAATGATAACTGTTATGTGCTATATATATATGTAGTTTGGTTCGAGATTTTTTTTTTGCTTATTTTACTACGTGTTAAATATGTTTATATTGAGTATTATGTTATCGGGAATCAATTTTAATAGCCATATTGATTACTATATTGATTTTCGCGTAATACAGTAATTACTATATTGATTTTCGGAATATCTAGTTAATTTAGAAAATATTTTATTTCGTGAAAAATGATTTTTCCGGCCCCCTACCGGGACGTTAAAGCCCACAAAATCATATTTTTATTTTTATAAAATTGTGGGACTATCAAATATTCAGTATTTTTGCATTTTTGGATTATTCGTAATTTTTAGAAAATTTTGGGAAAACTTTTGTATATATTGGATTAAAAATTATTCCCCATTAATTATTAATTTTGGGCTAATTATTTTATTAAATGATATAATTAGGCCCTAAATAATTTTGGGGATATTATTTTTATAAGTATAAATAGATTTTAATTATTATTTAATTATATAAAAAATTTAAAAATATATAAAAAAATCATAAAATTCTCTGAAATTAGGGTTAGGGTTTCAAGAATAGTTCTTGGAATCAAACCATGATTTTGCAGTGATTTTTAAAGCAAATCATGTCATGTTTGTAGTCAATCTGAAGCTCTTGAAGAGTATAATCTAATTATACCATCAAATCATACCCCAAGTTAGTAAATTTGAAATTTTGATTTTAGGGTTCTTGACCTGATTTGGGGATTTTTGATTCATGAATCGTTTGTTGATTTTGATGCTTAAATAAGCTTGATCATTGAATTTACAATTGAATGATATATATAATTGATGATTAAAACCCCAGGAGCAGTATAGTCGAGTTTAAGGTTTTTATCAAGTTTATTTTCGACTTTCTGAAGTTTATATTGATTGTTAGATGTTATGAATGTGAGGAATCAATTCTACGTGTTCTGAACTTTAATTCCCATTATAACTTTTTGATTTTGGTAAGGTTTTTGGTGAAATCGAATATTCACCGGCTTATGGCCGAATTTTTATCGATTTGGCATGAGAGATCGTTCAGGACATGGCTTACGTTTGGTGCTGTTATTTCTGAACTGCTGAGCACGCAAGTGTTGATTTTGCAACAAAAATCCGTTCAACCGGATGTGTTTAGGCTTCAACAGGGTTCGTCTGAATTCGAGAGAAGTCTGCCGGAATCGGAGAATACCCAGAAACCGGTCAGCATTCTTCCCGACCCGGTTTGTTTTCTCAACTCAGCGAGCAAACCCGATTACAATCCGGGTTTGATCGCCAAAACCCCTAATTCCTAAATCAGTTTTTGTTTCTGAAATTACTAGTTTTAAAATAATTCAAAATTCATGATTTTAATTTTAAAAATTGATTTTAATTTAGAAATTTAATTTGGTTAATTATTTTAATAATTAATATAATTATTTTAAATTCAAGAATTATTTTCTTTTATTATATTCAAAAATCTTAATTTGATTCAATTAATTATACTTTATTTTAATTAATTATTTATGGATTTAATTAATTGATTAATTCATTTAATCAATTAATTTTATTTATAAATATTTAATTAAAATGTAATTATTTATAATTAAGCCAAATAATGATTTAAATATCATTTTGAGCTTTTAAAAATTATATAAAGGTATTTAAAATTCAATTATTATTATTATTATTAATTGAATTATTTTTTTTATTCATAATGAATAGACCGTTCGTCCGTTTAATACGAAACGAACGCGTCTAGACTCAGAAAAATATTCTGATTCTATTAAGAATAATTTTGAGGCATAATCAAAAGGTCGCTTGATTTGGTATGTTTCTGAGTCACATAACTATTAAAAAGTCGTATTTCGACTCGATTTTAATTTTAAACACATCGAGTCGAATGTTTTGATGAACTGAGTTATGTGTTATATGAAATATGTGATACGTGCCTTATGTGTTTACGTGTTATGTAAATTGTGAGTCCGTGTGTCTATTAAACTTTATATGATTAATAGTGATCCTTATATGTTATTATCGGGTGGGTAGACGATAAGGATAAATGTATAATAGCCAATTATATTGTTAGTTAATTTAAATAGTATCTTTTAAGATAGATACACATAGTTCGAGACATTCAGACCCAGACGAGTGGATACAGAGTAGAGGTGAACATAGAATGGTGATGAAATTTAGAAAGCGGATCAATTGAGGCAAGTATTTCTTCCCTATTCTAAATTATGAATAGTTAAATATTTTATATTTCACTGCAATAGATCTTGATTATGAAAGTATCTTTTGTTCTCGTTTTTTAATATGAATTGTGATCTCTTGAGCAAATACATATTGTTCTGGGTTATTTGTGAACCCTGAATCTTGATATTTTAACCAAAATTGGTTTTTACCAAAATACTCTATGGACTGGATAGTTAAGATAAGGGCTAGGGATGGACTGAACTCTAATGGCCGGGGATGGACCGAAGCCTTTATTTATTGAGGGCAGAATGAGCCTGGGTACCCGATATGATGTGGGTCTATGCGGATGGGCATAGATCCGTAATATATTCTGAATGATCAGCAGAGTATAGTACAGATGTTGGTTCTAGTGTCCAGTATAATTTATTGTTGATCGCCATTAACGACATTCCCTCCTTGAAAGTTTTATGTTTACAAAATCAAACAATGAATTGATTCAGGAGATGAATCAGTGAATTGTTCGTTAATTTTGGTTTATGATTAAGGGCTAATAAGGAACAATGTTTTATTCTCTCAATAGTTTAAATAAATAAAGATGTTTATAAATTCATTTAAAGATTGTTTTCCGAAATTTCTTTTGATAATGATACCTGAAAACCAATTTTGATACTTTCTGAGAATTTTTGACTAACTCTTGCTTTGTGAATTTTTATTTCTTTTAATATCACATGAGGATAAAAGTAAATAGCTCTTAATAGTCAGCAAAAATAGGAGAGATCCCAACTGTAGGAAGTTGGAGATGTCAGAGTGAATAAGTCGAGGAAGTTGGTAAAGAGAAAATAATATTTGAATAGTTATTATAAAATTTACATGTTAAGATTCTTATTTTATACCATAATATGTAAACGATCTGAAATTGAGGGGTCATCTGTATATTTATTTTAATATACAAGTTTATATTATTTAAAGTTGTTTGGTGACACCCAATCCTGACCCCGGATTTGGGGAATATTACATTATGACACTTATGACTAGGTACTTCTTGAACACTTTGTTCAACAAATCCATAAAGGCTGCGGGTGCATTGGTTAACCCAAATTACATGACTAAGAACTCATAATATCCATACCTAGTGTGAAAGGCCGTCTTTGGTGATATCCTATCCTCAAGTCTATTTTGGAAAAGTGCACGACACCTTTCAGTTGGTCGAATAGGTCGTCAATCCTAGGGATATGCTACCTATTCTTAATGGTCAGTTTGTTCAACTCTTGATAATCTATGCATAGCCTCATGCGACCATCCTTCTTCTTTACAAATAACATTGGTGCATCCTGTGGCGCCCTCCAAACCTGGGTCAGAAGTTTGGGGTCCACAACACACACAGAAACACACAATATATATATATACCTACTTATGATATTAATAACAATCATAATATATGCAGTGACCCTACTAACATTCATCCACGGATCATAACAGGTTAAAGTATGCACACAAGCCACAACTTACTTATATTACGAATGTTCCAAATCCTAACTTATTAAACTTACATCTGAATATTAAACATTCTTATAAACTTTCAAAATTAAACTATTTCAAAAGTCTTCAGCTAGCTTATTTTGTTTAACATGGAATCCTAGCCCGCACAGTTGATTGGGGATCCTCGCTACCAACTGGTTCCTTCTTAACTGGAAAAGAATATAAACAGAATCGCATAAATGAGTTAACTAGCTCAGCAAGTCACAATGACAATACTGAGATTAAACAATGATTAAGTGAAATTATTTATGGTATCAAGTTTATTTATAAGCAATGATTAGAATTGGATATTCAATTTTTATTTTAAAAACCAATGTAGGCTGCTGATCAGTCACGCACTAACCCTGAGCAAGGCACACAACTCTGCTTTAAATACTGGATCCAAGGCACACATTGGCCTAACATGACCACCAATCTGGTCTGCCCATGAATCTGGTACATATTTTTTTAAAAAAAATCCAATTCCAAAATAATAATAGAATAAAAATATAAATCAATAAACATAATCAGAAATAACATTGGTTTTCAGGCATAAGGTGGTTTACAATCACCAATAGGATATAACAAGGTAAGTACAAAGATTGGCTATCTGGCGGTAAGAGAATCTTATAACAGAAGATTCAAGGTCTCGTGATTATCAAGATTGGTCTGCTGATATATAAGGTATGAAGGTTTAAATGTTAAATAATTTCAGTTCAGTGCACGGTATTTAGTTTTTATGTATTTATGGAGTAGTATCGTATATCTGTGGTTCGCATCTGGGTATTCAACAATCAATGGTTTACAAAGAATAAGGCTTACGGCTCAAATATCAACATATGGAATCAAGTTTTAGGGTTAAATACTTCAAAGCACTTGCAATATAAAACATAACTATTTAATTACTCGTAATATATCTTGAAAAGGTTGAAAACACTTGCCTTATCTCGATTCGCTAACTCTTCTCTTGCTTTCGTTCACTGACTCTTACTCACCAACTATCTGCTTCCCTTTCCTACATCTCGCTTCTTCTGCTCAGACATCACAAGTATCTATTAATACTTATTCTCACTTCATTCTATTTGTTATAAGCATTTATCTACCCTTCATTTCACCTAAATCCGACTTACGGATTGAAAGTTATGATAAAAACTGCTAAACAATATACATACAAACATATCGTACATCAAGCAGAATACATATAGCATATAGCACGTCAGATATTCGATAAAAATACTTTTTTCAAAGAAGATTTAGGGTTAAAATGATTTTTCAAATATATAATACAAATTTTTTAAACATTTTTCGGAATTAAAACGGGTCGTTAAATCATTTAAAACAATTAAGTAGGTTCGAATACCTGAATCTGACTTTAAAATCATTTTATAATAATTATCGAGCCTTTAAAACAATTTAAAATAATATATTAAAGCTCCAAACTATTTTTCAGAATTTTTAAATCAAAATAAATAATTAAATCTAATTAAATAATCAATTAATAATTAATTAATAATTAATTAAATCAATTAATCAATTAATATTCGGACTAATTGACCAATTAACTAATTAATTATCAAGTAAAAGATTTAATTAAATAATTTAGATATATTTTTTGTAATTAAAAATAATTTTTGAAATTAAAATAATGATTTTTGGAATTTTTAATAATTAAAATATAATTTCTGAAATTAAAATAAATAGAAAATATAATTTTTATAAATTTTCAAAATAAGAATCCTATTTTTGTAAATCAAAAAATCATAATTTAATCCAAAATAATTCGCAAATAAAAAAAAATAGAAAATTACCAAATGATTCTGCAGTCTTATAGCTTATAGAATATGATAGTACTCCTTAATACCTCTGTTTTGGTTACTCGAGCTTCAAAATCGGATATCAATAACACCTTCAAACTTGTGTTTGATTCTCAGAACCTATTATGAATATACTATTTTTCTCTGGAAATTATATATTTAATTGAATGTAAATGATTTTCTGTATAAAATAAAATATGGTAAAAGCTATTCATATTTACTGAATATTGGTACCGCGTTGGATCATATCTGATATAAAATATAACATTTATTTGATAAAACAGATCCAAATCGGTACCAGTTTTAAGATAATTATCCAAAACAATACATTTTGTAAATACACACTTGGTCTCAGCGCTTTGGTTACACAAAGTACGAGAAGATAATATAATAGTTTAATCAAAATATCCCGTTTCTAGAAACGAATATTGTATTGAAAATTTTGCGCCGGAACCCGCAAAGGGAAAACCGTACTCCGGATCGAAAAAGTCAAAACATGGAAAATGCTCGGAATATTGCAATTAGGTTTGGAAGGAGTTTTCCCGAGACTTCTAGGCTGTAAAAACGTAAAAACGGTTCAAGTTGGTTGGTTCCCGATTATACCAAATAGTTTATAATTACTCGGAAAAATGATTTACTAAATTCATAAATCATTTATAAAAATCATATAACAACATAAAAATTAAAAGAAAAATACCACAATTATGTACATTTTATTTTGGACATATAAATTAAAATACTCAAATTTTATCATATTTAAATATCCAAACAACAGATACCAATTAAAAGATAATTCATCGAAATTCATATAATAATCACAGAATAGTTATTTATTGATGAAAATAATTACAGGATATATTCCGGATATTACATCCTTCCCCCTTAAAAGGATTCTGTCCACAGAATCTCCTAAGAAAACAAATGAGGGTACTTTTCTCGTATATCACTTTCTAGCTCCCAGGTTGACTACTCAACCTTTGGGTTTCTCCACAACACTTTTACTAACTTTACAACTTTATTTCTTAATACCTTCTCTCTTTCTTCTAGAATCTCTATTGGACTCTCTACATAAGACAAATTCGCCTGAAGTTATATTGGCTCATACTCAATTACATGCCTGGAATCTGGATTGTATTTCTTAAGCATCGATACGTGAAAGACATTATGAATGTGCTCCATATTCGTGGGTAAAGCCAGTTCGTAGGCTGCCTTGCCGACACGTTTCAAAATTTCAAAAGATGCGACTTATCTAGGACTCAGCTTACCTTTCTTTCTGAGTTTAGTCAATCCTTTCCACGGTGAAACTTTCAACAATACTAAATCTCCATCTTCAAATTCCATATCTTTCCTTGATTGATCTGCATATTTTCTCTGACGGTCTTGTGGTGCAATTAACCTTTTCTGAATAACTTTAACCAATTTTTTCATTTGTTGCACTAACTCGGGTCCAAGTATCTTGCGTTCTCTTACTTCATCCCAACATACTGGTGATTGACATTTACATCCATAAAGAGCTTCATTGGATGGCATCCCAATACTGGCATGATAATTGTTGTTGCTCATCCCTACTTCCTTTGAAATCAATAGCACAAACACGCAACATGTCCTCCATTTTCTGAATCGTTCTCTCGCTTTGACCATCGGTCTATGGATGGTAAGTTGTACTCATATCTAATATGGTTCCCAAAACATTCTTGAAAACTTCTCTAAAATCTCGAATTAAATCTTGGATCTCGATCGGATACGATGAACACAGGAACTCCATGACGAACTACTATCTCTTTCAGATACATGTGAACCAACTTATCCAATGAAAACCTCTCATTAATAGGCAGAAAATGAGGTGATTTACTAAGTTTGTTCACTATGACCCAAATGGCATCATGTTTTTCTTTTTTCCTTGGTAATCTGACTATAAAATCCATGGCAATATGCTCCCACTTCCATTATAGAATTTCTAATGGTTGCAATAGTCCACTTGGTCTCTGGTGCTCTGCCTTGACCCTCTGACAAGTATAACATTTGTCGACCCATTTCGTAATTTCTCTCTTCATATCTGGCCACCAAAAAAATTCCTTTAAATCTTCTGTACATCTTGGTACTCCCCGGATGGATGGAATACCTTGAATTGTGAGCTTCCTGTAGAATTTCATTCTTTAACTCTGACATTGGTGGAATCCAAATTATGGAGAAAAATCTGAGAATACCTTGATCATCCTTTTGAGTACACAACTCCTCTACTACCAAACGATTCATATCTTGATCTATCACTTCTTCCTGACACTTCTTTAGCTTTTCTAACAACTCTATCTGAAAAGTCATACTATACATCTTCGCTTCATTAGGCTTGCAAACTCAGACCTCTAATTCTGATTTCTGAAATTCCTTGTATAAATCTTCTAGTATTGTCAACATGTTCAATTTCTCCTTTCACCTTAACGCGTCTTCCCCGACATTTGCTTTACTTGGGTGATAGTTAATCGTACAGTCGTAGTCCTTGATCAACTCCAACCATCTTCTTTGTCTTATGTTAAGTTCCTTTTGCGTGAATATGTACTTTAAACTTTTATGATCCATATAAATCTCACATCTTTCTCCATATAGATAATGTCTCCAAATCCTCAAAGCGAATACTATGGCCGCTACTTCCAAGTCATGAGTATGATACTTCTGCTCATGAGGTTTCAATTGTCTCGATGCATATGAAATAACCTTGTCATGCTGCATTAAAACACAACCTAATCCCTTATGAGAAGCATCACTGTAGATTACAAAATTTCCTTGATCATCTGGAAGTGACAAAACAGGTGTCATGATCAATCCCTTCTTCAATTCTTGAAAACTTTCTTTACACTTCTCGTTCCATATAAACTTCTCATTTTTCCTAGTAAGCCTCGTCAAAGGCGTCACAATCTTTGAAAACTCTTGAACAAATTGTCGATAATATCCCGCTAATCCCAAGCAACTCCTCACTTCTGTTGGTGTTTTTGCCTTTCCCAATTTGTAATAGCTTCAATCTTTGCCGGGTCCACTTTGATCCCTTCATTACTGACTATGTGTCCTAAGAACTGAACTTCTTGTAGCCAAAACTCACACTTTGAAAATTTAGCATACAACTTTTCCTTCCTCAAAATTTCCAAAAATATCCTCAAATGATCTGCATGGTCTTCTGCTGATTTTGAGTAAATCAAAATATCATTTATAAACACAATGACAAACTTGTCCAAATATTCCTTGAAAATTTTGTTCATCAAGTCTATAAATGTTGCTGGGGCATTGATTAATCCAAACGGCATCACTAAGAATTCATAATGACCGTACCTTATTCTAAAAGCTTTCTTCGGTATATCTTCTGGTTTAATCTTCAATTGGTAATATCCAGATCTCAGATCAATCTTATAAAAATACTTGGCTCCCTTCAACTAGTCAAACAGATCATCGATTCGAGGTAATGGATACTTATTCTTGATTATAAGCTTATTAAGCTCCTGATAGTCGATGCATAATCTCATGCTTTCGTCCTTTTTCTTAACAAATAATACCGGTGCACCCCATAGGGACACACTGGATCTAATCACTCCTTTCTCTAACAATTCTTGCAACTGTTTTGCTGATTCCTTCATTTCAACGGGCGCCTTTCTGTATGGGGCATTGGATACTGGTTCCGTTCCAGGTGCTAAGTCAATTTCAAAATAATTTTCTCTGTCTGGAGGAAGTCCTGGTAACTCATCTGGGAATACGTTTGGAAACTCATTGACTATTTGAAATATCTTCAAGTTTTGATGGTTCCTGATTTCCATCGATCACATGGGCAATGAAATGCTCACATCCTTGTCGCAATAACTTCTTGGTGTGAATCATCGTTAAGAACTTCTTCGCTTGCCTCTGACCATTAAACGTCACTACTTTCTCGTCTAGCATTTTTAAGATTACCTTCTTATTACGATAGTCTATCTGAGCATTGTGCTTAGATAGCAAATTCATTCCTAGAACAACGTCAAACTCTCCCAACTTAAATGGTATCAAATCCACACAAAACTTACTACCAGAAATCTCAATCTCACTGTTCACACATACTTGATTAACAGATAGACGTTCTTAATTTGCTAATTCCATAGTCATTATTTCATTTAACCATTCAACTAGACAATTTAACTTATTAACATAATCTTGAGAAATAAATGATCAAGTTGCTCCCGAATCTACTAACACTTTGGTACATAAAGAATTCACAGTAAGCGTACCTGCCACAACATCAGTATCCTGGATAGGATCCCTTACAGACATGTCAAATAGTTTATCCCTTGTAGGCTCATTCACTAGTGGAGCGGATCCCATGATTCTCAATGCATTACTAACTGGGGCCGGTGTCTTGCAATCCCTTGATATATGTCATGGCTTTCCGCACTTAAAACATGTAAATCCAATTAGTTGGAACATTAACTTTTTAATTCAGGATAGGTTGGTCCTTATTTACTGGCTCTCTAGCTGGCTGATTACGACACTTCCTTGAATGATTCCCTTTCTGATTACACTTATAATAAACCACATTCAACTTGTTATAAACTCCTCCATGTTTCTTTACGCATACTTGACAATCTGGTAAAGCTAGCTTTTGTTGGTTTTGCTGGTTTCTAGTGGCTGGACGGTTGCCATGTCCTCCATCTCCTGTATTTTGCTTCTTAAAATTAAAATTTCTCCATGACTGAAACTTGCCTTTCTTCTGGTTAAAATTTGGAAACTTCCCCGCTTGTGACTGTCCCTCATTTCCTTCAGACTTCCTCTTCTTACTTTCTTTCTCCTTATGTGACATTTCACTCTTCGTCTCCGCAATCATGGCCTTCTGTACAACTCCTGCATATGTGTCCAATTCAAAGATGGCTACCTTTACTCTGATCCATGGCTTAAGACCCTACTGAAACCTCTTCGCTTTCTTCCTATCAGTATCCACATACGAAGTACAAACCTTGACAATTCCTCAAACTTACTTTCATAGTCCGCTATTGACATATTTCCTTTCTTCAACTCTAGGAACTTCAATTCCATCTGATCCTGAACAAACTAAGGAAAATGCTTCTCTAGAAACAACTCCTTGAATCTTTCCCAAGTAATAACGTTTATACCTTCCAATGTCTTAATAGTTTTCCACCAGTAGGTGGCTTCATTCTTCAGATAGTAACTTGCAAACTCAACCTTCTGTTCCTCTCTCACCTTAACCAAAGCAAATGACTTCTCTATTTCCTTTCACCAAACTCTCGCTTCAATCAGATCTAAGGAACCTTTGAATTCCGGTGGATTCATTGCCTGAAAAGTCTTAAAAGTTACCTGGGGATTGGTATGTTTTTGCTGTTATTGAGTCAGGTTGATTGTTTGTTGAGCCAAGATCTGGAGAATCTGGGCTACTGTTGGGTCTATGGGACCTGGATTTGCATTCTGGTTATTGTTGTCTTGGTTTTTGTTGTTGTTGGTTTCTTCATTTGGTTGGTAGAACGAGTATTTCTTCTGGGAGGCATTTTCTCTAAAGAATCAAACAACTTATTTAGCCTTGAAATCAAATCCTTTTTATGAAAAGTTTTTGTAAAGCAGAAATATCTCTTTTTGAAAACATTTGTAATAGTTGAATGAATATAAACAGTTAAGGGAATATGGTACATGTTATCACAAGGGTCTATAACGGGTGCAATAAATAAAGTAAGATAAAACAGGTGCAATAATGTAAATGACAATGATGGAAAATAAAATGTACTGATATATATATCAAAGTTCTGGTAGTACAAGCGTGAAAATGTTTCAGCAAAAGCAAAAGGGTACATCAAGATTACATAATAATCAGCAAATCTAGTCTATATATAAAAATAAAAAATCTACTGATACACACTACACACTAATGTACATATACAAACTACCACAGCAACTCTGTCTCGGCATCTCTGTCTCTGCATCTCGGTCTCTAGCTCCAGGGAAACTCTGGTCCACCAAGCCTCACAAGATCCTCCATCATCTCTCTGGCCCAGCCCATAAGAGCACCACGGCCTGCATACTCACAAGTAACTCCATGCAGTCTAGCCTCAAGAACCATCAGAGTCATATGAATCTCTTCTTGAAGCTCCCTCGCACACCTATCAACATCTATAGTCCTCACAGTGTGCTGTAGCTCCTGAATCTGTGCCAACAGGGCCTCTCGCTCTAAAAGAAGAGCCTCATACCGATAGTAAGGAACAGGGTGTGGAGTATACTGAAATGGTGAACCCGCAACCGAATGCCCAGTAGAATCAGAATCAGCAGGTGGGGGTCCTTAGATAGGTGGCCTCATACCAGAAGGTGGAATAGCTTGCAATGGTGCATCCGTCAGAATAGGAGGTAGTACAGCTAACACTGGTGGAAGAGCAGGACTTGGATCAGATGACGGTCCTCCAACTGAAGGCTCAAAATGATCAGCTGGTACTGGAATAAAGGAATCTGCCATCGCTGCTATCTGAAAATCATATAGTAAGATAAAAATCTTGTACCACAATGCTAATCATACTAACACCTATTATACCGTCACACTCAACCTCTCATCATTCTATATTTTTACTCCTTAATTCTAATCGTAACCCTCTACCCTTCCCGACAATCTAGGCTTGTGTTAGTGACTTATAACTTGTAGCTCTGATACCAAACTTGTGGCGCTCTCCAAACCCGGGTCAGAATTTTGGGGTCCACAACACACACACACAATATATATACATGCTTATGATGATGATAATAATAATAATAATAATAATAATAATAATAATAATAACAATCATAATATATGTAGTGACCCTACTTACCTTCATCCACGGATCGTGACAGGTTAAAGTATGCACACAAGCCACAACTTACTTATATTATAAATGTTCAAAATCCCAACTATTTAAACTTACATCTTAATATTAAACATCCTTACAAACTTTCAAACTTAAACTATTACAAAAGTCTTCAGCTAGCTTATTACGTTTAACCTGGAATCCTAACCCGCACACTTGATTGGGGATCCTCGCTACCAACTGGTTCCTTCTTAACTAGAAAAGAACATAAACAGAATCGCACAAATGAGCTAACTAGCTCAGCATGTCACAGTGACAATACTGAGATTAAACAATGATCAAGTGAAATGATTTAGGGTATCAAGTTTCTTTATAAGTAATGATTAGAATTGGATATACAATTTTTATTTTAAAAACCATGGTTAGGCTGTTGATCAGTTATGCACTAACCCCGAGCAAGGCACACAGCTCTGCTCTAATTACTGGATCCAAGGCACGCATTGGCCTAACATGACCACGAATCTGGTCTCACCACGAATCTGGTCCATGTTTTTATAAAACAATCCAATTCTAAAACAATAACAGAATAAACAATGTAAATCAATAAACAGAATCATAAATGGCATTGGCTTTCAAGCGTAAGGTGGTTTGTAATCACCAATAGGATATAACAAGGTAAGTACAAAGATTGGCTATCATCCTGTAAGAGAATTTGATAACAGAAGAATCAAGGTCTCGTGGTTATAAGGATTGGTCTGCTGATATATAAGGTATGAAGGTTTAAATGTTAAATAATTCCAATTCAGTGCTCGGTATTTAGTTTGTATGTATTTGTGGATTAATATCATATATATGTGGTTCACATCTGGGTATTCAACAATCAATGGTTTACAAAGAATAAAGCTTACGGCTCAAAGATCAATAACTGAAATCAAGGTTTAGGGTTAATCGCTCTAAAGCACTTGCAATATAAAATAAATTTATTCAATTACTCGCAATATATCTTGAGAAGGTTCAGAACACTTGCCTTATCTCGATTCGCTAACGCTTCTTTTGCTTTCGTTCACTGACTCTTACTCATCGACTATTTGCTTCCCTTTCCTACGTCTCTCTTCTTCTGCTCAGACATCACAAGTATCTATTAATAGTTATTCTCACTTGATTCTATTCATTATAAGCTTCTATCTACCCTTCGTTTCACCCAAATCCGACTTACCGATTGAAAGTTACAATAAAAATAGCAAAACAATATACAAACAAGCATATCTTACATCAATCAGATCACATATAGCACATAGCACGTAAGATATTCGATAAAAATACTTTTTCAAAGAAGATTTAGGGTTAAAATGAATTTTTAGATATTTAATACGAGTTTTATTAATATTTTTCGGAATTAAAACGGGTCGTTGAATCATTTATAAACAATTAACAGGGTTCGAATACTCGAATCTGACTTTCAAATCATTTTATAATAATTATCGAGCCTTGAAAATAATTTAAAATAATAATTTAAAGTTTGAAACTATTTTTCCGAATTTTTAAATCAAAAGAAATAATTAAATTAAATTAAATAATCAATAAAAATTAATTAATAATTAATTAAATCAATTAATCAATTAATATTCGAATTAATTGACCAATTATTTAATTAATTATCAACTAAAATTAATTAATTAAATAATTCAGATTTATTTTTTTTGAATTAAAAATAATTTTAGGAATTAAAATATTGATTTTTAGAATTTTAATAATTAAAATCGAATTTCTTAAATTAAAATATACAGAAAATATAATTTTATAAATTTTCAAAACAGGAATCCAATTTTGTAAATTTGTGAAACTTCAGGGACTAAATTTCATCACCTTCAATAGTACAGGTACTAAACTGAAATTTTACAAGGGTTCGCCGGAAAACAATCGGGCTTCGCCGGAGATGGCGTTCCCGGAATCATCACACCTCCACAAGCTACAAATTTATTTTACTTTTCACGAGGAATCTAACCATGCAATCAAAACAACCTAATAACCCTTAAGTTGGCCGGAATAACTCGAATAAAACTCGCCGGAAGACGAGTTTTTCTTTTATCCGGCCAACTCGATTCCGGTATCGTCTGTTCATGAAACCACCACCAATCGATTCCTCTTTTCAAGCTTTACACATCCATACCAACCAATCATCTAATAACCCCTAGAGCGGAAACCCCCAAATTTCAATTGAAAACATTCAAACTGCCTATACACCCTAATTTCATAATTCGAAATTAAAACACAGATTTGAGCATGTTATTGAACTCCAAATGACTATTATGACATACCAAAATGATCAGAATTAAATTATCTACAACATGCAAGCATTAAATCACACAAACAACATCAAAATTTAAAATTCATAATTTAATCCAAAATAATTTGCAAATATATAAAATATAGAAAATTACCAGATGATTCTGCAATGTTATGGCTTATAGAATATGATACTCCTCAATACCTCGGTTTTGGTTACTCGAGTTTCAAAATCGGATATCAATAACACCTTGAAACTTGTATTTGATTCTCAGAAACTATTACGAATATACTATTTTTCTCTGGAATTATATATTTAATTTACTGCAAATGATAATCTGTACAAAATAAAATACGGTAAAGGCTATTTATATTTACGAAATATTGGTACCGTTTTTAAAATAATTATCCAAAACAATATATTTTGTAAATACAAACTTCGTCTTTGCGCTTTGGTTACACGAAGTACGAGAAGATAATATAATAGTTTAATCAAAATACCCCATTTCTCGAAAGTACAGGTTTTATCGATTTACCGAAACGAATATTGTATCAAAAATTTTGCGTCAGGACCCGCACAAGGAAAACCATACTCCGGATTGGAAAAGTCAAAAACATGAAAAATGCTCGGAATATTGCAATTAGGTTAGGATGGAGTTTTCCCGAGACTTCTGGGTTGTACAAACGTAAAAAGGGTTGAAATCAGTTGGTTCCCGATTATACAAATAGTTTATAATTCCTCGGAAAAATAATGTATTACATCCATAAATCATTTATAAAAATCATATAATAACATAAAAATTAATTGAAAAATACCACAATTATCTACACTTTATTTTGGACATATAAAAATTAAAATACTCAAATTTATCATATTTAAATATCCAAACACAAATACCACGTAACAGATAATTCACCAAAATCTACATAATAATCACAGAATAGTTATTTATTGATATAAATAATATCACGATAATCCTGTATATTACACATCCCATGGTGACACACTTGGTCTTATCATCCCTTTGTCTAGTAATTCTTGTAGTTGAAAAGCTAGTTCATTCATCTCGATTGGGGCTACCCTATATGGGGCCTTAGATACTGGTTCCGTTCCTGGTGCTAATTCTATAGCAATTTCTATCTCTCTGTCGGGTGGTAACCCTGATAAGTCCTTCGTAAAAACATCCTCAAATTCATTCACTACGGGTATGTCATGTACGTCAAGGACTTCCTTCTTAGTGTCCATCATGTAGGCCAAATAGGCCTCATTACCTTTCTTTAACAACCTCTTGGTCTAGACCATGGTACGAAATTTCTTGATCTGTCATTGACCTTTAAACACTATCTCTTTTCCATCTTTTACTTTTATTTTTATTTTCTTTTTCTCACAATCTATTTGCGCTCCGTTACTGGATAACCCGTCCATTTCTAGGATCACATCGAATTCTCCTAATGCAAATGTGATTAAGTCAACCTCAAAGACTTTCCCTTATAGTTTTAACTCGCATCTGGGATGTACTTGATTAACAGGAATGATCTCTCGGTTTGCTATTTATACTTGTAATACCTCACGTAAAGGTACAACATTAAGATTTATTTTCTTAGCAAACTTTTGAGATATAAATGACCTGGTCGCTCTGGAATCAAATAAGACATTTGCACATTCTGAATTTAACAAAAGAGTACCTGCTATCACATATGTGTTCTGGATAGCATCCTGAACGGTCATGTCACCACTCCCCTGGAAAACATGCTTAGAAGGCTCCTATTCCCGATTCCTCCTCATCCATGACTTCCTATCTTCCATTTCCTACTTTCTTTCTCTTTCAAACTCTGATCACTACCTTCTTCAATAATCGAGGTCTTCTGCACTAAGGTGGCATAGTCTGTTAGCTCTAGTAGTGCTACTCGGTTCTGGATCCACTATTTCAGACCAATTTGAAACCTTCATGCCTTCTTCTCTTCAGTATTCACAAACTCTTGTACAAATCATGACAGCTCAGTAAACTTGGCCTCGTACTCCTCCACCGTCATTCTATCCTGTTTCACCTCTAGAAACTTGATCTTCATCTGAGTCTCCATAAACCTAAGGACATATTTGTCTAAGAACAAGCATATAAATCTATCCCATGGGATCACATCATCAGTCTCGAGGTTACTCTTGGACTCCCACCAGTAGTTAGCTTCCCCCTTTAGCATGTAATAGATGAATATGGTCTTGTGTCATTCTTCAACACCAAGTATCTCGAAAGACTTCTCTATATCCTTGAGCCAGGATCGTGCTTCAATGGGGTCGGAAGATCCTTGAAACTCCGGGGGTTTGAGAGACTTGAACGCCCTGAAGGTGGTAGCAGCAGTTTGTTGGACAACATGTGGCGGTGGTGGAAGGGGCTGTTGGTTCAGATTTTCCCTTAAAAGGTCCATAAATTCATTCATGGGGTTTCCCCTCTGATGGGTATCCTCGGCTTCTTCCTCTATATATCCTTCTTCATCAAATTCATTAAAGTCTAGGTCCTCTTCACTTTCCTTATTTGCTATATGGTCAGGTTCATTATGCCGTTGATTAACAGATTCTGCGGGACGTGCCCTGGTTTCTCTTCTATGGGGTGGCATCATTCTGATAATAAAATGGTGTCAATACAGTTGAATATTTTTATACTTGGATTAATTCATTTGTATGTAAGCATGTATTTAAATATTTAGCATACTTCAAAAAATCCTTTAAACAAAATAAATTTTAAAAATTTGGTTGTCAAATTATTACTTGAGTTTCTTGTCAGATTACCTAGAAGAACACTTGTTATGGACTTAGTTTTGTTAATTCAGAGGGCCAAGAGGACCCGCTATTAGGAGAGGTTTCAATTGTTTCTGATGGAATTACACATATCTTGTTTGATAAATGTATTTTGTGTGGTTTGAGATATTTTTCGGGTATTTTATTTCGCGTTAAATGGGTTTATAGTGAGTATTATGTTATCAAGAATCAAATTTAATAGCCATTATTGTGTGTAGGGCATTTGACCTTATTTTGCATAACATGGCGTATACCATATTGATTTTCCGAACATCTAGATAACTTAGAAAATATTTTATTTTGTGAAAAATGAATTTTCCCGGCCCCTACCGGGACGTCAAAGGCCACAAAAATCGTATTTTTATTTTTATAAAATCGTGGGACTTTGAAATGTTGAATATTCTTGTATATTTGAATTATTCACAATTTTTAGGAAATTTTGACATAATTTTTGTATTTGTTGGATTAAAAATTATTGCGCGTTAATTATTAATTTTGGGCTAATTATTTTTATTGAATGATATAATTAGGCCCTAAATAATTTTGGGGGTATTATTTTTGTAACTATAAATACCATTTATCTATTATTTAATTGATATTTTATTATATAAAAATCAGAAAAAATATTAAAAAAATCACATTTTCTCTCAGAATTAGGGTTAGGGTTTCGGTTGTGGCTTGATCTCGAAAGCAAAACCGCTGATGTTTGTAATCAAATTGATCCTCTCATCAAGCTCCATTCAATTATGCCATCAACACATTCACAGAGGTATGAATTTTAAAATTTAATTTTCGGGTTCTTGACCCGATTTGGGGGTTTTTAATTTACCAATCGTTTGATGGTTTTGATGCTTAAATAAGCTTTGTTACTGAATTTTCAATCTATTGATATATATATATATATATAATTGATGATTATAATCCCTAGAGTAGTTAAACTGAGTTCTTGAATTTTGTAGTTTTTATTTTTCAATTTTCTGGATAATACGTAATCTGGTTATTGATGTTAGGTCCACACACTGTAGGAGGGGGGGTTGAATACAGTGTATAGCACAATGAAATCGAATTCTAATAACACAAGTAATAGAAAACAGACTTTATTCAAAGCAATAAACTCTGTTACAATACGGAACTGTCCTCTCTCAGTGATGAACAAGTATCACGAGAGCTGCTAGGGTAACAATTAATAATATTCTCGATGATGATAACACTAATAGTGTAAACCCTATGTCGGTGTTTATATACTACACAGTTATAAGATAATCGCTAATTGATATGGAATATAATTCTGCTTCCTAAAATATATCAATCAGATATCTTTTCTTCCAAGTATTCTATTCTTCATAGAATTCCTTCTTCATGCATATCTCTTCTTACATTTGTCTCGATCTTCTCTTTCTTCAATCAGCCGCCTTCCTTATCTGAACGTTTCCTTTAAGTCCTGATATTATCTTCTGATAAATATCTCCTGAACCTTATGTACTGATGACTTAAGTTCTATCTTCAATATAAGTGTTGATTTTAGTTAAGTACTGATTTGTCCTGTTTAAGTAAGATTTGAAAACTAAACATAAATCATATTAGTCATGACATTATCAAATATATCTAACAATCTCCCCCAACTTGTAAATTATCATAATATACAAGTTTAACAAATATTTGATGATGTCAAAAACATTAAGTACAAATACACGGGAATTTGACTAGATAACTACAATTTACAATCCTTAAAGCTTTACCAACTTTAACTTCTGATAAGAACTTTAGTCTGTATACACATCAGAATTTGAGTAGTTGTAGATCTTGACTTGGCTTCACTTTCTGATCTCTCTGATGTTAGGAGTTATTCTGAGATAGTTCTTTAACAAACATCTCTCAGCATATCTGAGTTCATCAATCATCCTCCTTTTAGCATCTTTAAGTTCTGCAGAATCTTCACCAGTTTGGAAGATAGCAGCCCTGAGATCATTTATTCTAGCTTTCTTTTGCCCTGATCCAGTCTGATCAAATATGCCTTGTCAGACTCAAGATTGAATTCTACAGCCTTATAACCTAGAAAGGTAGTTATAATCTTAGCAGAGTTAGGCTTCATCTCAACAATATCACCCTTGTGATCTCTGTACTTTGGAAGATATGTGCTGTCAGAATTTACAAAATAAAGCCTCTTCTGTCTCTGAATTTGAGTCTTCAAATAGTTTGCAGCACTTTCTGTTATTCTGTCATTCACTTGAAGTAAAAATAAAACATGTTCCAGTTCTTCAAAATACTTCAGTGGAATATCATTTTCCCTTATATGGTAAACCCTACCATCTGTCATGAAGTATAACAAGATGTGTTCTTTTAAGTAGGTATGATAAACCATCTATACAGATTCTAGTTGATTCAATCTTTCAGGAGTTGCTCCAACACCTGGTTCACTTAAGGAAGTTGGATCATTGGTTGTGTTCTGCACTCTTCTTTCATCAACACTACCCAATCTAGATTTATCTCTTGCTTCCTTTCCAGTAACCACTCTTGCTTCAAAACCACTTGCTGCAGTCTTCAAAGGTTGAGTCTGTTTGGCTTTGGTGAATCCTGGTAGGAGTAACTTTGAGGTTTTAACATGAGCAATGTCAGAGGTTTTCTTTGATTTATCTTCTGATATCAAGTCAACTTGAGCTATGTCAGAGGTTACTTTCTTTTTTGTAATATCAAAACTAACTAAATCTTGACTTTGAACAACTTGAGCCATGTCAGAGGTTGTCTTAGAAATCTTTCTTGAAGTCTGAGTAAGATCAGCATCTTCAACAAAAATTTCTTCATCCACAGGAGGCACATAAACCTTTATAGGTTCACCAACTTTTTTTTTGCCCTTGGACCTTGGATCTATCTGCAATTGTGATTTGGCCTTGGTTGCCTCAATATTTGTCCTTTCTTTTATCATAATGCCTTTGGCCTTTGGAAGTTTCTTTTTACCAACAGAAGCTTCAGATTTAGAGTTAACTTTTTCTGACTTAAGTCTAGCTTCCTCTTCCAATAGACTCTCAAAGTCCATTCCTGGATTTTCCTTCAGAAATAACTGTCTTGAAATTTCTTCATCAAGATCCAAAAGTTCATCAGAACTTATCCTTTCACCAGTATCAGAAGTAATTCTTTTTCCAGTATCAGAAGTTGTTCTATGACCTTAGCTTCAGCTCTTCTTGATGAGAGACCTCTACCGTGACTATGACCTCCACCCATTCCAGAGTTTCCCTGGTCATCTTTTTCATCATCCTTCCCCTTCAGTGTCTTAACAGTTTTGCATTTGGACTTAAGTACTTTCTCCCCCTTTTTGGCATCAGCAGGTAAAAGAAGAGAGACAAGCGATTCCACTGAGGATTGGATCTCATCGAGTTGAGATTGTTGAGAAGCTTGATTTTTCAAAATTTCATCAATTTGAGACTGTTGCTTCTCTTGGGTCTTCTCAATGTAAGCAACTCTGTCAAAGGTAGGTTGGAAAAAAGTTTTCTTGTCAATTTTCTTAGTCATTTCTTGCTTGAGCAATTCTTCCTGAATTTTATGCACCTCTGCATGAGTTGTTGAATGTAGACCTTGAAGATGTCTAGTACTCAATACAGTGACTCGAAGCTGTGTCTTGAAATCATCATTAATTAGCATCTCATCAGCTTTTGCCAAGTGCTCAACATGAATCGATGGAGAAGGAACAAAAGTAGCTGTGTTCCACTCCTTAGTCCACTCCTGTCCTCTAGGAGTTTCACTCCAAGGTACTGGTGCTTCCCCTGTAACAAACTTCTTGACTATCTCACTTTTGTGAACAGTTTGTTGAGGTGCATGTCCTGATGGACCAGCTGCAGTAGCATCTTCATTTATAGCAGCAGCACTTGTGCCTGGGTCTGCAGTAGATACTGTTTCATGTATAGGAGACACAGGTTGTTTAGATGTTTTATCTGTAGCAGCTTCCTGAGTTGGTGAAAATGGAGGTGGAGATGTAGTAGCTTCAGCAAATTCTGGCTCTTTTGAGATCAGAGATTCCTGATCTCCTTCCTTAGCTTCTTCTTCCTCATCATCTGAAACTGGCTTGTGAGCTCTCTGTTTCTTTCTTTTCTTTAAATATGGAGATTCCTTGGGAGTTTCAGCATAAGACATTCTTCTAAGCCTTTTGAGAAGCTTAGATCCCCCAATTCCAGTATCCTTCTGAGAAGAGACCTTCTCAGCTTCTGTAACAACAGGTTCTGATGCAGGAACCTGTTCCTCACTGTCTGATTCATCTCTCAGAACAATCCTCCTTCTCTTCTGTGGTGTCTGAGGTACAGTCTTTGTCCTCTTGGGCTTGAAAGATGAAGGCTTCACAGTATGTGCTGATGATGAAGGTTGAGTTATCTGTGAAGGTTTGAGATGTTTTCTGATAGAGGGTTGAGTAGGTTGAGGTGTATGTGTAGTATGTTCTGATGGTTGTTGTGGTGTCTGGGATGTGCTGGTGGGTTGTATATCAGGGTAAACAGATCTGTAAGTGTGAGGATCAGCATTTACCAGGATCTGTTTTACAGACTGAGGTATCTGTAAGGGTCTAACCACCTTTTTCTTAAGGTCAGCATTTACCAAGTCATTAAACGCCTATTTTGCAAGTTTAAAGGGTGGAAATAAAGAACTGGCTGGTTGAGGTTCATTAGCACAGCAAAAAGTATATATAAGCTGACAGAATCTAGCAAAGTATACTACATTCCTATCCTCTGTCATCCTATCCCCTATAAAGCCTAGCACAGCACTTGCAAAATCAAAATGAGTTGGTGAATAATAGCATACCCGATGTGATGACTCATAATAGGAATGACATCAATTTGGAACACTTATTGCCGAATGCTTTAGTGATGCAGTCGAAGAAAAAGCTCCATTCTTTTCTAATATGTGCTCTTTTCAACTGTCCAAGCTTGGCCAAACTCTTCTCATACCCCAAATTAGCCATGAGCTGCTGTAGAACGGGTTCCTCCGGTGTTGAGAAAATGCAGCCCTCTGGTAAATGTAGAGCTTTATGAACTGCTCCAGGAGTTACCACATGCTCAACATCATTTACTTCGAAAATAATGCTTGGAGTACCAGTAGCACCACCATTATCAAAATGCCCAGTCTGCCAGAACGTCAGGACTTGTTGGCTGGAAATGACTTCAGGCTGGGTTAATGCATACCCAATCTCACTGTGTGCTAGAATATCTTGCACAAAGTGCAAATCAGATGGAGTTTCATCATGGTTTAAGATTACAGCATAGTTGTTGGGTACAAACTTGGCTCCATCTATAATCAAATCCTTAGGTGCCATGAGAAAAAGTGAGAAATAAGATTGCCTATAAAGTGTACGATAAAATGTCTGGAAGAAAAAAAACATCAGGAGATGAGAGAGAATAGAAGTAAAGAGAGAGAGAGATAAAGTGTGAAAGTAAATAAAAGATTTTACAATCGTCTCTCTCTTTTACTTATACACGGTAGAAAAAGTAACCGTTGTACACCTGTTAGACATGCAGCAGTAAAGAATAATTAATGGGCACGGGAAAACAGTAATCATTACTTATCACATGCAGTTTTTCAAGGAAAAACCGATCCACTTACCAAGTAATCCCATTAATTAAGGTAGTTCAGTTTTAATTTAAAATTTAAATTGTTCCCACTAAATAAATTATTTTTACTGCGAGACCAATATTCTGTATAAATATACTAAGTGAGAGAATGACCAAAAAACTAAATCAAGTAAACAGGTACTGCCACGTCAGAATCAAAACTTGATTTCTATCAGATATAAAAATGGTCATCAGGATATGGGTAAATCAGGATTTAAAAATGCATCAAAATTTCAAATGACTCAGAGACAAAATCTTGCAAAAATATAAAATTTCATTAATATATTGAGAAAATACATTCATAAAATTTAAATTACAGCACAAAATTACAAGATTATTCTAAGCTACAAATCCTATTTCTTCTTCCTACTTTCATCAAAAAGAACAGCGAGACGAATGATTCGCTCCTGCTGTCGAAGAGCTTCCAACCGTTCTTCTTCCAGTCGCTCAACATGGCGATGGTAATCCATATAAAAGAACAAGAGGTCTGTCAGAACCTCTTGGGGAACAGAGTCCCAAACCTCATCAGGAATGGCAGTAACATGCCATTCCTGCTGCCATTCTGGACAGCTCATGGTGAGAGAGAAAGTATCATAGTTCAGAGCTAAGTTGTAATTAACCATGATTGTGATGAGTGAAAAAGAAATGAGTTTGAGAGTTTGAGTGTAAATGAGAGATGTACTGGCTGGAATGAAGTGTTGGTTTATATAGGCAATAGAATACCAGGAGACACAAGGAAAATTTAATGCTAACAGGTAGAAATAAATCTACCTCGTCTCCCTAGACTGATGAGAATAAAAATAGCTCTTGGAAGTGTAACACGGGATTTAATGCGCATGTGAAACAAGTAAAAATTACTGTGCATGGGCGTGTACCACTAATCCAAATTAAATTGACTGTTAATATCTCACCAAAACATATTCTGATTTCAAATACGACTGTTTCAGATTTTAACCACAAATAAGTCAAGTAAAGAATCAGAATTTAATATCAGCACTTAGACTTATATCAGAACTTAACAGTCATTAGAACATGATTTCTTAACTCGAAAAATGAATGCCTACTTCTGTAATTCTTCACACAAATTCTGATTTTGGTTCTTCAGAACTTAATCATTAGAACTTCCATCATAACTTATCCTCAGAATTTATGCAATCTGACACATAAACTGTTCATCTAAAACAACATTGATCACCACAGTAATTTTCATCATTCATATGGAGTGTAAGTATGTGCATTAAGCTAAATATCAGATAAAGATTAAAGTCTGATTCACTTCAGTACATCTTAGAAATAAGTCATAACTAAGAACTTTACTTAAAATTTGTCATTATTCTGAAGCCTACTATTAAATGAGTTCATGCATGAGTCCACCTCAACTGTTTTGTGCTTATTTTATGCATCCTTTAAAATTCCATTTTACAGTGGCTTCTCAGTGTAAGTGAGTCACGATTGCTTATTAGAATTTATGCTATTATCAGAGTATTTCTGCAGTAATCATAGAGTGTGAAAAGTCACCAAGAAAAATAATTATTTGCTTTTCTGATGCATATTACTTAATACCAGCAATGCACTCGGGTCGTCCCTTCCATATTTTTACCCTAGATCTCAAAGGAGTACCTGATTTTTATTCCTTGTTCTTTTCCTTTTTCTTTTGATAAGTGAGGTTTATCAGCACTTAGTACATTCACCAGATTGACTAACATCAGAACTTAACAGATGAGAAGCATTATTCTAGTTTTTGACTTAGTAATAAGATAGACAAAGTAAACTTAACTAAGCTCAATATCAGAATTTGCTTGTGTCAATAGATTTCCACATAAATAATTACTTCTAACATGGGATCTTTAGTATATTAAAGACTACTAGGTCAGCATCTAGCACAGTTATCCTCATAGGATTGAATAGTCAGAGAAACATTCATATCACTATCAGAGTTTAGAAATTCACATTAGACAACAATCAGTACTTAAGCAATTTTCAATTAAGCACAGAATACAGAAAGATAGTAATATCCGTAAATACTGATCATAAAGTCTGATGCAGCAGAACAAAAACTAAGCAGATTTAGAGAAAGAACCTGAAACCATTCCAAGTTCATTTACCAATCTTGTAAAAGTAGCTTCACACAGTGGTTTTGTGAAGATATCTGCTAGTTGTTGATCTGTTGGAACAAAGTGCAATTCCACTGTACCTTCATCCACATGTTCCCTTATGAAGTGGTACCTAATGCTGATGTGCTTTGTCATTGATGTTGAACTGGATTACCTGTCATGGCAATAGCACTTTGATTATCACAGTAAATAGGGATTTTAAAATATGTTAACCCATAATCCAGTAACTAATTCTTCATCCAAAGAATCTGTGCACAACAGCTTCCTGCAGCAATGTACTCTGCTTCTGCAGTTGAAATTGACTTTTGTTTCTTGCTAAACCAAGAAACCAACCTGCCTCCAAGAAATTGGCAGCTTCCACTTGTGTTTTTCCTGTCAATTTTGCAACCCTGGCAAAATCTACATCTGAGTAACCAATTAGTTTAAAATCTGATTCTCTGGGATACCACAATCCCAGATCAGCTATTCCCTTAAGATACTTGAAAATTCTTTTCACAGCTATTAAGTGAGGTTCTCTTGGATCTGCTTGAAAGCTTGCAAAAAGACAGGTAGCATACATGATATCAGGTCTACTAGCAGTTAAATAGAGTAAAGAGCCAATCATACCTCTGTATTCAGTAATATCTACTGATTTACCAGTATCCTTATCCAGTTTTGTTGCAGTGGCCATGTGAGTGGATGCACTTGAACAATCTTGCATTCCAAATTTCTTCAGCAGATTTCTAGTGTACTTGGTTTGACAAATAAAAATGCCTTCTTCATTCTGCTTCACTTGAAGGCCCAGAAAATAGCTAAGTTCCCCCATCATACTCATTTGATATCTTGACTGCATCAGTTTGGCAAACTTTTTACAAAGTCGGTCATTTGTAGAACCAAAGATGATATCATCAACATATATCTGAACCAGAAGTAAGTCATTTCCATGGTTGAGGTAGAACAGTGTTTTGTCTATAGTTCCTCTGTTAAATCCACTTTTCAGAAGAAACTGAGCTAAAGTCTCATACCATGCTCTTGGAGCTTGCTTAAGGCCATAAAGTGGTTTATCAAGCCTGTAGACATGATTTGGATATTTAGGATCTACAAAGCCTGGAGGTTGTTCAACATACACTTCCTCCTCCAATTCTTCATTGAGAAAAGCACTTTTCACATCCATTTGAAAGACAGTAAACTTTTTGTGAGTAGCATAAGGCAAAAATATCCTTATGGCTTCCAATCTAGCAACTGGTGCAAATGTTTCATCATAATCAATTCCCTCCTGTTGAGAATATCCTTTTGCAACCAACCTTGCTTTATTCCTTGTAATTATGCCATCACTATCAGTTTTGTTTCTGAACACCCACTTTGTACCAACAACTCATCCGTTCTTTGGTCTTGGCACTAGGGTCCAGACTTTGTTTCTTTCAAATTCATTTAACTCTTCCTGCATTGCTTGCACCCAATCAGCATCTTGAAGAGCTTCTTCCACTTACTTTGGTTCAATTTGAGAAAGAAAAGAATTATAAAGACATTCACTTGAAGTAGTTGTTCTAGTTCTGACACCTGCATTAGGATTTCCAATTATCAAAATCAGGTGTATGTGACACTTCCTTGCAGATGGAAGGTTTTCTCAAGAACTGGATGCTCCCCCATGATCCATGCTATCTTCATCAACATTTTCTGATGCTCGCCCTGAAACTATGCTCTCTAAGTTGGATCCTTCAGTATTTAAGTTTTCAGAACTATCAGAACTTGGCTTATCAGAACTTGATGAATCAGAACTTGAAGAGCCAGTTGTTTGTTCTGATGCTTCTTGAGATGTGGTTGTATCTTCAGTATGCTCCCCCTGCACAGGTGCATCCTCTTTTGACGTAGTCATCACAGTTTCAATGACATCAGAGTTTAATCCATCAGAGTTTGCAGTATCAGGACTTAGACTGTCAGGGTTATCAGTATCAGAATTTAATTCTTCATTTTCAAATCTCAGCTGATCATGATCATTGAAATCTTCAAGTCCAGTAATCTTCTTATCATCAAAAGAGACATTGATAGATTCCATGACCACCCTTGTTCTCAAGTTGTAGACTCTGAAGGCTTTTGTGGAAAGTGGATATCCAACAAAGATTCCTTCATCAGCTTTTAGATCAAATTTGGATAGCTGTTCAGGGTGAGTCTTAAGAACAAAACACTTGCATCCAAATACATGGAAATACTTCAGATTTCTTTTTCTTCACCATCTCATATGGTGTCTTTCCATGCTTATTAATGAGTGTTGCATTCTGAGTAAAATAAGCAGTCTGCACAGCTTCAGCCCAAAAATAGGTTGGTAGCTTTGCTTTATCAAGTATAGTTCGTGTAACTTCAATGAGAGTTCTATTCTTTCTTTCAACAACTCCATTTTACTGTGGAGTTCCAGGAGCAGAAAATTCCTGCTTGATTCCTTGGTCTTTGCAGAACTCTTCCATTGTAAAATTCTTGAACTCAGTGCCATTATCACTTCTTATTATTTTCACAGAGTCTTTAACCCATTTATCCAGTTGCTTGACATGATCAATCAAGATAGATGCAGTTTCACTTTTTGTGTGCAAGAAATACACCCATGTGTATCTGGTGAACTCATCCACTATGACCATAGCATATTTCTTCTTTGCAATAGACATGACATTTACTGGACCAAATAGATCAACATGTAGTAAGTGATAAGGCTCAAGAATTGATGATTCAGTCTTGCTCTTGAATGAAGATTTTCTTTGTTTAGCCTTCTGACAAGAATCACAAAGGCCATCAGGAGCAAATACTGACTTTGGCAGTCCTCTCACAAGATCTTTCTTGACTAATTCATTTATATTGTTGAAATTTAAATGAGAGAGTTTCTTATGCTAGTTCCAGCTTTCTTCAATTGATGCTCTACTCATCAGACAGATTGCAGAACCATCAATACTTGTTGAAAGCTTGGCTTCATAAATGTTACCATGCCTGTATCCTTTCAGAACAACTTTGCCTGTAGATTTGCTTACAATTTCACAGTGTTCTTCAAAGAAATCCACATGATAACCTCTGTCACAGATTTGACTAACACTCAGCAGATTGTGTTTAAGTCCTGACACCAGAGCTACTTCTTTAATGATGACATTCCCAAGATTGATATTGCCATATCCCAATGTTTTTCCAATGTTGCCATCTCCATAAGAAACACTTGGGCCAACCTTCTCCACAAAGTCTGATAGCAGGGCTTTATTTCCAGTCATATGTCCTGAACATCCATTGTCCAGAACTAGGACGTTTTTCCTGTTGCCCTGCAATCACAAAGACTACTACTGATCAGTTTTAAGGACCCGGACTTGCTTGAATCCTTTGGCCTTATTAAGTTTGTTAACATTTGCAGAGGATTTAGCATCAGAGTTTATGTTAACATTTTTCTTATCAGAATTTACACTATCATACTTTGTATCAGAACGTACACTAGAAGGAACAATGCTAACTTTCTTTAAAGAAGGTTTTATTTGATAATAATCATAGTACAACCTATGATATTCCTTACAAGTATAAATGGAATGCCATAAACTACCACAATGAAAACAAGGATTTTGTGGCTTATATCGAACAAACTGACTCTTAACTCTTGACTTTGAAGGTAAGGAGTTTATGTTCTTATTCTTCCTGCAAAAAGAAGCCAGATGGTTAGAACTTCCACAGTTATGACACGTTTTTCTAGGAGCATCAGGAACAGGCTTATAATCATTGCTTTTATTCACACCTTCCTTTCCATTCCTATTTTTCCTAGGTGATTTTACCTTGTTTGCATTCTTAACTTCTTTCATCTTATGCTTAAGCTGATTCTTGGTCATTAAGCCTGTGTTTACTTCAGTTATCTTTTCCTGTTTTAGTTTGTCAGAAGTTAATTCCTTTTTAACTTCTGATTTCTCAGTTTCAGACTTTACAACTACAAACTTAACAGGTTTTAACTTTGGCTTTTGTTTAACAACTATAGGCTTAATATCTACAGTTCCTTTATCATTCTTATCATCTCCATAACCTAAGCCCTCTTTCCAGTTTCCACTACTTAACAAATTCTGAGTTGTTCTGCCAGAGTTAGTCCAAGTCCTGATAATCTCTCTTTCCTTTTCTAACTCAGTTTTAGAGATTCATTCATTTTAAGTACTTCATCTCTAACATTGAAAGCATCATCTCTATCTTTCTGAGTTTGATGGAACATGACTAACTCTTTTTCTAAATAATCATTCCTCTTTTTACAAGCAAGATTTTCAGAAGTTAATCTTTCACATGTTAAAGTTTGATCTCTATAGCTAATGAACATGGTTTTAAAATATCTTCTCAACTCATTAATATCATCAGTATGAAAGGCATAAGTAGTTTGAGGTACCTTTAACTCAGCAGCTTCAGGACTGCTATCAGCATTTGCCATATCAGCATTTGCCATCAAGGCATAGTTCTTCTCACTTTCAGAATCTGAAGTGTCTGTCCAGCTTTTCTTCTTTGTGACAAGAGCCTTGCCTTTGTCACTCTTCACTTTCTTGCAATCAGGAGATATGTGGCCTTTCTCACCACAGTTGTAGCATTTGACATTTGTGTAATCTCCTATGTCAGACTTCCCTCCCTTGCCTTCAGATTTTCTGAAATTCTTCTTATCAGAACTTGCACCTTTCCTGGAAAACTTCTTTCCCTTCCTGAACTTCCTGTATGCAATCCTTGTGATTCCTTTCACCATAAGAGCACACAGCTTCATCATCTCTTTATCAGCATCCATCTCAGGCGAGCTTTCAGTTTCTCAGTCACCATCACTATCAGAACTTGATGACTCCGTATCCGACTTTGTAAAGAGCGCTTTACTCTTGCCTTTCCTTGAGGTAGCTGCCTTTGGGGATTCTTCTTCAGCCTTAAGAGCAACTGTTCTTGACTTTCCTCCTTTCTTCTTACTTCTTTGTTCCATTTCAAGTTCATGAGTCTTGAGCATTCCATAGATTTCATCAAGAGTTGTTTCTTCAAGACTATAGTTGTCTCTTATGATTGTGGCCTTCAAATCCCAGTTTTCAGGAAGAGCTAACAGGAATTTAAGGTTTGAATCTTCAAGATCATACTCCTTATCAACCAGTGACAAATCATTCAAGAGTTTGACAAATCTATCATATAAATCAGTCAATGACTCATTAGCCTTTGAGTCAAAGTGTTCATACTCTTGAGTGAGTATTGTCATCCTGTTCTTCTTAATTGAATCAGTTCCCTGACATCTTGTTTCCAAGGCATCCCATATCTCCTTTACAGTTTTACAGTTTATTACCCTGTTTGACATTACATTATCAATGGCACTATGCAGTAAGTGTCGTACCTTAGCATCTTTAGCAATTGATGCGATATCTTCAGCAGTGTAATCACTCTTCTCTTTTGGTACAGACTTTGCTGCTTAACCTGCAACTGCAACTGCGAGTTTTGTTGGATTGTGAGGTCCTTCCTTGATTCTATCAAGTATTCTGGATCTGTAGCTTCCAGAAACATAGTCATCCTCACCTTCCTTATGGGATATTCAGATGGTTTCAATATGGGTACTCTAATAGCCTCATATCGACTATGGATTTGTGTCTTTGGAGGTTCTTCAGTTTTGGTGGGCTTAGTTGGAGTTTCTACTTCAGACATGATTGTTTTTGGATCTTAAATTGTTTGTGTGTTTAACAGATAGGCTCTGATACCACTTGTTAGGTCACACACACTGTAGGAAGGGGGTTGAATACAGTGTATAGCACAATCAAATCGAATTCTAATAACACAAGTAACATAAAACAGACTTTATTCAAAGCAATAAACTCTGTTACAATACGGAACTGTCCTCTCTTAGTAATGAACAAGTATCACGAGAGCTTCTAGGGTTACAATTAATAATATTCTTGATGATGATAATACTTATAGTGTAAACCCTATGTCTGTGTTTATATACTACACAGTTACAAGATAATCGCTAATTGATATGGAATATAATTCTGCTTCCTAAAATATATCAATCAGATATCTTTTCTTCCAAGTATTCTATTCTTTATAGAATTCCTTCTTCATGCATATCTCTTCTTACATTTGTCTCGATCTTCTCTTTCTTCAATCAGCCGTCTTCCTTATCTGAACGTTTCCTTTAAGTCATGATATTATCTTCTGATAAATATCTCCTGAACCTTAAGTACTGATGACTTAAGTTCTGTCTTCAGTATAAGTGCTGATTTCAGTTAAGTACTGATTTAACCTGTTAAGTAAGATCTGAAAACTAAACATAAATCATATTAGTCATGACATTATCAAATATATCTAACAATTGATTTTGATGATATAACTGATTATACATGTCGTAAGCTTCATTTTGAGATACTAATCGTTAAATTTGGTTCAGTATTTATTAAAATCGTGTTTCGCCGGATTATTTACCGGTGTTGGCTCGTAGTTTGTTGGAATCGACGAGTTTATCAGTATTTTTTGTGATTGTTGGTACGTTGGTGTTTCCGGCGTGATTTGGAATGGTTTGCAATGAAAAACGAGACCTGTTTGTCCTGAATTAAACTCGCCGGAGTCCGGAAAGAATCATCGAATTCTGGGCGACCAACCGGTGTTCATGAGGACCCGGGGATGTTCTTGGAGGATCCCGTTTAAAACCCGGGTTTGATCCATAAAACCCAAGCTCCTTTTCCTAAATATTTTTTCTAGAAATTTTATTTTTCAATATTTAACTAAATTATTTTAAATTCAGAAAATAATTTTCTTTTATTATTTTCAAAATCTAAATTTTATTTAATTATTTATAATTTATTTTAATTAAATATTTATTGATTTAATTAATTGATTAATTCATTTAATTAATTACTTTCATTTATAAATAATTAAATAAAATGTAATTATTTATAATTAGGCCAAATAATTAAAAATCATTTTGAGGTTTTAAAAATTATATAAAGGTATTTAAAATTCAATTAATATTGTTATTAATTGAATTACTCTTATTTTATTCATAATAAATAGACCGTTCGTCTGTTTAATACGAAACGGACGCGTCTAGACTAAGAAAAATATTCTGATTTTATTAAAAATACTTTTGAGACATAAAATCAGTCGTTTCGAAAGGCCACTTGATTCGGTAAACGTTTCTGAGTCGCGTAAATAATGAAAAAGTCGTAGTTTGACTCAATTTCAATTGTGAACACATCGGGTCGAATGTTTTGACGAACTAAATCATATGTTATATGAATTAAATGATACGTGCATTATGTGTTTACGTGTTATGTAAATTGTGAATCCACGAGTCTATTAAACTTTATCTGATTAATGTAATCCTTATCTGTTATTACCGGGTGGGTAGATGATAAGGATAAACGTATAGAATAGACATTTATATATTGTCAGTTAATTGATAGATACACATAGTTTGAGACATTTAAATCCAGACAGTGATAGTAAAAGTAAAGCCTGATTGTGTGTGGTAATGAGACGAGTGAATACAGAGTAGAGGTGAACATAGAATGGTGATTGAAAGTTAAAAAGCTGATCAACTGAGGTAACTATTCTTAAACTTCCTTGTGATATTTTGCAAGTATTTCTTCCCTATTCTAAATTTAAAATAGTAAAATTTTTTACATTTCGCTGCAAATACTGTTAATTGTGTAAGTACCTTTTTGTTCTTGTTCCTTATTATTATTAATTGATCTCTTGAGCAAATACCTATTATTCCGGGTTATTTGCGAACCCTGAATCGAGATGTTTTGAAATTAAATTAATTTGACGTCAAAATACTCTACGGACTGGATGGTTATGATAAGGGCCAGAGATGGCTGAACCCTTTGATATGAGGGCCAAGGATGGACCGGACCCTATGGGTCGGGGATGGACCGGACCCTATGGGTCGGGGATGGATCGAACCCTTGTTTATTGGGCCATAGTGCCTGGGTACCTGAATGGATCTATACAGGTAGGTATAGATCTACACTGTATCCTGACTGATCAGCAATGTATAGGTGCGAATGTTGGTTCTAGTGTCTAGTCTAATTTATTGTTGATCGTCATTAACGAGATTCCTTCTTGAAAATTTTTATAATTACAAAAATGGACAAAGAACTGATTCAGGTGATGAATCAGTGAATTGCTCGTTGCTTTTGATTTATGATTGAAGGATAATAAAGGCCGATGCTTTATTCACTCAACTACTTCAAATCAATAAAGATGTTTATAAAATCATTTAAAGATTATTTCTAGGAATTTCTTTTGATATTGATACCTTGAAACCTATTATGATACTTGCTGGGCATTTTTGGCTCATTCTTGCTTTGTGAATTCTTATTTCTTGCAGTATCAAATGAGGATAAAAGTGAATATCTTTTAATAGAAAACAAAATTAGAGAGATCCCGGCTGCAGGAATTTGGAGATGTGAGAGTAAATAAGACGAGGAAGTTAGTAAAGGGGTAATATAATTTTATTTAGTTGTTATAAATTTTAGAAGGTTAGATTCTTATTTCATACCATAACCTGTAACGATCCAGAATTGAGGGGTAATCTGTATATTTATTTTAATATACAGGTTTATATTGTTTAAAGTTGGTTGGTGGCACCCTATCCTAACCCCGGATTTGGGGATGTTACAAGTTGGCATCAGAGCCACAAGTTATTGGTCCCTGAAATAAGAATAGGTAGAACTTAAGATAAGATTGACAGATCACATAAGATAGGGACTATTTCAAGTAAACTCATGTTGAGTTTGAGTTGAGTTTGAGTTAAGATCATCAGATACGATATTGATTATTAAGATAGGATGTTGTTAAGATAGGTGTGAGGTGAATATATTGATGATATAGATATATTGAGTACCCAGATCCTATAGTTGTGAAAAGTCGACGGCTCGATAGATATTGGGTAAACTACCCTGATTTTTTATGTGGTTTAAATAGATGTAGGATTGATTCTTTCAAGAATTGGTAAAAGAAGATATATATGAGTTTTGGCATGATTTGGTTAGGAACATGTAGTAAAACATAGCTATCAGCTTTTAGCCAAGCAAGTCAAGCAGGGAGTTAGAACTGCTAGTTTTGGGAGCCCTCTTAGCAGTTGACCCTAAATATTCTTGTGAGATTTTTTTGTTATTGTCAGTCATTCCTCAGGCACCGCACAAGGAATGACACATCTACCTTATTAGATATACTTACGATTAACAAGAAGATACGACCTTATCTATGGATAGAACGTCGAATTGCGTTAATTTATTGTAATTATGACATCAAGGACGATGATGAGAATACCAAAGATAGAAACAGATGTCAGCATTGGAGTTAGAATTACGAATAAGATAATATGTAACGGTAAATGAAGTTTTCATCGACTAATGACCACAAGGAGGGGTAGAAGATATAGGGAAGTGGATGGGCCCTTATGTGGTCATTTCTTTAATTAGGTACCATATTAGTGACCTATGAGAATAACAAACAACTCATATAGTAATGACGACCATGTGTGCGATTTTTAAAATTTTAAACAAGTTTTCGAAAAAGATTTTCTTAACAGAATTTTTAAAAGTTCTTTAAATATAATGAGTTTTTAAAATTTGGTTGTCAAATTACTACTTAAGTTCTTGTTTTTATAAGCATTAGGTTACTCGGAAGAATACTAGATCTAGACCAAGTATTGTAAAATTCAAATGGTCAAGTGGACTCGTTATTATGAAGAAGTTTAAAAATTTTCCTGACGGAAGATTACAAATCTTGTTTAATAGTATCGATGATAGAGTCAACGTCCGGGAATATTATATATCCAATTCATGAAATTATTAAATTTCAAATGAACCGATATGTTGCGGGTCTAATGATAGACTTACGTGGTGTGGACAAAATGAGAAGTTACGATTGTAAATCCTGTAAGGAAGTGATTATGTTCGAATTGTCAAAGTATTGAACGTGGAGGTACGATGCTAGAAATGCGAGACTTAATAGTAGGAAATTGGCATAGTAGGTGAATTCACGAAGGCATTTCCCGAGGACTTTCCGAAGTTATTATATGACTTGGATTTGGAATTGGTTACTCGAATATGCCCAAACGTGGATAGCGACCAATGGTGTCATTCTTTTCTCTAATACGAAAATGTATATTCTTTTTTATTCTTGAATATGCATGAACTTCTTTTATTAATAAGTTATATGAGGCAAGAAGGAAAGAAAATTTATTATATCCCTTTCAAATCATTTCTCTTCTCAAAATATTGCTTTCTGATTGAGACAAGCAGTGTTATGGTGTGACGCTTTGTCGGAATGATGAAGAGTCTGGTGGGACGCCATCTAATCATGTGTTGTTTTCCATATGGTGATGTCCTCCAAACACGGGTCAGAAGTTTGGGGTTCACAATACATACACAAAATATATAAACCTGTATATGGAATATTATATACACTGACCCTTCTTTACACAATCACGGATCGCAACAGGTTAAAGTATGAAAATAAGACACAACCTTAACTTTCATTACATCGCACCAAATACCAACTAGTTTAATTTACAACTGATAATCAAACATTCATACAAACTGTATAACTCAAATCTACAATATACAGTTCCTGCTAGCTCGATCCAACTCAAACTGGAATCCTAGCTCGCACACTGGACTGGGGATCCTCCCTACCAACAATTTTCTTTTAACTGTAGAATAACATAAACAGATTCACAAGAGTGAGCTAACTAGCTCAGCAAGACATAATAACAATAACTGAGGTTAAACAATGATTAATTAAAATGATTTAGAGGAAATCAAGTTTCTTGTTAAGCAATTATTAAAATTGGATATTCACATTTAGTTTTAAAAACCAAGGTTAGGCTGCTGATCAGTCACGTACTAACCCCGCGCAAGGCACATAGCTCTGCTCTATAAACAAGATCAGAGGCTCACATTGGCCTAATATGACCACGAATCTGGTCTGACCACGAATCTGGTCCATATTTAGAAAAAAAATCAAATTCTATAATAATTTCAATATGATAAACAAGGTAATTCAATAAACAAGATCATAAATAACATTGATAAGACATTTGTATAATAGCATACTGTAATTCTTGGGTACCATAATGCATATCAAGGCATGCATAAAGAATGACTTCAAGTCTGTAAAAGAACTAGGTAATAGATGCACAATAGTTTAATGGTTATACAAGGTTTAGTTCTTAGATGTTACAAGTTATTGTAGAATACATGAGTTTCTCTAAACTCAAGTATATCTGTTTCAGTGTTTGGTATATGGTGTGTATCGTATTTGTGTGGTTTAGTAATTGGGAATTCAAAAATCACTGGTTTACAATGAACAAGGCTTATAATTAAAGTATCAAATGATTTGGTTAGGGTTTAAGGCTAAGCAACTCTGTTAGGTCTGTAATCAACTATATAGGGGGTGAATACAGTTTATGCAAATAATTTGACAAAGCTTCAACATAATCAACAGTTTTTATATTAACAGATAAAAACTGATTACAAATGTACTCTCTCAAAAGGATGAACAAATATCCTTGAGAGTTGCTAGGTTATGCAAATGATATATCAATATTCGTAATGCTTATAGCATGAACCTAATATGTACTTTATACAGAGCACAATTACGTAATCAAATAAGGAATCCTATTCTATTACAAAAGGAAACATATCCATGTATGATTGCTTCTGAGATAAAGTCTTTCACCGTCTTGAATTCCTGCTTTCCTTTTCCTCTTTGAATATTTACTGAAGTGACAAATCCTGATGACATTATCTGCTGATCATCAAGTACTGATGACGTCACTCTTCTAGTAAATACTGATATAATTCCTGATAAGAACTTCTGATAGTTTTTGTCCAGATATCATCAATTATATCTAACAATCTCCCCCAACTTGGCATTATGGAAATATGTACAAGTTCCAATTGATGATGTCAAAACTATCTAAATGCAGTAATCAAGTAAACATATTCATTCTTACTTTAGTGAATATCAGACTTTACTCTTCATTCTGAACTCTAACACTGTCTGGAAAATCTTCAAGAAACTTCCTCAGTAGATTTTCTTCCATTACATTCAAATACCATTGCATCTTCTATTTATGTTCTTTCAATTCATCTGTTGATTCATCATTTTGATATATGGCAGCCATGAGATTATGTAACTTTGAATTTCCAAGAGATAGATCATCCAGCTCCAGAAACCTAATTTTCTTTTCATCAGAATTAAAGGTTAAAACTTTAGTCCCTAGACTCATTTCTATCTTGGCTCCTCCAATAGGCATATCGACAGCATATTCAGTTTGATCAATGTACTTTGGAATATAGCTAGATTTGTAAGGCATTCCTCTCTGTTTTAACTATATCAGGTTCTTTATGCATGCACACCATCGGGCAGTTACAGAATTAGTTATCTTAAGAATTTTAGCAATAAGTTCCAATTCATGCCATGGTTTATCTCTTAACTGTTCTTTAGTCAACCTTAAGTTTCTCCCAGACTCCGGAAAATAAATCATTTTCTTTTCAACACGATCCATAACAATTTGCATTGATATGATCTTCTGTAAGTCTTCAAGCATCACATTGTGTCCAATTTCTGTCTAATTAGAATGCTTACTTAAAGTCAAAGCATCTCTTATATATGGATCGATATTTAATCTTCCAAGACCATTTGTGATTCCAGGTTTTTTAGAGTGAGAACTTCCATCATAAATCTTCTTTAATATTTCAGAAGAATGGCTTCTAGGTGCTGGTTTCTTGCTTCCCCATAGTAGCTTCTTCTTTTTTTGAAAAGTAAGTTCTGGCTTATCAGAGACTATGTCTTCAGAATCGGGATTTGATAAATTAGATTGAATTGGGTTTGAGAAATCAATAACGTGAGTAGAATCAGAGGTTGTGATTGGTTGAATAACATCTTCTTCTTTATTAACTTGAGCAATGTCAGAGGTTAATTTCAATTTTTCAGACTAGTCAGCTCCATGAATCTTCCTTCTTTGGTGAGCTTGAATGACTTCTTCTTCTTCAGCAATTTCATCAGTATCAAAAGATTTAGCAACTGTATAGATCGGATCTATCAGTATTTGTGATTCAATTGCTTTAGATAATGATTTCTTCTTTGTAACAGTTTTGGTTTTAGGCTTTGAAAGCTTTGACATCTCAGCTATCTTCTCTTTTCTTTTAAGCTTCCTGTCAGCAGTTAAGATAGCTTGAGATCAGAGAGATCTTTCACCCTCTTCCTGACTGACCTCCCTTATAACTACACCTTTGGTTGGTCTATTAGAAGGATCATCTTCATAAAGTTCTTGAGAAATAACAGCAGTATCAGTATTTACTGTCTTCATGGATTTCTTGAAGTCTTCCTCCATTTTCTTTAACTGATCCAAGATTTTCTCTTTCAAAGATTCTTCTGCTCACTTCATAGTCAAATGCTTAAATTTTTGGATCCTTGTAGAATAGAGTTGTCTTTCTTCCTATTACTTTCATAATTTGAAGATACTGACTTGCTTCTGCACCAGCTTCTATCTCTAGAAGCCATAGGTCTTCATCAGCAGTTGTGACTTGTAAAGTTTGTTGAGTTATTGTAGTCATAATCAGTTTTCTAACTCTTCTTTCACTTTCTCCACCTTGTCTAGATTGAGACCTAATGATTTCTTTTGATGAACAACTAATTCTAACTAGCTCTTTACCTCTTCTCCTTTCACTATCCTTCTGTCCCCCCTTATTACCTCCATCAGGATTTTTATCATCAATATTTGTCAATGTCAGCTGCTTGCTTTTAGATTGAATAATTTTCTCCCCCTTTTGGCATCATCACCAAGCAAAAGATAAAGAATCAGCTCCATTGAATTCTGTACCTCTGTTAGTTGTTCAGAAATTTGAACTTTCTTAGCTTCCAATCTAGCTTGATTGGCTTCAATTGTAGATTGTCGGGCAATAATTGGTGCAATTTGCTTCTGAATTTCCTCTAGTCATCCTTGAAGCAATCAATGATTTTTTGATCTGATTGATTTGAGAAGTAGTTGCTTCTTGAGCTGTATGTAAGGATCTGACAACTAGAGTAGATGTTTTCAGTGAGTCAGCATATCTGGATTTTGAATTCTCTGTTCAGCTGTTTTCATATGTTCAACGACATATGCTCTAGAAATAAGATATGTATCATCTTTCCATTTAGCATTCCAGATAGCATCAATATACTCTTGTTTCTTCTTGACATCTAACTCTTTCACTTTCTGTTGCCTCACATGAGTAGGCATATCTTCATGAAAGAAAAGATCATCCTCATAATCTATAATAACATTAGAAATATTAGCTTCTTCACCATCATTAGATTCTCCCTTTGCAACTGGATCTTGAACTATCTACTAAACTTCAACACCAACTTTAGCATGTAAGATATAATCAGAAATTAGTGCAGTATGTGATCCAGCAGCTTTAGAATTTCAAAATCACCAGGAGTTAACTCCACATCTTCAAGAATTGTAGATAAATGAACTGAAGCTTCTAAATATACTTCCAGAACTTCAGTTCCTATAGAGTGCTATGGTGACCCTGAAACTCAAATGGATGAAACTTTATGAATGGACTGTTGTGCTACTACTTCTTCAGCAACAACAGGGATTACTTTAGGTGGTGGAATAGTAGAGTGAATGGACTTTTTTCAGTAAAAATAGATATTACTATATGTGGTGGAATAGTAGATTGAATAGACTGCAAGAAAGTATCAGTACTTAGTAAGTACCTTTGAAGTATCATCCGGCTGATCTTCTGCAGGGAGATTAGCAGCACTTGGTATAACAGAATTTATCAAAGTATCAACAGACTGTTGTTCAGCAACTGTTTCATGTGTACTCTCTGCACCTGCAAAATATAACAATTATCGCTTAATCTCTATATACTTTTAAAGTAGTCCCACTACTCCTCACACCACACAGCTCATGACTTTTAATAGTCAGAGTTTCCTCACAAGGATTACTAAAACCTATCTCTCATCTACCTCTCCTTTTTCCAGGAAGGATCCTGCCTCTCTTTAATTCTATTTTTCTCTAAATCTTTTCACATAACTCACAGAAAAGCTTAGCTAATGTATTTGTTATGGATCAAAAACTAAGGTATAATAATTGTTATATTTATCACTAGGGAATGTGAGTTTCGAGGCTCGATTTGAATGCTCTTGTGTTTCATGACTCGATCTGCCTTAACAAGATGCCTACGTACCTTGCTGTATGCCAATGATCAAGTCAAAAATGTAGTTCTGATATGTGGGGTAGGGCCCCTTATATAGATGTTGGGAATCCTTGAACTAGACTTAGGTTAGGAGACTTGGTGGGCAAGTCTCATAATTAGAATAGACTTTGGAGTCCAAGGAAGTGGGAAGCTGATTCCTTATCCCACGAGGTTCCTTAAAGGTCAATCCACAATGATTTATTTCTCTACTAGGACTCATCTTGTCAACTGACTTATCCATTATTAATTAATTATAAAATTAATTAATATTCAGGGTTTTTGGCCCTCTCAAATGGGCCTACTTTCATCCCAATTTTGATGCAATATTAATACATACTCTGGCCTTATTTTATTCCCTATCATTTGCCCCCAACTTTTGGGAAACGGTGGAAAGGTTTCGCAGAAGTTACGTTCATTCATTTCCTTACAGGGTATCGTTTTTGCGTAAAGTGTGGAGCGACCTACACATTTACAATGATTTGCTTTTATTCCTATTATTTTAGCAGTTATCTTAATTTCCAGGACTTTTCCCTTAATTTTTAGGATTTTTCCTTAATTTCCAGAAATTTTCCCTTAATTCTAGGATTTTTCCTAATTTTCAGGAATTTTTCCCTTAATTCTGGGATTTTTCCTTAATTTCCATGAATTTTTCCCTTAATTCTGGGATTTTTCCTTAATTTCCAGGAATTTTTCCCTTAATTCTGGGATTTTTCCTTAATTTCCTGGAATTTTTCCATTAATTTTGGGATTTTTACTTAATTTCCAGGAATTTTTCCCTTAATTCTGGGATTTTTCCTTAATTTCCAGGAAATATTTTCCTTAATTCTGGGATTTTTCCTTAATTTCTGCAAATTTTTTATATATATTTCGACCAGGAATCCTATTCGACCAGGATCCTGGTCGAATAAGGCTCCATATTGCCCAGGTTGACAGCCACTCCGAGCAGGAGTTTTCGAGCAGGTTTCCTGGTCGATTTTCGGTCAGAATTTTATCCCTATTTTTTTCGACCAGGATTTTAAACCTTTCGGTTAGGATTCCTCGTTTTTGACCGAAATATGCCTCTTCCTTGCCTTGGTCGAAGAGTCTTTCGAGGAGAACCTCTCGACCAGGAACCTGGGCCTTCTCCTAGTCGAATTTCCTTTAGGGTTAAGATTTTTAACCAGAATCTTGATCTTTTCCGTCAGGATTTTTCTTGACAAACCAATTGCTGACCGAATTAAACAGCCAACATTTTTCTGGTCGAAGAGTTTTTCGACTTCAATCATTCGACCTGAAAAATAATAGGAATTATGATCGAATTAGGTCAGGATTTTTATTATATAATTATAATAATAATAATTTTTTGGCCCATCCACTTTCTGGGCTTTTCTCTTGATTTTGGGCTTCCTTGGGCCCATTCTTTTTCAACTGGGCTTTTTCTTAGCCAAACGGACCTTCATTTTGCAGTGCCTTTAATTTCAAACATTTGGGCCCTAATCTTGGCTAAAGTTGAGCATTTTGTAATAACTATGGGCCCAAAACTTGGGCTTGATCCATTCCCAAGTCCAATAAGATTTGGTCTTATTATATTTTCTAACTTGGGCCTTTTCATTGGGCTTCATTTCTCCCAGGCCCTGTAAGAATTGGGTCGGGTCTTCATTCTTAAGCCCAAATTCCAGAATTTTCTAGAATTTCTAAGGTTTTTTCTGGATTCTTCCAGAATTTCCAAAAATATTTATTTAATTTAAGTTTTTTACTTAAATTTTTCCAAGAATTTCCTAGAACATTCCAGAATCTTCTTGTTTTTAGGCCCAAATGGGCTTTTTTAAGGCCCAACTTGCCTTCCTTTTGGCTATATAAGGGTGAGATGGGAGGGTGATTTCCTCACACTTCTCATTTCATTTTTAACTTAACTCCAACTCTCTTCTATCCTCCCCATTCTCAACACTCCTCTCCTTAGAGTATTCTGGCCAACTCCCTAGCCTTTTCCAGCCTTTTTCAAGTTTCAAAGCTTCCTTCCTCCTCCATTAATGGGAGACAAGGGTGCTGAGAGAGCGGCCAAGATTGCCTCAGCTTCGAAACGAGGTAACGACATCGAAATCCGCTCTTCTTACATGTCTTTATTAGATATGATTAACACTAGAGGGGATGAGTACCCCTCTAATGCACATCTTGGCTCTTTTGATTACTGCAACAATTGGCATAATATAGATTTTGAGAAAATGAACGCACTTTATAACGTTCGTCCTCCCCTTAGGTTAGTTCCTGTTAGCGGTGGTGATCGTACTTGCCACTGGAAACCAGACACTCTTTTCATTTACACAGATGCCCTTATAGCTGGGCTTAGGTTTCCTTTTCATCCTTCCATTCCCCACCTTTTAGCAGACTTACAAATTAACCCCTGTCAGCTTCCTCCAAACGCCTGGAGGATCATTTTATGTTTCATGGTTTGTTGTCTTAGGGGAGCTTTTCCTTTATCAGTAGCAGTTTTGAGGAAAATCTTCCAGTGTTATAACAGTTCTTCGAGTATCTGCGGTTGGATCTACATTAAACAAAGGCCCAAGTGTAAGCATATTTTTAATAGTGCCTCCATTCCCGACAATAACCAACATTGGAGGGGTAGTTTTTTCGGGTTAAGGTGGGAGAATAGGGACTGGGGCACCCTCTTCAGATCTTCCTTCGGGAAGGTTAGCAATGGGAGCCTCAAATCCATTCACCTAACCCCTGAGGAAACTATCATGTACGATGAGCTCACTCGGGATGATGGTGCCACTATCAACTGGACTCTTTGAGATGAGTTTTCCCTTATTCATGTGGGACTATCCTCAGTTTCTCAACAGGATATTTTTCTTCCCTTCTCATTTTTATTTTCTTCCATGCATTATTGACACCACTTATTTTGTTTTTCTCTTATTTTTGTAACTGCTAAGGAAATTAATGAGGATAATGTGCCTGTCGTCGAGGAGACCGCGAGGATGAAGAAGGCTCGCCTTGCGGGACTGGACCCTCTGGGGAAGGCTACAAAGCCTAGCTTTTTAAGGAAGCATAAGAGCCCATGGTGGAGGTTCCTTCTGAGGGGACTGAAGCCCAAAATGCCCATATCTCTGCTGCTGCTCCTGTCTCTGCTGCTACGGGCGCTTTTCAGCCTCTTTGGGGATTCCGCCGAGGGGATACCGTGGTTGGATCCACAAAGCACGTCTTAGGTCCCAATTTGTTTGTAGAAGGGGGGGTTGAATACAAACAATACCAAATAATCGAATTAAATGCGGAATAAAAAATGTGAAACAAAATTCAAGTTAAATAAAAATATTATTAAACTTGAAAGGTGTTACAACAACTGTATCGATTACAAGGTATTAATCTCAAATCAATTATCACAAATCTAGAATAAATTCGACATGAACTTTTTCTATTTTTGCAATAATTAGAATCAAATGCTAAACGCGATTTGAGATTAAGTTCTAGGGATTTTGATCCGCTAGATTGTTACACAAGAACAAGATAAAGATTTCTAGTTGATTGGATTTAACTTTACAATCTAGAAATTTAATCTTGGATTAAACAGATGAAAAATGTAATATTTCAAGGCGGCTGCTTTTCTTGTTCTTTGTTCTTCTGTTTGAATGATAGATAATTGAAAGAAGGTCTTCTGCTTCTTTTTAATCAACAAACCAATAGAATTGAATTGGCATGACAATCCTATAGCTGGCAAGACTTTCGGTAGGACAATTGAATGAACTAGCAAGACAATCTGAATGAACTAGCATGACAATCAGAATGAACTAGCAAGACAATTATCCTCCTAGAGTAACTTTCGGTATGACAATGGAAATGACTTGGCATGACAATCGGTATGACAATCCAGATTGTCATGCTAGTTCATTTCCATTTGTCTTGCTGATTTAAGACTTGAATTTAATCCAATTAAACTTCTGAAAATTCCTAAAATTAATTCAGAATTAATTAATCAATTAATTCAATTAATAAATAAATTATTCTTCGCAGATATAATTTATTTTCTTAATTAAATTAGATGAATTAATTAATTAATAGAGAATTAATTCTAGTCTTGAGCAGCAACCATTCTTCTGCAAATCTTCTGAAAATCACTGAAAATTATGAATCAATTCCACCACTTCAACGTTGACACTCGATGTACTGTCTGGTTCATGAATGACTAACTTCCGTGACGTTTCTTCATGTCTTGACTTTGACACTTTGATTTTCTTCAGATTTAATCCTTGTAATTAATGATACTCTGACGAGATCTCTGTCACTCGATTAAATCCACGATCTTGATTTATATCACTGAGGCATGATCAACTTCTTGAACTTCTTCCAGTGAATTAACTCCTCAAGTCTGTAGATGAACCTTGTTTCTGAATCCTTTGACAGATATTACTTTGCGAGATCTCTCTTACGGTCGATCCACTATTTACTTATTACATTCTTATTTGAGTTGAGTTGAATCCTCGAATATACAAATAGGCTATAACATATGACTTACAATCTCCCCCTATTTGTTTGTTAGACAATAACACACAAATACCTAGAGGATAACTCAACTAACAAATAAGAAAAAGATATAAACATAACTGCAAAGTAAATAGTAGAAAAGTTCTGGATGAGATTTAACATTTTCCAGATTCCAAGTAGATGTTCCTCTAGACTGAACATATCTTCAAGTAGTTCCATCTTCATTTGTACAACCACATTTCCTGTTGAGAAGCCCATATCTCTTGCTTCTCCCCCTATGAGAATCAACTGATTAAAGAAGATCACCTTCGTTTTACCACCTCTCCCGTACAATAGGATCCGCAGATAAAAACCAATGGTACTCCCCTAACTACTTCTTCCCTTACTAGGAAATCACCTTGTGTTTACCACCTCTCCCGTACAATAGGATCCGTAGTTAGAAACAACAATGGTGTGGTGTAATGTACATTTTTAGGATCTTTTTCTTCCTCCCTGCTATCTCTCCCCCTTAGTTGAGGAATCCTCCAAACTATTTCTTAAGCTTTTATCTCCCCCTTAAAGAAGGAATGTATGCCATCGTCTGAAGGAGTTCTCATATTTCACTTGGTTGGAAAAGAAATAACAAGTAGTTTCTCTTTCTACCTCACTGTGAGTGTGTGATTCTGTTTAGTGTACCTCACATGTGTTTCACTCTTCTCTCCACTCGTGTTTACACTCATTCTCACAAGTGTATCACTCTTCTCTCATAGCTCCATAATCCAGCTGTACCTGCAAGGAAAATCACCTTATCCATCCTTAAGGAGGTCACAGGTGGTGCAATGGGAGTTCGCAAATCCCCATCCTTGTTAAACTCGTCAGATGAATCTGAGTCATAATCTACAAGTTGCTAGTTTCCCTTTTAGGGTTCCAGATTTGAATTCTGGGAAGGTAAACAATGATCCAACGAATTTAGCATAAAGATCAAGGTTCCCTTCTAATGTCTGTGAAGACATTTCCTTGTGACTCATCAGGTAATATCTGAATCATTGTCAACAAGTTGCCGATCTGCGCCTATGTCAGATCCACTATCCACAGATGCATCCAGGGGATTTAAGCCTGGGGAGGTAGACACTGACCACTAACATATGGCTTTTGGATCAGTATCCTCTCCTAACACCTGTAAAGGCAATTGGTCCACTAACGAACCTTGAACAATCGAATCTGACCTTAAAATGGTCGAAACTCTTATTTCCGTCAACTCATCCTTTGTGTGTGTAACCTCTCCTTGTGCATCAAGAATTGATTATATTTGAAGTGGTGACACTACATCGGATACCTTGGCCGACATGCAAAATTCAATAGACGCACCCTGTTGAGAGAATGAATCTAGTAACTGTTTTTGTGCCTTTTCAGCCATTACATCTTTTTGAGAAGATGTATGGGGGCTAGCAGTTGTCTCGGTTTAAATACTACTCATCTATGTAGGAGACAGAGCTACTGGGTTGACTACAGAACCTTCCTTATGTGGTGCACTAGGCACTATCTCCTTCACGCTCATTCATACTACTTTTAGTGGTAAGAAAGTGTTGGTTGGTTCTGTTTTTGTGTTTGTCTTTACAGTCTGGGATAGACGTTGTGGGTTTTCAACCTCATGACTGTCAATGAAAGAAAGTCATTGGAGACTGAACCTGTAACACAGAATATATGGTAATAGAGAGAAAATGATTTACAATAGTGATTTTAAAAGATTTTACATGAAATAAGAAATCACTAATGTAGAAAGAAGTTTAATTTTGTTTTTCAATATGAATGAGTTTTTGATAAAACATTGATCACTTAGGGTAAAGTCTAAGTAATTCTCATTCATGTCAAAAGCTTACAAATATCTGCAACATAATGTTAACAACATATCATTGACCGATACTTGTTAAGTACTTTAGATACTAATTGTTATGTTGCATTATTAATATACCACTGCACATATAAAACAATATGATTGTGCTTAGTAATAAGATAGTTATAAATATGACGACTCTACTAGTTCATATAAAATTATAACTTCTGTTAGAGTGCCATACCATGTCCTTGACGATTGCTTGAGCAATATAATAGTTCATACCAACCTGAAGTGAGATTGTGAAGAAGAGATTGCATAGTCCAATAGATCTGCAGCTACAAAGTCCATGAACTGTGGTGCACTGACTTCCTCTTTTGACTCACCAAACAGGAGTACACTTGTACACATCTTACTAGAGTACAATTCCAAGTGTAATGTGCAGCAGGTGTCTGATATGTCGTAATATTCTCAAGTCTCGTCACTGGTGCTATATGTTAGATACTGCTTCCTGATAATAACCTAGCACAATATACAAAATTACAATGATAACATTCCCAGCTTGCAAACAGCCATATCCCTCAGATAAACCTTTGCTGTTATCTCCAAAGGTAACCATGGGGCCAGCTTTCTCAATCCATATTTGATAGCAGGGCTCTATCTCCGGTCATATGTCTTGATGATCCACTGTCAAGAATCCACACTACCGGTTACACCTGTTTAATGCCCTGCACTATAAATGGATTAGACCTTCTTCGGAACCCAAACTTGGTTGGGCCCGGCATACTTGTAGAACTGTCCTTTGTCAGGCAAAACAACATTTTTAATTTTAATTGTCTCAACTTTCTCACTGACTGAACATTTGACCTTGTAAACAGCCTTAACAAATTTCTGTTTAAGCTTAGGCACAAATGTCTCCTTTCTAGCCTTAGAAGGACTGGCAGTCTTAGACCTATCATGCTTCTTGTTATTCATATGCTGACGAGGAGTAGTCTTATCATTAGACACATGCTTACCATTAAAATAAGCATACATCATATTAAAAGCACAAGACATACAATTAGAAACACCACATGCTTTATGAGAGTGATTAACAGCAGGCAATTTATGCATGGTAGACATGGCATTTTTGTTATCCAACTCATGTGTGTCTGAGTTAGTCTCAGTTGCTTTCACAACTTTGACTGGAACTTTCGACACACTTGACTTGGAAACAACCTTCTCATTAGCAAGATCTTCAGCACATATTTCTTCATGAATAACAGAAGAGGTCGCATCAAATGGTTCAGCAATTGATGCTTTATAGAGGGGTTCATCAACACCCTTAAGCACATGTGGTACTTCCCTCCCTTTAGCACAGACATGAGGAGGGGAGTTTATGCCTAATTCTCCAATAGCAGCATTGTAATCATAACCTATTCCAGATGTTTGATTAACAGCTTGCTTACTGTAGAACTCTTTAGCCTTCGAACAAGAATTGAAGTAGGCTCTAACCTTAGTCTCAAGACCGGTGATCTTGTCTTTGAGAATAGTTTCGAGTTTTCTATAACAGTCAACTCTATTCTCTAGAAAAGATACCTGTTCTTTTAATTTGTCTTGATTAATATGCACAAGTCTTAATTCATTGACCTCTTTCTCAAGGTCTGTGATCTTTAAACTTAACAGTTCATTATCACGACGTGCACAATCTAAGTTACCTCTTAGATGATAAACCATTTCAGCATCAGAAAGTTTTACCTCTATTCTTGACGATGAAGCTTTTCCATCAATAGCCATAAGAGCAAGATTTCCTTCATCTTCATCTTCACTGTCAGTATCATCCCAGCTTCTTCCCTTTGCCAGATAAGCCCTTTCAGAGTTCTTTCTTACTTGCTTTGGCTTCCTACATTCTGTGGCAAAGTGTCCCAACTCATTGCAGTTATAGCATCTAATGGTGCTTCGATCAACCATCCCTGTTTTGTACCCACCACTGCTGGTGTTAGAGGATGAAGATCCACCTTTCTGGAATTTGTTGTAGTTGGACTTGTACTTAAGCTTGGGATTCCTCCTGAATCTGACATGGGAGAATCTCTTGACAATTTGGGCCATTGATTCATCTTCCAATTGCTCCAGCTCTTCCAAGGAATAAAAATCATCACTTGATTGATTTGTAGTAGGAGGATCATATTCTGCTACTAACTCATTTTCCTCACCCTTGGAAAACTGTACCATTCTTTCTAACTGTTGAGATTGTTGTTGTTGTTGACCTTCAGCTACAAGTGCAGTAGATGTGCTGACCATTCTATCCTTCCCGTAGACTTCCTTCTGTTGAATCTGCTCCAACTCATAAGTTTTTAACACTCCATAGAGCCTGTCCAAAGAAATCTCACTCAGATCTCTAGCTTCTCTAATGGCAGTGATTCTATGTTCAAGATGAGCTGGCAGTGTTAAAAGGAACTTTTTGTTGACCTCCCTGATTGAATAATACTTTCCATTGATGTTCAGGTTGTTGATCAACGCATTGTACCTCTCAAACACTTCAGTAATTCCTTCTCCTGGATTTGATTTGAAATGTTCATATTCAGAGGTTAGGATTTCCAACTTGTTCTCCCTAACTTCCTCTGTGCCTTCATTAATTACCTCAATAGTTTCCCACATGTGTTTGGAATTTTTACAGTTCATCACATGTCTGTTCATCAAGGGATCAAGGGAATCAATTAATATTAATTGAAGGCTGGCATCCAAGGAGGCTTCTTCCTTCTCAGCAGGAGTAAAATCTTCAGGCTCTTTTGGATAGGTTCTAGCTTCAGTAGTCACCACACCATCTATTATTACCTCCGGTTCAATAACCATCGGAGTTTTTATACCCTTCTTTAACAAGTTTGAATATTTGGGATTTGCAACTTGTAAAAATAATAGCATCTTCTTCTTCCACATGATATAATTCTCTTTATCAAATTGTGGAATTTTAACGGTTCCAACTTTATGTGAAGTCATTATGAATTTTTGAATAAATAAAAATTCAAGGAGTTGAAAAATCACAAAAGTCTAGGATCTTGATTTGTTCGTTAATCAGAAGGCTCTGATACCAATTGTTAGGTCCCAATTTGTTTGTAGAAGGGGGGGTTGAATACAAACAATACCAAATAATCGAATTAAATGCGGAATAAAAAATGTGAAACAAAATTCAAGTTAAATAAAAATATTATTAAACTTGAAAGGTGTTACAACAACTGTATCGATTACAAGGTATTAATCTCAAATCAATTATCACAAATCTAGAATAAATTCGACATGAACTTTTTCTATTTTTGCAATAATTAGAATCAAATGCTAAACGCGATTTGAGATTAAGTTCTAGGGATTTTGATCCGCTAGATTGTTACACAAGAACAAGATAAAGATTTCTAGTTGATTGGATTTAACTTTACAATCTAGAAATTTAATCTTGGATTAAACAGATGAAAAATGTAATATTTCAAGGCGGCTGCTTTTCTTGTTCTTTGTTCTTCTGTTTGAATGATAGATAATTTAAAGAAGGTCTTCTGCTTCTTTTTAATCAACAAACCAATAGAATTGAATTGGCATGACAATCCTATAGCTGGCAAGACTTTCGGTAGGACAATTGAATGAACTAGCAAGACAATCTGAATGAACTAGCATGACAATCAGAATGAACTAGCAAGACAATTATCCTCCTAGAGTAACTTTCGGTATGACAATGGAAATGACTTGGCATGACAATCGGTAAGACAATCCAGATTGTCATGCTAGTTCATTTCCATTTGTCTTGCTGATTTAAGACTTGAATTTAATCCAATTAAACTTCTGAAAATTCCTAAAATTAATTCAGAATTAATTAATCAATTAATTCAATTAATAAATAAATTATTCTTCGCAGATATAATTTATTTTCTTAATTAAATTAGATGAATTAATTAATTAATAGAGAATTAATTCTAGTCTTGAGCAGCAACCATTCTTCTGCAAATCTTCTGAAAATCACTGAAAATTATGAATCAATTCCACCACTTCAACGTTGACACTCGATGTACTGTCTGGTTCATGAGTGACTAACTTCCGTGACGTTTCTTCATGTCTTGACTTTGACACTTTGATTTTCTTCAGATTTAATCCTTGTAATTAATGATACTCTGACGAGATCTCTGTCACTCGATTAAATCCACGATCTTGATTTATATCACTGAGGCATGATCAACTTCTTGAACTTCTTCCAGTGAATTAACTCCTCAAGTCTGTAGATGAACCTTGTTTCTGAATCCTTTGACAGATATTACTTTGCGAGATCTCTCTGACGGTCGATCCACTATTTACTTATTACATTCTTATTTGAGTTGAGTTGAATCCTCGAATATACAAACAGGCTATAACATATGACTTACAGCACGCCTGGGATTGGTCTTACCACGGCGTAACCCCCAAAGACTTCACTGATGTGGTAGCTACCCCCGACTTGGAGAGGATAAAGCTCATGGGAGCTCAGTCCTTGGCCTCGGTACGACTCTTTCTTACAATTTTACTCTCTTTTTACTTGTAGCATTCACTTACCTTATATCTCTTTTTATCATTTCGTTTCAGTATAACGCCTACTATCAAGGCACTGTGAGGCAAGCTGAATCATGGAAGAGGGCTTCGGACAAAGCTGATAATGCCCTCAGGAAGCTGCAGAGGAAGTACACTGCTTTGGAGAGAAAGTTGAAGCGTAAGGAGGAGGAGCTCGGAGAGTCCAAAGCTGAGTTGGTCGTGCTAAGGGCTGAGAAAGACAAGGCGATTGACAACTACCTGGACTCGGAGGAGTTTACCCAGTCTACAAAGGTGAGGGATGACTCGATGTTCCCTGGGTTTTTTAGGACTGGCTGGGACACGGCCCTTGGGACCGTGAACGAGGCTTGCCCTGACATTAACCCAGCGGACTATGTCTGTCCTGATGACGAGGCTTTACTATAGAGGTTCCGCACCCGAGTGGTTGTCTCAGATTGTATCCCTCAAGACCCGCTTCTTCCTCCTCCCGAGTCATCTTCTAGCCCCGCTGCAGATGATAGCTCTTCCTCCTCCGGGACTACTGAGACTTTTAGCGAGAGCGGCGAAGATAATGATATGGATGCTGAGGGCACCTCTGCTCCTTAGAGTTTTTGTAGCCCTGCATGGCTTATTTAATTTACTTTGTCTTTGAGACTTAATTTATCAGACTTTGTACTATTTATTTGAACCATTTTTATTTATCAAACATTATGCTTTCATCTCGTGCACTTAGTTTACTTGCCTTGCCACAGGGATTTAAACATATTTCGAGAACTTTCTAAATTTCTTAAACTGTTGGGATTCATCCCTTATATAAGTCTTAATAAACCTTAAAATAAAACCAAAACATGTAATCCTAAGCAAACAAAGCTTCAAGGTGCTTCTTAACCTACTTGTCATCTTGATAAGTGAGAATCATGCTCAATTACTTTACACATAGTAAATCTTCAGGTTTTGTGCATGCCAAGTCCTCGGGGCTTCAAAACCATCCATAGTCTCCAGCTTGTAGGTTCCTCTACCTTGAACACTTTTGACCTTGTATGGTCCTTCCCAATTTGGGGCAAGTTTCCCTTTCTGCCCAACACCAGAAGCTTCCATATTCCTCAGGACTATGTCACCTTGCTTGAAGAACCTTTCCTTAACCGTTAGGTTGTAGTCAGAACGAAGCCTTTTTCTAATATTCCACTATCTTCGCATGTGCTTCATCTCGTACTTCATCAATTAGATCCAGGGCTAATATTTGCCCTTCTTTATTTTCCTCATCATTAAAAGCTTGAATTTTGGGATACGAATGTGATATCTCTACAGGAACAACCGCTTGTGCCCCATATGCTAACATAAAGGGAGTTGCTCCAATCGTGACTCTACAGGTAGTCCTATAGGCCCATAGTATTTGGAGTATTTCATCCACCTAGTTATTCCTCGACTTCTTAATCCTCTTCTTTAGTCCATCCAGGATTATTCGATTTTCCACTTCCGCTTTCCCATTAGCTTGCGGATGAGCTACGGAGGTAAATCATAACTCAATCTCATTCTCCTCACAATACTTCTTGAATGCCTCATTATTGAACTGTGTTCCATTATCGGTAACTAGGATACGGGGAATTCCATAATGGCACATGATGTTTTCCTACAGGAATTGTGCAACCTGCTTAGTTGTGATTTTGGCCAAAGGCTTGGCTTCAATCCACTTAGTAAAATAATCAATGGCTACAATCAGGAACTTTCTTTGTGTCGTGGCCATAGGGAAAGGTCCACGTATATCCATTCCCCACATGGCAAAGGGGATGGGAGAGTTGATGGAGGTCAACATCTCGGGGGGTTGTCGAACAACAGGTGCATGTTTCTGACAACGATCACATTTCTTCATATACTTTTTGGCATCGACCATCATCTCTGGCCAATAGAAGCCTAAACGGGTAATCTTATGAGCCAGTGCAATGCCCCCCAAGTGTTTCCCATAGATACCTTCATGTACTTCTTCAAGAGCCAAGCGTGCCTCATCGGGCCTGAGACATCTTAAGTAAGGAACTATATAAAATCTTTTATATAAAGTCCCATCTATCAAGGAGTATCTCAGTACTCGAACAGCCAACCTCCGTGCTTCAGTCACGTCATTTGGCAGCCAACCAGTTTGAATATGGGCGTTAATCGGATCTATCCATGATTTCCCCATCCCTATAGGAGCTACGAGCTTAACATCAATGCTTTGTGTCTTCAAAACATGGAAGTATACGCTTCCTGAACTTTTTTCTATCTCAGATGAAGCAAACTTCGACAATGCATCCGCCTTAGCATTTTCCTCCCTTGGGATGTGCTCAACATGGCACTCATCGAATTGAGTCATCACAGTTCTTACTAGGCGGACATACTTAGCCATCGTATCATCCATTGCCTCAAACTCTCCCTTCACCTGGGATATGACCAACTTCGAGTCTCCACAGACCTTCAAGTTCTTGACTATCAGTGTCCCTACTAGGCCGAGGCCAGCTATTAGAGCTTCATATTTTACCTCATTGTTTGTGGTTGGAAAGTCTAACTTCATAGTATATTTAATTAAAAACCCATCGGGGCTTTGTAAAACCAAACCTGCTCCACTTGAATTTATTTTTGATGCTCCATCAAAATAGAGGACCCAATATTCCTTTTCCTTAACTTCCTTCCCTTTGTCCCCTTTATCACCCTCTGTGTTTGGAGGTATAGTATCTTCCTGCCCCCGACTTCTTGGTTGGGTATGGTACATTCCACCACGAAGTCAGCCAATGCCTGGGCTTTTATTGCCGTTCGTGGCTTATATTTGATGTCGAATTCTCCCATCTCTATTGCCCATTTGATAAGCCTCCCACTAGCTTTGGGATTATAAATAATATTTCTCAGTGGCTGATTTGTTAGCACCTCAATTTGATGAGCCTGAAAGTAAGGACATAACTTTCTTGAAGCCATTACTAAGGCTAAAGCAAACTTCTCAATAGTTGAATAATTCAACTCAGCACCATGCATAATTTTGCTGACATAGTACACGGGTTTCTGGATTTTAAGTTCCTCCTTAACTAATACAGCGCTCAAGGCATTTTCTAAAACGGCCAAGTACAAGTATAAAACTTTATTCAGAGCCGGCTAGGCCAACAATGGGGCCTGGGCCATATATTTCGTTAATTCCTCGAATGCCTTATGGCTTTCCTCACTCCGTACAAAATCCTTAACCTTCTTTAAGGACTTGAAGCACGACAAGCACTTGTCCCCAGACTTTGAGATGAATCGTCCCAGTGCAGCAACCATTCCAGTGAGTTTTTGAACATCTTTGATAGTTTTTGGTGGCTCCATGTCCAGGATTGCCTTTATTTTATCGGGATTGGCCTCGATTCCTCTCTTGGAGACCATCAATCCCAAAAACTTTCCAGATCCTACTCCGAAAGTACACTTGGTAGGATTTAACATCATCTTATGGTATCTCGAGACCTCAAAAGCTTCCCTCAAATGGGTTATATGGTCAGTCTTTACTAGACTCTTGACTAACATGTCATCGATATAAACTTCCATGGTCTTGCCAATAAGATCCTTAAAAATCTTATTTACCAACCTTTGATAGGTGGCTCCTGCATTTTTGAGACCAAATGCCGTAACAAGATAACAATAAACACCAAGTCAGTGATGAATGATACCTTTGGGATGTCGTCCTTGTGCATCTTGATTTGATTGTATCCACTAAATCCATTCATGAAGCTCAGCATCTCATGTCTAGCAGTAGCATCTATCAAAGTATCTATCCTTGGCAACAGGAAATAATCCTTTGGGCATGCATCATTTAGATCAGTGAAGTCCACACACATTCTCCATTTTCCATTGGCCATCTTTACCATCACAAGGTTTGCTAACCATTCTGGAAATTGTATCTCCTCAATAAAACCAACCTCTAAAAGCTTATCTACTTCCTATTTTATAGCTTCTTGCCTTTCTGGAGCAAAACTTCTTTTCTTTTGCTTCACCGTGTTCCGACTCGGATCCATATTCAGCTTGTGAGTAATCAGTTCTGGGTATATGCCTGGCATATCAGCTGCCGACCATGCAAACACGTCACAATTTTCTTGTAGAAATTTCACCAACTTCCCTTTAAGGGGCTCCTCTATTGTGGCTCCAACGAAAGTCACTTTCTCAGGATTCTCGGGAGCTAAAGGAACCGAAACCAAGTCTTCTGCTGGCTTCCCTCTTTTCTCACCATTCTCTCGGATATCCAAATCTTCAATTGGTAGAACCTACCCCCAACTCCATCTGCCCTCAGTGAGGCCACATAACAACTTCTAGCCATTTTTTGATCTCCTCTTTCTTCTCCAATCCCATTCTGGCTGGGAAACTTCATAACTGAATGGTAGGAAGAAGGGACAGCCTTGAAGGCATGTATCCCCGTTCTTCCCATGATAGCGTTGTAAGTTGAACTAGCCTTCACCACCACAAAGTCCAACATTTGTGTTGCTTTCCTTGGTTCCTGACCTATGGATGTTGGCAACTTGATTATCCCTTCAACGGGGCACTCTACTCCTGCAAATCCATATATCGGCATGTCGGTTCAGGTTAATTGGAAATCATTATAACCCATCCTTAAAAAGGTGTCATAGAGCAAGATATCCACGGAAGCACCATTATCTACAAGGACCCTCTTCACCGGGATGTTCCCTATTATTGGTGTTATGACTAGCGGGTCATCAAGAGGAAATTTAACACCCTCTAAGTCAGAATCATCAAATGCCATTGCTACTCCTGTCCTGGCCCTCTTCGGGGCTTCCCCAACAATATGCATAACCTCTCTGGTATATGCTTTCCTGGAGTTCCTGGATAACCCGACAGCAGTTGGTCCTCCAAAAATTTGGTTTATCACAGGCCCTCGAGGTCGCGGTCCTCCAAAGATTGCATTTATAACCGGTCCCCTAGGCTGGGGATTCCGCCCCTGATCGTCTTGGTCCCTCCTACGATCTTCAAAGTTCTTTCTCCCATTGTTAGTCCTATCTCTTCCTTCCCCAGTGTACTTGTTCAATCTTCCTTTCCGAATGAGGAATTCTATTTCATCTTTCAGTTGCCTACACTCATCGGTGTCATGACCAACATATTTGTGAAATCTACAATATTTGCTCTTATCTAGCTTGGCAGGATCAGCCTTCAAGGGTTTAGGCCAACGAATATCTTGATCTTTCTCGATTTCCATCAAGATCTGGCTTCTGGGAGCATTCAGCTTAGCGTATTCAGTGAACTTTTACCCAGGTCCTCCCTTCTTTGGGGTTGAATCTGGAGTTTGCTCAGTTCTGGGATACTTGTCCTTAGCGATATATTCCAGATCAGTTTTCCGCTTCTTGCCTCCAGTGGGTTCGTTACTTAATACTGTCTTCCTCATGCTCTCTTCCACTATGATGTACTTCCCGGCCCTATCTTGGAGCTGCAACATGCTTTCAGGGGGGCGCTAGGCCAAGGACATCTTGAAAAACTCATCCCTAGTTCCCTATTGCAGGGCTATCATAGCTACCTTGTCATCAAGGTCCGGGACTTTTAAAGCTTCCTTTGTGAAATGATTCAGGTAGTCTCTCAAGGATTCTTTCGCTCCCTGCACAATGCTCATGAGGGATGCTAAACTTTTCTCATGCACTCTCCCGCTGATGAATTGCTTAATAAAAGCCTGACTTAATTCTTTGAAGGACCCAAAAGAGTTCGGGGGCAAACGACTATACCATCTTTGTGCCATTCCCGACAGGGTTTGAGGAAAGGCCCGACACTTAATGGCGTCATTCACGGGCTGCAACAACAGTGCATTAGAGAATGCCCTAATGGGCATCTTCAGTGCCATCATAGGCTTTGATAGTGGGCATCTTGAACTTCCTTAAGATATGGGCATTCATTATCTCTTCAGTGAATGGTGGAGTAGGATCATCAGGATCTTCAAGGGGGAGAAGGTTGCTTGGATCAGCTCTTGGGACTATAGTCCTTCTTTGTGACGGACCATCCACGTCTATGATTGGAGGAGGATTTCTCCCCCTAGTTGGGGTCCTGGTGTGCCTCCAAGTCGTACTTCATCCTTTGAATCTCAGCCTCAGGAGCCGGGGGAATCGTCCCTTGAGGTTGAGGTTCAGTTGCCCCTACCTGGGCTCCTCCTTGGGTGGCGGCATAGGTTGAATGCGGAGGTACCTCCACGGTTGACGAAATCTTTTGGGTTGTCCCCGCTGGTGTTCCTCCTTCTAGGGTGCTGATTCTTCTTCGTATTCTCGCCATGGTTGTTGTTGTGACTCGATCTACCTTAATAAGATGCCTACGTACCTTGTTGTATGCCAAGGATCAAGTCAAAAATGTAGTTCTGATATGTGGGGTAAGGCCTCTTATATAGATGTTGGGAGTCCTTGAACTGGACTTAGGTTAGGAGACTTGGTGGGCAAATCTCAGAATTAGAATAGACTTTGGAGTCCTAGGAAGTGGGAAGCTAATTTCTTATCCCACGAGGTTCCTTGGAGGTCAATCCACAATGATTTATTTCCGCACTAGGACTCATCTTATCAACTGACTTATCCATTATAAATTAATTATGAAATTAATTAATATTCAGGGTTTTGGGCCCTCTCAAATGGGCCTACTTTCAGCCCAATTCTGATGCAACATTAATGTTAGGCACAAAGCATGCGCTAAATAAATCACGCAAGTATACGCGTTCACAAGTAATATAGAATGATTTCTTGTTCATTCCCACAGAGTCTCTGATTAATTATATTTAATTAACACTTACTCACCAATGTATGATTACTCTTCAATGTCAAGATAATAATAATTAAGGTTGATTAACTAATATTAACTGCGAGAATAAAACACTTAAATTATCAATATTAAACACACATGAGACCATAACTTCATTACTACTTCATTCAATAGTTATTGTTATTACCCTTAGCATGTAATGGTTATGATATTAATCGAACAACACGAAACTGATAAACGCCAACTTTCATTGTACGAATACCATTCTACCAAGCATCCACAATTAAGATAGAAGTTGAATAGGCATCAATTATGTTGAGACCCTATATATCTACAGGATTTGACAACATAACGATTTAAGCGCAAGTTATTCATGATGATTACACAGGGCAAGTAAACCGGTTAGAGTTACCCACTAATCATGCATATAATAAATGAACCTATGTTAGCATGGCAAGTTCTAAATCTCAAGATTCAATGTCGCTTCACAAGAGATTAAAAAACTATCTTATGTGTTCGCGACGCACATAAGACGAAAAAGCACAACCTATGCTAGATATCATACAATCACCACATACCAAGGTATTAAATAATTAACTAAAAAAATCCATAGTAAATCCGCTATGACCCCAAGATCATGATTAGCCCATGATAGAACTCATCGTCACCATGGGTTCATATAAAAACATGATAATAATACAACGATATAAACTAATAAAAATACTTAACAAAAATAGAGTACGTCACAAGAGTATTAAGGTTCAAGAGTAAAGAAAACTAGCATCCACTATTAAAACGAATTAAAAGAATCACATGATAAACATATGCTTCCTCTTCTTCATTGTTGCGTGCTAAAACGGTCTTCTTAATCTTCTCTCCTTGTTACTTGTTGTTGAAAACGTTACCCAATTAGGTTTATATAGGGTCCACAAGATCCAGCGCCAACAGAAGCCCAATTATACTCGAATTATAAATTCCAGAATCTGATTTTCCGCACCCAGGCGGCCGCTTCCTCCTTCCAGGCGGGCGCCTGCTACCAAGCGGTCGCCTGCTCCATCCAGGCGGGCGCCTACAAGCCTTCTGGAATTTTCCTAAGTTTGCTTCTGATTTTGATGAATTCTTTGTACAACTCCCCGAGACTACTTCCATGCACTTCCTAAGGCTTATTTTAATGAAATCCTCCTATCTAAGCAAGTTATACCCTGAAATGAAAAAACACTCGAAAACGCGTTAAATACACAAAATACTCGAGTTCAAGACACCAATTCAAGCCGTTATATGACGCTCTAAGTGGTATAAAATGCCACTTATCAATTAATTACATACTCAGGCCTTATTTTATTCCCTATCAGTGTCCTACAGAAATAAGAGGTGGCTAAAGAAGGGTGATTTGTGGTCATACAACTGGAGATAGTCCTTGAATAAGATCTAGAAATAATCATACCAACTGGATTTATAACATGTATAATAAATGCTAAAAATAGCGAATCAGTATTTAGAATAAATGTTGATAAAGTAAAAATAATATTTATACCTTGTGAATCTGAAGACACAATTGAACTCACAGTTGAAATTGTGGTTATGACAGTTTTTGTTCACCAATTATGGGAACCTTCATTTGAATTGGAGAGGATTTGATCATGTTACTTTCATGTACCATGATCTCAAACCTTATTCTTCTTACAAAGAATTGACACTTGAATGTGTTATTAAAGGCTTTCACAGGGTCTTCAGTAAAAAATGATAAAACCCATGTATTTTTGTTGGTGTCATAAAGATCTACCTCAGCATGTAGTCTCTTACAAACTTAATGTTGTTTCTGAGTGGTGATCATAGTTTCAAGGACTATGTCACTTAATTTTGGCAACATTTGAGAAATGGATTCAAGTGTTTCATTTGTAAGAAAAAATTTGAGATATAAGATTTGTGATTTTGAGATTGAGTGTGGACAACTTCTTTGAAGAGAAAAAGAAAGTTTCAAAGAATTTTGATAGACAATAACACTCAAAGATTATAATTCTCATGAGATCAGAATTACACCTTTCATAAATTTCTTCTGTGAAATCAATTTTTGCCTGTAACGTGCTCAATCTGTACTATAGTGAACATATGTAACTCAACCGGAGATTAGTGATACACATGCACTACTGAATATTTGATGTAATTAAATGTGCAGTACTAATTTAAAAATAATAAACATTCATTCAACTAAGAAATCAAAAGAGGCAAAAGATATTGATTAATAATAAGAAGACAAGTACAAGATTTAGAATTTTAAGCTAAAATTCTAACATAATCTAACTACTCAGTCTTCTTTTTCTTTCCATCATCTTCCTTCTTCATCGCTTGAAGATGGAGGATGCGAGACATAGTACCTGCAAGAGAAACTATGTTCTCAGTGCCAAACATTCGAGGCGATGTTGCTCTACCTCGAGTACACGCTGCTCTGCCTCCTCAACCCTTCTCATCTCCTCGAAGTGGGTATCCATTCCGAAAAGATGTAATGATAGGGTGTCATCCCAGACAAGGCGATAAAAGATCGACTGTGGGAGTTCAGTTGAAGGATAATATTGGCCATTAAAGATGACCCAGAGATAAAAGGGATTAAAGTATAACCTTCCATATTCAGGATTTGGAACAGGTCGATAAACTCCATTTGTGAGAGAATATGTTACGACCGGCATTTTATGTAATATTATTTGTGAATTTGGTATAATATTAAGTCAAATGAAAATATATTCAATGATTGTACGTTTGTGTGAGTGAAAATTTCTGCATTATAAATTTGCTTTGGGTAGTATATGATTTTTCAAAGCAAGAGTTTATTTAATTTCTTTATTTTTGATTTATAAGGAATATTCTAAGCTTTGGAAAAATCTTCTTTTAAAAGGCATTTTGTTCACAAATTTTGAAAATGATTTTATAAAGTCTCTAAAAATACAAGTTAATTTATGGTATAAATTTTATAATTTTTGAACTTGTATTTTATTTTATAAAAATAAATCATTATAAATTTTAGTTGTCATATTTATCAAATTACATGAATAACCTTGCATGCAAACTCTCTTCTATTTAATCAAAGGGCAAAGAAGACATTCTCAACCCCACTAACTCACATTTTGCTAACCAATTTACCCCTTTACCCTTGCATGCAAATCTACCTAACTATATTGGAGGGTTACTCTTGTAAAATCTCAAACCCACTCACATTATAGTCAAATCAATGCATAAAAACAAGTCCAAGAAGTGATCATCACCTCACTTCACCCCACCACTTCACTCTCTTCTCCCTCCCTCCTCCCTCACCTCTCGGTTTTTCCCCTCCCCTCTCGGCAACCACCAAAACCGAGCCCCATCCCCTTCTTTCTTCAACTCTCACTCAAACAATTATCTTATATCCAAGTAATTTTACTCCCTATATGTTATTCTTATATATATTTCAAAAGTTTAGAGTGAAAAACCTATGTTTTGACCTTGCATGGTGATGTTTTTGTTAAACTCAAAGTGAACCTCCTTGATTCTTGTGAATCTAAGGCTTTCACCATGAGATATAGTATCATAGGGTCAAGAATGGCTAGACATAAGAGTGTTACACTTATGAAATGTTGTTCTTACCCTAATCCATTCGGCCATGACTTGATAGGAGCCGAATGGATGGTGTTTTGTTGCCTTGTTACATTTTTGTGTATTTTGTGATGATAACGTGAATTTTATAGTAAAAGCTTGATAAAACCCTTTTGCATGCTAGTTGATCATTTAGTTGTAATCCATGTTAGGCTTGCATGTTGAATTATGATAAAAATTTATTTGGAAATCATGTTGCTTTGGCTTGAAAGATCCGAAAGCATGCATGCATGTAAATCACTTTTGATTTTTTTTGGAAGTTTTGATCATTTAGATTCATGTTGTTAGTGAGCCTTAATTTCAGTAGGAATAATGTATTAATATTGATTTATACTTCTTATTGCATGGTAATAATTCGTGGTTATCTATTATAAAAAAATATATATATATCTTGTTGCTTCAAGAGCATAAAGGTTTGTGATTTGTAAAGAGTAGTCTCTTTTGTTTTGCCATAGTTGCACCTTAGGTAAGGATTATCTCACCAAGGTTATTTTGAGAAAAAGGGAGTTAGTTCAGTAGAATACCATGTATAAGTCTTTGTTTAAGTTTTGAGTTGTTGTTAGATAGGTTTGTCAAGTCAAAGCCTTGGAAAAATGAGAGTTATAGTTTCTGCAGAAAAATCAGTTTAGTGCCCTGAGGTTTAGAGTGAGTTTTGACCATGTCATTAATGTGCACTTTGAGGCCCAAGCTACCAGAAGTTAGTATGGGGAGTATATAATAGGTTTTAGGAGTTGGTTGGAGGTTTGCATGTCATTTGGTTAGGTGCACAAGTAGAATAACAAAATCTGTCCAGCAGGGGACAGTTTTGTTGCAACTTAGAAATAGGGAGATTTGGCCATGTCATGGGTAGGCCCTCATTAGGCCCAATTGGGCCTTAGTTAGAGGGTATGTCAGAGAAGTTTTTCCAACCATAGTTCATAGGATATGATCTAGAACCATGTGTCACAAGATAATTCAAGTCAGGGCATTTTCTGCCCAGAAAAACAGGGGAACCTTGGACTTTTAGCTTAGGCCCAAGAAGGCCCAAGCCAGGCCTTTGAGCCACATCAAGCTTGTGAGATGCCCTTAGGTCAGGAGAGTCTTGTGTAAAAATTTTGAAGAAAAACTTGTAGTTTAAGAGTGTCTAATGCACTCAAGAAACCTTAGTTACCATTCTGAAATTTGCACCAGTGAGCACTTTCACTTATCACATAGCTTTAGAACACTTAGAAGTGAGTATTAGGTCGACCACCATAGTTGTAAGATAGTATAAGGTCAGTAGAGCAAAAGGCACAAGTGAGGGTCAATAGGTTTTGGATAATTTAGGAAAGGCACATTGAGTTAGGAAGCCCAAATTTGAAGACTTTGTTTAGTTAGCGACCAAGTGACTTAAGTGGTGAGTCGAGATCATCCAAGCCTAGTGTGGCATTATGGTGTATATGATGTTATTTGGTATTAATATATGATATGTGATTATGTGGCTATGTGTGTACATTTGAAAATATAATGGTGGATATGAATTAAGTGCGTATAGGCCTAAGTGCCATCCATGTTTAATTTCGGGTTGTAAATAGGTTAAGATGGTAAGAATATATTATAATGAGGATTATTATTATTTATGTAGGATCTCGAGACGAGGGAAAACTTGCCATAAAAGTCGAGTGAAGCTCCAGTTGTTGCTCCTACCAGTCAGACCAGACCAGTCTATCTCAAGGCAAGTGATTCAACTTGACCTTCGTATTTACTGTAAACAGTTCATATATATATCGATGCAATTATCCTGAGTCATTTTGATATATTTAAATCAAGCGTATCTTTTGTTTATCTTTGAGTTACATAGAGATGCCATGAACCCTCGAGTACGTATTGCAAGTAGTTCAAAAGTCTTTCATGATAGTTTAATGCCATGATAAAATAGAGATTTGTTATAATACTTTATTGATCCTTTTGATTATCATGCTATTGATCCCTGAGAAATCTTGATATTGCACCCTGATGCTTTGATTCAACTCTTAAAATAACCTCGATAGAAACTTTATCTTGATACCTAAAAGCCAATCATTTCTTAAATTCATTCATGATTGTTTGATAACCCTATCCTTACCCTAAAGCTTGATACCCTGTTATATCTTGAGCTGATGATCACTTTCTTTATATTTTAACACCTCTATCCTATTGGAACCAGTGATGCTTATCTTCTTGATGTTCTAATACCTATACCTTGTCTACAACCATTGCTTTAAGCCTATTTTGGCATTACTCTTTCATATTATCCAATAGCCTTGCTCAATTTCCTTGTCAAAGTTCTTGTTTATGGAAACCTCTCAATTACCCTAATATAGTAAAGTCTAGTGGATCATGGCCCTGAGATTTAGTGTCATATTTCCAGTGTTTCAAGTTGATCTATAATCCCTTGATAAAAATGATTACAGTCGAAAGAGATTTTGTCATAAATCGGCATCAATTTTTAAAATGATTAAAATGTGGATTTTTCAGTCCCAAAGGGGGATAAATGTTTTCTTTGAATGGTGGAACTGGACTGAGACGCGAGTCCTTTCCACACTTATATTAGGCTTAAAAGTTGCCTAGGGATTCCCAATAATGTTTTAGAACCCAGCGAGGTTCGGGATTACTTCGCGGCTGATCACCGGCTGTAATCCGTAGCGTCATAAAATGATTTTGATTAAGAATGATTTTAAAATTGTTTTGATGCAAGCAAAATGATGCCAACTCACATAAGTTTTATCTCTCGTTATCATTGATTATGTCTTTCCATTGTCATTCCTAAAGGTATATCTCGATTTATGTTTTGCATTGTACTGTTAGCACTTGTTGAGCTTTTGGCTCACTTCTTGCTTTACCCTGATATTACAGCTAGCAGCTATGGTTAGATTCAAGAAGACTGCCCGTAAGACCTGTGATGCTGATGCTTATGTTCGAGCTCAGGTAGAATAAGTAATAATAGCTGTGAGGATTCGGTATTTGTAATCAGATGTAATAGCTGGTAGTGATGGGCTGTTCCAAACCCTAAACTGTAAGATCTTGGATTGGTTGTGTATCCTTCATTAAAATGATGTAATAGCTATATTTATTTCGCTATTTAAGTTGGGGGTGTGACAGGTTTTGGTATCAGAGCTACGGTTTAGAGTCCCTGGACAGCCCAAATAGGTTATAGGATTTGTGTGTAGGTTATAGATATTATGCGAGAGAGTAGGTTAAGTAAATTATTATTAATACTCCTCTTATTGGTTGTCAGCAAAGGGCGCATTCCTCGTCATCCTCTGGGTCGGACGACAATATTGCTTTCTCCGTGTATGCTGAGTTGAGGCGCGAGTTCGACATGTTTCAGGGCAAGTACGACCGACTGATAGACCGACTGAAGAACGTGTATCCGGACAGCCGAAACTACGAAGGGAAGCCCAAGGAGCAGATGATTGCGAGACTTGAGACCTTGGTTCAGTACGTCAACACTAAGCTTGAGGAGATGCCAGAACACCGGGACCGTACCAGCCAGTATGTCATTCAGATGGTGGCGGATGAGCTCCAGAGCATTGTGAAGACGCTTCGAGAGGAAAAGACTACCAAGCCCCGTTCAGATGGAGTGGAGCCTTAGTTCTTTCCATTTACCTTTCATGTTGTTGTACTATCAGACTCTATGGAATCCCCAGTTGTTTCCGTCTTTCCTTTAAATAAGCCTGTTATTCCTAGAATCAGACTATGTCCCAATCCTATGTATTGTGACCTTTAAAAATTTCAATAATTATGTGCTATTGTTCCATTTGCTCTCAACTGTTATTTTATGTTTTTATCATCATATCTGCTTAATTTGGAAACTTGACCCCATATGTAAATGAGAATGCCATGCGATACCCTCGAATCATTTTATCATTCATATCTGTTATGACACAACTCTTATTTCAGGATCATGCCTCCCAAAAAGAAGAACCCAACAACCACCTTCACCACAGACCCAAACATTCTTCGACTACTGAAAACCTTGCAACAGCAAACCAATGCTATAGCTCAACAACAACTAACTCTTCAACAACGAATTGAAAACCAAGATAACCGTGAGCCACACCAACCACCTGAACCACCAGTACCACCTAGATAAATTGTCACTTTCAAAGCTTTTCAGAATGTGAATCCACCTGTATTTCATGATACCACTGATCCAGTGATAGCAAACACATGGATCAAGGAGATGGAAAGGGCTTTTGAGTTGGTACAGTTAGGAGACGATCAGAAGACGCCGTATGCCACTTACTTCTTGAAGGGAGAAGTCATCTATTGGTGGGAATCAGTAAAAGCTATGGAAGTCACTCAGCAGGTTTCTTGGGAGAGATTTAAGAAGTTATTTCTGGACAAGTATTACCCTAAGTACATGCAGAATCAGATGGAGCTAAAATTTCTCGAGTTAAAGCAAGGGAACATGACTGTACTGGAATATGAGAAGAAGTTCACTGAGTTGTCAAGGTTTGTGACAAAGTATACTAGCACTGAGGAAGAAAAAGCAAAGAAATTTCAGCAAGGATTGGAGACTTGGATCAGAGATAGGGTGGCTATGTTTGAGCTTGAAACTTATGCGGGAGTAGTACAGAAAGCTGCTCTGATTGAGAATAATGGGATGCAGTCAAGGAAAGAGAGGGATAACAAGAAGAGGAAGGTTCCATTTTATGGAGAAAAGTCTGAAGCTGGAAGTTCGCAAGATCGGAATGTAAAGAGGATTGGTTTCCAGAAGGGCAGAAATTTTCAAAGGAAGGGAAATTTGGGCAAAAGGCAAGAATCAAAAGGGAACAATCAGGCAAGCCAAGGGCAAGTTGGAGAAAACAGGTTCCAGAGGCCAGAATGCAAGCACTGTGGAAGAAGGCACCCCGGAGTATGCAATAAGCTGAGTATGACCTGTTATAGGTGCAATCAGAAGGGACATTTGGCAAACGAGTGCAAGATGCCGAAGCCAGGAGTTACGTGTTACAAGTGTGGGAAGACTGGACACATGGCTAGGGAGTGTAAGGCAACAGGACCAGTCAGAGCTCTGATGAACGTGGCAAGTACCAGTGCAAGCGTGCCAGCTGAGGTATTGGCATTACCTCCACCACCCGCACCAACCCCGCAAGCAACAGCAAGGACATTTGATCTAAAGATGAAAGATGCTGTTCAGAATTCTGAGGTGATAGCAGGTACACTTTTATTCAATAATGTCAAAGCTAAAGTATTGATTGATTCGGGAGCAACAAGATCTTTCATATCAGAATCTTTTGTTGATAAGCTCCAATGTGATAAAACGGTTATGAGTGAGGTAGTAAATGTGGTAATTGCGAACCAAGAGAAGATTCCTGTGAATCAATTTTGTCCAAAATGTGAGATTGATATTTCGGGATATAAGTTCTCAGCCGACTTGATACTCTTCAAGCTGGGAGAGTTTGATATAATTTTAGGAATGGATTGGTTAGGAGAGAATAGCGCTCAGATAAATTGTAAGACCAAGAGAGTGTATTTAAAGACGAAGAGTGGAGAGAAGGTAGTATTTAAGGGGCAGAGGCAAGAGCAACTATTTCTTACAATTATTCAGGCTAAGAAGTTACTTAGAAAAGGTTGTGAGTCGTTCCTAGCATATGTAGTGGATTCAGAGAGAGGCAGCCCCAGCATGGAAGATATTCCTGTAGTTAATGAGTTCCCCGATGTGTTTCCCGATGAACTACCAGGCTTACCACCAGATCGACAAATTGAGTTCGAGATCAACCTTGCTCCAGGCACGGAACCAGTTTCAAAGGCTCCGTATAGGATGGCACCAGCAGAAATGAAAGAGTTGGCGAGCCAGCTACAAGAATTATTGGATAAGGGAGTGATACGACCAAGTACGTCGCCATGGGGAGCACCTGTTCTCTTTGTGAAGAAGAAAGATGGGAGTATGCGTCTATGCATAGATTACCGGGAGTTGAATAAAGTAACGATCAAGAACCGCTACCCGCTACCAAGGATAGATGACCTTTTTGATCAGTTAAAGGGAGCAAAATGCTTTTCGAAGATTGATTTGAGATCGGGATACCATCAATTAAAGATCAAGGAAGAAGATATTCCCAAGACCGTATTTAGGACCAGATATGGGCATTATGAATTCCTAGTAATGCCGTTTGGATTGACCAACGCTCCGGCCGCATTTATGGATCTGATGAATCGAGTATTTAAGAAGTATTTGGATAAATTTTTGTGGTATTTATTGATGACATCCTTATTTATTCTAAGTCGGAAGAAGAACATAAGCAGCACCTCTGGATAGCATTGGAGATACTCCGACAAGAGAAGTTGTATGCCAAGTTTACCAAATGTGAGTTTTGGTTAAAGGAAGTTCAATTTTTGGGGCATGTTATTGGAAATGAGGGAGTTAAAGTGGATCCGGCAAAGATTGAGGCAGTTATGAGTTGGGAGAGGCCAAAGACTCCTACGGAAGTGCGAAGTTTTCTAGGATTGGCTGGATACTATAGAAGATTCGTCAAGGATTTCTCGAAGATCGCCATGCCATTGACCAAGTTAACCAGAAAGAATCAAAAGTTTGAATGGAGTGCAGAATGTGAAAATAGCTTTCAAGAGTTAAAACAGAAGTTGGTAACAGCTCCGGTGTTGGTACTTCCAGATGATCAAGGGAATTTTGTAATATTCAGCGACCCTTCACATAAGGGTTTGGGTTGTGTGTTGATGCAACACAGTAAGGTAATAGCATATGCGTCAAGACAGTTGAAGCCGCACGAGTTAAAGTATCCGACGCATGACTTGGAATGCCATAGTGTTCGCACTCAAGATTTGGAGACACTATCTCTATGGAGAGAAGTGTGAAATCTACACGGATCACAAGAGTTTAAAGTACATTTTTACTCAGAAAGAGCTCAATATGAGGCAGAGGAGATGGCTGGAATTGATCAAGGACTATGACTGTTCGATAAATTACCATCCTGGAAAGGCGAACGTAGTGGCCGATGCGCTGAGTCGGAAGGAGAGATTGAATATGATGATAACATCAAAAGAGTTATCTGAAGAAATCGGAAAATTGGAATTGGAACTTTGTGCTTATGGGAAAGTCAAAGAAGTTTGTCGTGCAATGACCTTTCAGCCAACACTAATGGAAAAGATAAAGAAGTGTCAAGAGAAAGTAATGGAAAAAGAGAAAAATCAGTTATCTGGAGAAGATATTAATACTAAAAGGGATGAGCAAGGAATACTAAGGTTTTCATCCAGAATATGGATTCCTCATGTACCTGAATTAAAGAATAAGATCCTCCGTGAAGCCCACCATTCGAAATTTTCAATCCACCCGGGAAGCACCAAGATGTATCAAGACTTAAAGAAGAACTTTTGGTGTCCAAATATGAAGCGAGACGTGGCAGAATGGGTTGCGAAGTGCTATACTTGTCAGAAAGTAAAGGCAGAACATCAACGACCAAGCGGATTAATTCAGCCCCTGAAGATTCCAGAATGGAAATGGGAAAATATCGCTATGGACTTTATAGTAGGACTACCGTGAACAAAATCCGGACATGACGCAATATGGGTTATAATTGATCGTCTTACGAAGTCGGCGCATTTCCTTCCAATAAATGAGAAGTCGTCACTGGACAAGTTGGTTCATCTGTATGTGCACGAAATCGTATTAAGGCATGGAGTACCCGTATCAATAGTTTCAGACAGAGATCCCCGATTTAACTCGAGATTCTGGAAGCAATTCCAGGAATGTCTTGGCACGAAGTTGAATATGAGCACGGCGTATCACCCGCAGACTGATGGTCAGAGCGAAAGGACGATTCAAACAATCGAAGACATGTTGCGCAGTTGTGCAATCGATTTTGCAGGAAGTTGGGACGACCACCTGCCATTGATTGAATTCTCATATAACAACAGCTATCATTCCAGTATCGGCATGCCACCATATGAAGCTTTGTACGGGCGAAAATGTAGATCACCAACAAGTTGGGATGAAGTAGGAGAAGGAAGAATTCTCGGCTCAGAATTGGTACAACAGTTGCATGACTCAGTCAAGTTAATTCAGAAAAGGTTGCTTGCTGCTCAAGATAGACAGAGGAAGTATGCGGATCCAGCGCTTAAGGATGTTCAATTCCAAATTGGCGAAGCTGTGTTGCTAAAGGTGTCACCTAGGAAAGGGTTGATGAGATATGGCAAGAAAGGAAAGTTAGCACCTAGATACTGTAATAACCCCAATTTTTGAGAAATTTTGAAACCCTTATGAATAGTGTTTTTGCTGAACGAGAAAACTTTTCATGCCACGCTATGTAGGGGTTCTGTTATTGATCTTATGGGATATTATTAGTACTCTATGTGGTATATAAGTGTATGTAAAGATCGTCAGAATCCAATTCCGAACACTTTGATTTTTCCCGGAAATCCACAAGATACGGAGAGAATTGAGTATAAGGTAACAGGATAAAAAGGATTGAAATTAAAGGATTATAGGAGAGGATCATAAAAGGAATATAATATATTGAGAAAGGTTAAGGGAACCTAAGTAATAAGATCTCGGGTATGATCCCTCAAACGATAAACGAGAACGAAAGATAAGCGAATCGTAAAACAAATAAGTGACCAAGAGACAAGCTTGTACAAGAAGCCAGGGATTGTGACATCATCAAACCACAAGGTGTGGACAAGTGGGAGCATTATGACATGTGCAAGGTGACACAAGCATGACATAGAAGGGAAGGAAGTGTGGTTGAATTATAACCACACAAAATCAAGGTTAATTAAGTCATTAACCAAAAACAACACAAAAATCAACCAACCAAGCAAATCATTTCATTTTCATCAAACAAAACACAAAAATCTCTTTCTTCCCAAGCTAGCTCTCGGCCCATTTCTTAAAATTTGAAGATCCAAGCTCCACCACTTACTATTTAGCAAGGTAATTATCTAAGCTTCCCCATGGATAGTTACATACTTCCTATAAGTTTAAGCTTCTAATTCCAAGCCAATCTTTTTCTATAAATCAAGGAAGAAGATGGTGAATAGTAACCTTCAAGAAATAACTTTAGTTTTCTTGAATTTTTATGAAAGATTAAGGTTATACAAGCAAAGATCAAGGTTCTTTAGGCATTCAAAGCTCTTGTGTTGTGTTAAAAAGCTTCAAGGAAGGTATAATCTCTTAACCAAGCTTTGTTATTGAATGTTAAGAGCATAATATGAGTATTTTAGTTCATGAGAGGCTTGATGGTTGTGTATGTAGAGATTAGTGAGTTTTGGGATGTTGTTGGATTGGTAAATGTTGTTGTTTTGATTAAAAGAACTTAAGTATGGTTAAAGTTAAGCTTAGGCATAAGTATGAATGTTAAACTTGAATTGGTTGGGGCTGTTATGATGTGGTTTGGATGGATGTTGGTTGTATGATTGATTTGAGGTTGAATTGTGATGGTTTTTGAATGGTTTAAATTTGGGAAATCGCGTAAACATAGCCGTCGTAACGTCCGATTTTCTGTAGACTGTTTTTGTGCATAACATTAGGACCCGAGAACCCCCTGCTAGATTATGACCATTGCCATGTCTAGATAGCTCGTGTTACGAGCTTCGTTTTGATATGTAGTTCGTTCGATTCCGATGCACGGTTTAGGAGAAACGACTGTTTCAAGTAACGGCGTTTCGCGAACGAAACTTTTCCCCTCGCCTTACTTTGAAACATAGGTTAAAGACCAAAAAGGGTTAATTAATGTATGAAACATTTATGGTAAGTGTGTTAGGCAGTTGGTAAGACCCTCGCGAAGGAATCGCTTTAAAACTCATAAAGGTTAAATTATTAAAAATGGTGGAGCCGAGGGTACCCGAGTGACTTAAGCGAATCAGTGAGCGCAAAACAAGCGTTAGAGTCTAAGTTAGTTAAAGTATAGATTTACAAGTGACTTTGGTTTAATTCCAACTTACTTGTTGTTTATAGGTTACCAGACTCGTCCCGAGCCATTCGTAACCCCAGTCGCTCAGGCAAGTATTCTATCCGTTATACTGTTGTTGTGATGTATACACTTGTATATGCATTATCTTGCGATAGATGCATGTTGGTTATTTAGCAAATTCTTGCGATATATTGTAGCATGTGATATGGTATATATGCATGCCTGTTTCATATTCTTGAAATATATATCTGTTGGTTCAGTTGATAATACCTATGCTAGAGGATAGCGGTATCTTGCATACACCCTTAGTATAGGGACCCAAAGGTGGAAATATTTTCTAAAACCGGGAGTCGAGGATCCCGAGTAGATTTTGTATATATGGATATATATATATATATATATATACTTATATATATATATGGTCATAGTTTTAAAAACTATTAATCGAATAAGGTTTATTCGATTACTTTAACTTTATTTTATTATTGAATATTATTTCGAATATTATTCGAAGGCGTATGACTCCTTTATATTAAATGAATATTATTTTGAATATTCATTCGAGGACTTATGACTCCTTTATTTTATTTAATGAATATTATTTCGAATATTATTCGAGGACTTATGACTCCTTTTATATTATTTATTGAATATTACTTGAATATTCATTCGAGGGCTTATGACTCAGTTTATATTATTTAATGAATATTATTTGAATATTCATTTGAGGATCTATGACTCCGATTATTTGCTGAGATATATTCTGTATTTTATTAAAGAATAATGTTTCGATAATCAAACTTATTTTCGATTATTCAAATGAAGATAATACTTTCATATAAGTATATCTTTGGTTATTTAATACTCGTTTCAAGTATAAATTTTAATACTTCTACTTCAATTATTTTTATAAAGATTATTCTTTATGGGAATATTATTTAATTAATAATATTCAGTCATTTTCTAAATATTCTGGGGACTGATTTACTTCATTAAATCAGCTTTACTCCAAACACTCTATAAAGTGTTTTCGAGTCTTCAAAATGATTTTTAAAAGTTAGAGCGGATCCCAAAACTCATTTTTATATTTAAGATCTTCCTTTTTAAGGGGATTTAAATACTCGCTTAAAACCTGAGGGATCCGGCTCTGTGGTGTATTTTATATTCGCAACCAGGTTGCAGTTTTGGTAAATGAATTGATTACTTACCCAACGTTCGGGAAGTAAGTCCATCTATTGAGTCGGCATAAGCAACATGGGCTCAGTGGGCGTCCATGATAGTGTAAGTGGCTCAGTGGGAGTCCATCAAATGCATAAGTGGCTGAGTGGCAGTCTAGCATAGGTCCTAATGCGGCCAGGGTGATGACCAGTGGGGAATTCGTCCATCTACTAGTAGAAAAGGTTACTAATGGGTATCTTTGCCTGATCAGCAAGATATCTGGTTTATGCCAAAATTCTTTTCCTTCCAAATTCATTGGATATTGCAACTCTGTTCATACTTTACATGACAGAGGTTTTCAGGAAATGTATGGGAGATATATATGAATATATTTATATATCGGGACTCAATGAAGTATCTCGTAACTTCATTATTTATAATGATATTCAAAGATTGAATCTATTCAAATCTTGTCTTGTAGTCTCATCTATGTGATGAACCTTTGAAACTGATTATAACTTGAACGGGGGTAGTTCAAGTAGTATTTGGGAAAGATATAAGTATTTTGGGGTATCTTGTAACTTCATCTTTTAAACTTATATCTAGTAAATGATTATCTTATGCATGACAAAGATTTTCAGAAAAACGTTGAGACAAGGTTAGATATATGAGATCACCTTGCAACGATATTTTTTTTTATACAGTTATACACTGGGACTTTGTGTATATTATGCATGGAAGAGGACTTCCAATATTTTGAAAAGTATATATGTATATATACTGAATATTTTGCGACTTCATCGCATTAAGATATCAAACTTGGTTCATTTCTTTTGACCAAGACTTTCATGAGTATTATGAGTAGGCTCATATATTGTTAATCATTATACATATTATTTTGGTGGGCTTGCTGCTCACCCTTGCTTTCTTCTTTCATCACACAACAACAGTTAGGAAAGATGGCCAGACTCCAGCAGACCCAGCGCAAGCGCGTGGGAAGCGTCCCGCGTCTTCCCGTTGATGTTGTAGCTGCTATAGCTGCAGAGGTAGATCTATTGTAGATCAGACCATCTACTTTTGAGAATCAATTATGTATAATTATAACTTGTGGCAGATAATGGCAATTAACTGTAAATTTATCAAGAAATCATTTTGGGTTGTAATAACTTTTAAATTGTGGATTCAAAGACTTGTACTTATTTAAATTTCATCTCTGAGACTATAACGGGTTGTGGTGTGTGTTCCTGTGGGGTCACAGCATAAGGTTATTATTATTAATTAAGTGAAGTGATATTGTGGAAAGAAAGACCGTGACGACCCGGATCCCTGACCCCGGATCTGGGGGTGTTACAGAAGTGGTATCAGAGCTAAGCGTTATAAACCTCAGAGATGATGTGACGTTAAGACAATAAGAACTCTTGCCAAGTTCATAGTCGGACTACCTAACGTAGTACTAACAGTTAAAACCCTTATGGGAACCCTTATAAATATCGTAATAGGAGCGTAGTTCGTTATCGTATATGGTAGCGGGACTCCGAACCCTGAGGTTGAGGAGCAACAGCGCGATGATGTTTTATTACTAATTGGAGATCGGATTGTGGATCCGATAGAGTGTCCTAATACAGGACCGGATGATGTTGATATTGAGGATGTAGCGGTCGAGGATGTTGTCCTAGAAGGGATTGTGGCTGAGGAGGATTCCGTGGAGGATCCTGACAAGAATGAATAAAGGACCACTGAGGAATTGATGACCATGGTTAGGGAAACTACCAGAGGTAGGATTGGCCGGTCACTACCGGAGGTTCGTTCAAGTTTGTAAAGATAGTAGCCCCTTTAACGCGGCTTACTCGTAAGACTGAGAAGTTCGAATGGACAGAGAAATGCGAGAACAACTTTTGAGAACCGAAGCAAAGGTTGGTGGCGTTCCCTATGTTGGCGTTGCCGGATGGAAAATGAGATTTTGTGATGTGTAGTGACGCTTCGCATAAGGAATTAGGGTGCTTCATATACAGCACAGCAAGATAATCGCGTCTGCGTCAAGACAATTAAGGTAATATGAAATTCGATATCCCCGCCCATGAGCTTAGGCTCGTGGCAATAGTTTTACCCTAAAGATTGGAGGCACTACTTGTTTGGAGAGAAGTGCGAGAATTACCAAAGCCATAAGTGCTCTAGTACATTTTCACGTAGAAAGAGCTCAACATATGCCAGAGGAGGCAGTTAGACCTAATCAGGAATAATGATTGGGAGATTCTTTATCATTCGGGGAAAGCCAATGTGGTGGCTGATGCCCTTAGTAAAAAGGAGAGACTCAAGATGATAATGTCTTTGGGAGAGTTTATAAGAGATTTTGGAAATAGTAGTGAAGGTAACCGGAGCCGGTACCGAAAAGTTATTTGAGATTGCAATACAGCCCGAATTATTGGAAAAGAACATATTGTGCCAGAAAAAGTGATGAATGAAGGCAGAGAGTCAATGACTGGAGAAGAGATCCACACCGAGAAAGATGATAAGGGGATAGTGAGGTGTTCCTACAGAAATTGGGTTCCAAAAGTTCAAGAGCTTAAGGATGAGAACTTAGATGAGAGCCATAGTTTGAGGAATAAGATTTAGGGCAAACCCTGAATGTGATAGTCAGGGAGGTTGCCATCAAGAAAGAAAGAACCCATAACATAATAGAGTGGAAAACAAGGTTTTTAATGTATAAGATAACCCCGATTATGGGAGAAGGTTGAAACATTTCATACTAAGGAAACAGAAAGTCGAGTAAGGAAAGGAGACCCGAGATGGTACTCCTATACGACAATTTATGGACCAGTCTAGACAGAACTTAGACTATTATCCCTAACCACCACCCTGAGGAAACAATGCGGTGAGAAATTCTTTCAGGACCTTTAAGTCGCTAAGCTCTCAGAGTTCCAAGGAACAAGCTGACCCAGTCGAGGCAAGAGCCTGGCTAAAGGAAATACAGGAATCATTTGAGATTCTAAATGATTGACGAATCACAAAAGACTATTTTTATCACTTACCCTCCTAAGAGAGAGGCCACCCGCTGGTGAAAGGCCAAGGAAAGCACGGAGCAAGAGATTATAATAAACTGATTTAAGTTCAGACAATTATTTTTGGGAAAGTACTTCCCAAGGTTATGGAGGTAGTGTAAAAGCTTTAGAGCCAGAACAAAGGCAGACGAGTATGATGAATTATGAATCTAAGATGTAAAAGTTGTCAAGATTCGTTCTGAGGACACGAATCCAGAATGACGGGATGTTTGAAATCAATGCTTATGTTGGGTTAGTTCATGAAATAATGATAAGGAAGTTGGGTATGAGGAAACCCTAAAGACTCGTAGTAATAGAAATAGAAAAGTAAGTAATCGTCAGGATGAGGGTGATTCACCATGAGTTAAAATTGATGGTTGAGGGCATAAGAGATACATATATATTATCCCCTGTAAGTTGGGAGGATTCGAAGAAACCTTGAGATAGTTCGAAGGATAAATAATGAGACGCGGATAGACTGAGGAGACAAGAAAGTAAGAAATTAAGAAAATTGGATGAAGGAAGTGACCTTCAAGAATGTGAAGTGTAAGACCGGTGGCTTGATACCCAGGAAGGGGGACGCCAGGTATGAAAGATATCCCAACATTGAGATGACTGTTGAGATAAACAACAAAAGTAAATAAGGATTTATTAAGAAGAAGTTCACGTTGAACACGACCAATATCTTCCAGATCATCCATGTGATCATTACCAAATCAGGAAAGAAAAGCGGATAACCATTTTTATCTTTTGGAGGCCATGTGGATTGACCTTAACTTGAATAAGGATGCTATTGTGAAATTCGGTATAGACTATCGAGGTGGAAATGATTGAATAAGATACCCTTATCAGGGATATATGACTTTATTTATCCATGGAAGGATGCTTGTACCTTTTTAAAGGTGGAATTAAGGATAGAACATCGGTAACTTAAAACGAATCCTAGGGGACTGCATAAAGGTTGGCATGTCACCCTTAATAGGGACAGTATGAGTTTTGACAGTATGATTGGGAAAGGGTTAAGGTAACAACAACCTTTAAGAATCAGTGGAGAAATTTTTCAGAAGAATATAGACAATGGTTCTAGTATTAGTAAATGGTATTGTGATATGCCCTGTATCTAGGGAATACAGGAGGAACGATTGAAGGATAACCTTAGAGGTTTTACAAGGAAAAAGGTAATATTCAAAATTCTCAAGAATAGAAATGTTGATAAAGGAAATATGACGTAATTGTAATGTTGCCAAGTAAGGCACGTGCTAAACCACGAGAAAGTATGGATCGAACCAGTAATGGTCAAAATTGTTCAGGGCAATTAGGACTTAAGATAAAAGATGTTCTAATTATGATTGAGCGTCAGTCATGACAGTGATTAACCTCTAAAGACTGAGGCAATAACTTATGGAAAAATGGTGATTTTTTTTTTACTCATCAGATTTTAAGGAAAACATCTTCACATAAGCTGTGATTGAAATAAGGTAGAAAATATATTTGGAGGTGGTTAAAATGACATTGACTGTAAGGAAATTTTACTATCAGGAAAGGCTAAAGAGGTGGCCGACACTTTAAAGGTAAGAGAATAATTATAGGCGCTTGTGCCAAAAGAATACAGTGATGATGGTTAAAACTGTGAAGGTTATATTATGGTTTGGAAGATTGACATTCCTCCTGATGACTGTGCAATACCCAACCGTAATAGTAGTTGGTAAAGGTTTAATTCGTGTAATCGCCATGAACGGGCTATCTATCTTATAAGGTCCTATCTTGAGATAAGCCAGAACCATGTTTCAAAAAGGACTAGATGAACCCTTGAGTTAATTCTTCTATTTAGGGCGTATGATTAAGAATGGTATTAACCTGCTATCGTTGCTTCAATTGAAACTCTTCTGCACTTTTATTTGCTTCATGTCATGTATGTATGTCAGGATCAGGAGTGTTCTTCATGAATCAGGAGTGGTGATTATGTTACCTCCTTAGAATGATTTGATACGACATGGATAGACTCCGTATGGTTAGCTATTAAGACTTCATGGAAAATGAATGACTACAGTAGGTCAGTGGTGGACCATAGTAAGGCAGCAATGATTCTGTGAGTAATGAGCTGATTACAACCGTGAGAGTTGTATTGGAATGGGTGTTGAGATTGAGTACCACTAATCGGGTCGTGGTAGTGTATAAGTTATCATTGATAGACTAATTAAGTAGAGTATCTACCTAGTGAATAATTATTCTTTCTTATCAATAGAGAGTCGTATTATTATACGAGGAAGGTTGCGGTGCAAGCATAGAATTCTAGTAACGATGATGTATAGAATGAGATCCCAGATTCGATTTTCGATGTCGAGGGAGTTTCAAAGGTGATTATGTATAAGCTCAAGGAAGAGTGTGGGTCCATAGAATGATGGCCGGGATAGCGAAAATATTTAGGCACGTGAAATGCGATGCTATAATACTTGATGTTGATATAAATACATATATGTTTTGTTCTTCTATGACAAACCTCTATAGTTCAGAGGTAGATTCCAAGCCAGATATTTTATGGCAATAAATTTTTTTTTATGAATATACAATTCTCTTCAATTCATTCTTTTCTCTTCTTTTCATTTCATGTAAGCTGAGAAGAACAACACTTCCAGAAGGGGAGGTATTGCCGAATGACTATCTATCTGTGTGATAGAAGCCGAGTAGGATACCAGCTATTGTTTAATTGCTTGTCAAGTACTAAAGGCTGGCCACCTTCTGTACTAACTATGCGATATAACAAGTGTTCATGATCATAGTGATCTCTCAACAAATTCCTTTACTTCTATATGATTGATCAAATTTTGGAAAATAGAAACAACTGAAAAAGGAGTAATAAAGTGGTGGTAGTATGCGGAATGGGAACACATTCGTGATACTAAGGTTGACGTGGTTATTAAAAGGTTATAGACGCTAACGAGCAAAAGTATAACCAGTATAATATTAGGAACGGAAGGTAGTAGCGATTACGAACTGGAAAAGAATGGGTATTGAGAAGCAGAAGCTCTAATGCTAAAAGCAATAACGAGAGTCTGTGCAATAGACTTGAAAGAATTTGGAATGATCACTTAATTCGGATTGAGTTATCTTACGACAATAGATCATATGTCATTATCGAGATGTCGCCTTATGAGATCCTTGAGGGAAGACAATGTCGATCTCCCTTATGTTAGGATGAAGTTGTAGAGCGCAAGATGCTCGGACCCGCAGTAGTCCAAAGGACCAAGGATATGATAGATCTAATCAGAGGACGGCTGGTAGTAGCCCAAGATGGACATGATAAGTATGTTGATTTGACACGAAAGGATAAAGAGTATGAAATAGGGGACCTAGTAATGTTATAGGTATCCCTTGGAAAGGATTGATGAGGTTCGGAAAGAAAGGAAAGCTAAGTCTACAATTTGTTGGACCCTTGGATATATTAAGACGTTTGGGAAGTTAGCATATGAGCTAGCCCTAACCCCGAACATGTAGCAAGTTCATAACGTGTTCCACGTATCAATGTTAAGGAAGTGTAATTCGGATGCCAGTCAAATAGGGGCATATGAGCGCATAGATATGCAACCCGACGTAACCTATATAGAGCAACCAGGAAGGGTTATAGAGTGAAAAGGAACAAGTGCTTAGGAGAAGGATTATCAAACTAGGCAGAGTTTGGTGGTAGAACCACAATGTGGAAAATTGACTCGAGAGTTAGAAAGTGTAATGCTAAGAAAGTATCCCCATTTGTTTTCTATCTGATTCCGGGACGAAATCCTTTTAAGGAGGGGAGACTGTAATAACCCCAATTTTTGAGAAATTTTGAAACCCTTATGAATAGTGTTTTTGCTGAACGAGAAAACTTTTCATGCCACGCTATGTAGGGGTTCTGTTATTGATCTTATGGGATATTATTAGTACTCTATGTGGTATATAAGTGTATGTAAAGATCGTCAGAATCCAATTCCGAACACTTTGATTTTTCCCGGAAATCCACAAGATACGGAGAGAATTGAGTATAAGGTAACAGGATAAAAAGGATTGAAATTAAAGGATTATAGGAGAGGATCATAAAAGGAATATAATATATTGAGAAAGGTTAAGGGAACCTAAGTAATAAGATCTCGGGTATGATCCCTCAAACGATAAACGAGAACGAAAGATAAGCGAATCGTAAAACAAATAAGTGACCAAGAGACAAGCTTGTACAAGAAGCCAGGGATTGTGACATCATCAAACCACAAGGTGTGGACAAGTGGGAGCATTATGACATGTGCAAGGTGACACAAGCATGACATAGAAGGGAAGGAAGTGTGGTTGAATTATAACCACACAAAATCAAGGTTAATTAAGTCATTAACCAAAAACAACACAAAAATCAACCAACCAAGCAAATCATTTCATTTTCATCAAACAAAACACAAAAATCTCTTTCTTCCCAAGCTAGCTCTCGGCCCATTTCTTAAAATTTGAAGATCCAAGCTCCACCACTTACTATTTAGCAAGGTAATTATCTAAGCTTCCCCATGGATAGTTACATACTTCCTATAAGTTTAAGCTTCTAATTCCAAGCCAATCTTTTTCTATAAATCAAGGAAGAAGATGGTGAATAGTAACCTTCAAGAAATAACTTTAGTTTTCTTGAATTTTTATGAAAGATTAAGGTTATACAAGCAAAGATCAAGGTTCTTTAGGCATTCAAAGCTCTTGTGTTGTGTTAAAAAGCTTCAAGGAAGGTATAATCTCTTAACCAAGCTTTGTTATTGAATGTTAAGAGCATAATATGAGTATTTTAGTTCATGAGAGGCTTGATGGTTGTGTATGTAGAGATTAGTGAGTTTTGGGATGTTGTTGGATTGGTAAATGTTGTTGTTTTGATTAAAAGAACTTAAGTATGGTTAAAGTTAAGCTTAGGCATAAGTATGAATGTTAAACTTGAATTGGTTGGGGCTGTTATGATGTGGTTTGGATGGATGTTGGTTGTATGATTGATTTGAGGTTGAATTGTGATGGTTTTTGAATGGTTTAAATTTGGGAAATCGCGTAAACATAGCCGTCGTAACGTCCGATTTTCTTTAGACTGTTTTTGTGCATAACCTTAGGACCCGAGAACCCCCTGCTAGATTATGACCATTGCCATGTCTATATAGCTCGTGTTACGAGCTTCGTTTTGATATGTAGTTCGTTCGATTCCGATGCACGGTTTAGGAGAAACGACTGTTTCAAGTAACGGCGTTTCGCGAACGAAACTTTTCCCCTCGCCTTACTTTGAAACATAGGTTAAAGACCAAAAAGGGTTAATTAATGTATGAAACATTTATGGTAAGTGTGTTAGGCAGTTGGTAAGACCCTCGCGAAGGAATCGCTTTAAAACTCATAAAGGTTAAATTATTAAAAATGGTGGAGCCGAGGGTACCCGAGTGACTTAAGCGAATCAGTGAGCGCAAAACAAGCGTTAGAGTCTAAGTTAGTTAAAGTATAGATTTACAAGTGACTTTGGTTTAATTCCAACTTACTTGTTGTTTATAGGTTACCAGACTCGTCCCGAGCCATTCGTAACCCCAGTCGCTCAGGCAAGTATTCTATCCGTTATACTGTTGTTGTGATGTATACACTTGTATATGCATTATCTTGCGATAGATGCATGTTGGTTATTTAGCAAATTCTTGCGATATATTGTAGCATGTGATATGGTATATATGCATGCCTGTTTCATATTCTTGAAATATATATCTGTTGGTTCAGTTGATAATACATATGCTAGAGGATAGCGGTATCTTGCATACACCCTTAGTATAGGGACCCAAAGGTGGAAATATTTTCTAAAACCGGGAGTCGAGGATCCCGAGTAGATTTTGTATATATGGATATATATATATATACTTATATATATATATGGTCATAGTTTTAAAAACTATTAATCGAATAAGGTTTATTCGATTACTTTAACTTTATTTTATTATTGAATATTATTTCGAATATTATTTGAAGGCGTATGACTCCTTTATATTAAATGAATATTATTTTGAATATTCATTCGAGGACTTATGACTCCTTTATTTTATTTAATGAATATTATTTCGAATATTATTCGAGGACTTATGACTCCTTTTATATTATTTATTGAATATTACTTGAATATTCATTCGAGGGCTTATGACTCAGTTTATATTATTTAATGAATATTATTTGAATATTCATTTGAGGATCTATGACTCCGATTATTTGCTGAGATATATTCTGTATTTTATTAAAGAATAATGTTTCGATAATCAAACTTATTTTCGATTATTCAAATGAAGATAATACTTTCATATAAGTATATCTTTGGTTATTTAATACTCGTTTCAAGTATAAATTTTAATACTTCTACTTCAATTATTTTTATAAAGATTATTCTTTATGGGAATATTATTTAATTAATAATATTCAGTCATTTTCTAAATATTCTGGGGACTGATTTACTTCATTAAATCAGCTTTACTCCAAACACTCTATAAAGTGTTTTCGAGTCTTCAAAATGATTTTTAAAAGTTAGAGCGGATCCCAAAACTCATTTTTATATTTAAGATCTTCCTTTTTAAGGGGATTTAAATACTCGCTTAAAACCTGAGGGATCCGGCTCTGTGGTGTATTTTATATTCGCAACCAGGTTGCAGTTTTGGTAAATGAATTGATTACTTACCCAACGTTCGGGAAGTAAGTCCATCTATTGAGTCGGCATAAGCAACATGGGCTCAGTGGGCGTCCATGATAGTGTAAGTGGCTCAGTGGGAGTCCATCAAATGCATAAGTGGCTGAGTGGCAGTCCAGCATAGGTCCTAATGCGGCCAGGGTGATGACCAGTGGGGAATTCGTCCATCTACTAGTAGAAAAGGTTACTAATGGGTATCTTTGCCTGATCAGCAAGATATCTGGTTTATGCCAAAATTCTTTTCCTTCCAAATTCATTGGATATTGCAACTCTGTTCATACTTTACATGACAGAGGTTTTCAGGAAATGTATGGGAGATATATATGAATATATTTATATATCGGGACTCAATGAAGTATCTCGTAACTTCATTATTTATAATGATATTCAAAGATTGAATCTATTCAAATCTTGTCTTGTAGTCTCATCTATGTGATGAACCTTTGAAACTGATTATAACTTGAACGGGGGTAGTTCAAGTAGTATTTGGGAAAGATATAAGTATTTTGGGGTATCTTGTAACTTCATCTTTTAAACTTATATCTAGTAAATGATTATCTTATGCATGACAAAGATTTTCAGAAAAACGTTGAGACAAGGTTAGATATATGAGATCACCTTGCAACGATATTTTTTTTTATACAGTTATACACTGGGACTTTGTGTATATTATGCATGGAAGAGGACTTCCAATATTTTGAAAAGTATATATGTATATATACTGAATATTTTGCGACTTCATCGCATTAAGATATCAAACTTGGTTCATTTCTTTTGACCAAGACTTTCATGAGTATTATGAGTAGGCTCATATATTGTTAATCATTATACATATTATTTTGGTGGGCTTGCTGCTCACCCTTGCTTTCTTCTTTCATCACACAACAACAGTTAGGAAAGATGGCCAGACTCCAGCAGACCCAGCGCAAGCGCGTGGGAAGCGTCCCGCCTCTTCCCGTTGATGTTGTAGCTGCTATAGCTGCAGAGGTAGATCTATTGTAGATCAGACCATCTACTTTTGAGAATCAATTATGTATAATTATAACTTGTGGCAGATAATGGCAATTAACTGTAAATTTATCAAGAAATCATTTTGGGTTGTAATAACTTTTAAATTGTGGATTCAAAGACTTGTACTTATTTAAATTTCATCTCTGAGACTATAACGGGTTGTGGTGTGTGTTCCTGTGGGGTCACAGCATAAGGTTATTATTATTAATTAAGTGAAGTGATATTGTGGAAAGAAAGACCGTGACGACCCGGATCCCCGACCCCGGATCTGGGGGTGTTACAGATACATAGGTCCTTTTGAGATTTTGAGTCAAGTAGGAAAGGTGGCCTACGAGTTGGCCTTACCACCTCAGTATCGGCATGTGCATAATGTGTTCCATGTGTCGTTACTTAAGAAATATAATCCTGACACTAGCCATGTGATAGAATATGAACCCGTAGAAATTCAGGCAGACCTGTCATTTGTGGAGCAACCGGTTAAAATACTCGACTGGCAAGTAAAGAGTCTTAGAAATAAGTCAGTAAAGTTAGTAAAAGTACTTTGGAGGAACCCTAAGGTCGAAGAGTCGACTTGGGAGTTAGAGTCTGATATGCGTTCCCGGTATCCTCATCTGTTCTCTTAGATTCTGGGGACAGAATCCCTTAAGGGGGAGAGGATGTTACGACCGGCATTTTATGTAATATTATTTGTGAATTTGGTATAATATTAAGTCAAATGAAAATATATTCAATGATTGTACGTTTGTGTGAGTGAAAATTTCTGCATTATAAATTTGCTTTGGGTAGTATATGATTTTTCAAAGCAAGAGTTTATTTAATTTCTTTATTTTTGATTTATAAGGAATATTCTAAGCTTTGGAAAAATCTTCTTTTAAAAGGCATTTTGTTCACAAATTTTGAAAATGATTTTATAAAGTCTCTAAAAATACAAGTTAATTTATGGTATAAATTTTATAATTTTTGAACTTGTATTTTATTTTATAAAAATAAATCATTATAAATTTTAGTTGTCATATTTATCAAATTACATGAATAACCTTGCATGCAAACTCTCTTCTATTTAATCAAAGGGCAAAGAAGACATTCTCAACCCCACTAACTCACATTTTGCTAACCAATTTACCCCTTTACCCTTGCATGCAAATCTACCTAACTATATTGGAGGGTTACTCTTGTAAAATCTCAAACCCACTCACATTATAGTCAAATCAATGCATAAAAACAAGTCCAAGAAGTGATCATCACCTCACTTCACCCCACCACTTCACTCTCTTCTCCCTCCCTCCTCCCTCACCTCTCGGTTTTTCCCCTCCCCTCTCGGCAACCACCAAAACCGAGCCCCATCCCCTTCTTTCTTCAACTCTCACTCAAACAATTATCTTATATCCAAGTAATTTTACTCCCTATATGTTATTCTTATATATATTTCAAAAGTTTAGAGTGAAAAACCTATGTTTTGACCTTGCATGGTGATGTTTTTGTTAAACTCAAAGTGAACCTCCTTGATTCTTGTGAATCTAAGGCTTTCACCATGAGATATAGTATCATAGGGTCAAGAATGGCTAGACATAAGAGTGTTACACTTATGAAATGTTGTTCTTACCCTAATCCATTCGGCCATGACTTGATAGGAGCCGAATGGATGGTGTTTTGTTGCCTTGTTACATTTTTGTGTATTTTGTGATGATAACGTGAATTTTATAGTAAAAGCTTGATAAAACCCTTTTGCATGCTAGTTGATCATTTAGTTGTAATCCATGTTAGGCTTGCATGTTGAATTATGATAAAAATTTATTTGGAAATCATGTTGCTTTGGCTTGAAAGATCCGAAAGCATGCATGCATGTAAATCACTTTTGATTTTTTTTTGGAAGTTTTGATCATTTAGATTCATGTTGTTAGTGAGCCTTAATTTCAGTAGGAATAATGTATTAATATTGATTTATACTTCTTATTGCATGGTAATAATTCGTGGTTATCTATTATAAAAAAATATATATATCTTGTTGCTTCAAGAGCATAAAGGTTTGTGATTTGTAAAGAGTAGTCTCTTTTGTTTTGCCATAGTTGCACCTTAGGTAAGGATGATCTCACCAAGGTTATTTTGAGAAAAAGGGAGTTAGTTCAGTAGAATACCATGTATAAGTCTTTGTTTAAGTTTTGAGTTGTTGTTAGATAGGTTTGTCAAGTCAAAGCCTTGGAAAAATGAGAGTTATAGTTTCTGCAGAAAAATCAGTTTAGTGCCCTGAGGTTTAGAGTGAGTTTTGACCATGTCATTAATGTGCACTTTGAGGCTCAAGCTACCAGAAGTTAGTATGGGGAGTATATAATAGGTTTTAGGAGTTGGTTGGAGGTTTGCATGTCATTTGGTTAGGTGCACAAGTGGAATAACAAAATCTGTCCAGCAGGGGACAGTTTTGTTGCAACTTAGAAATAGGGAGATTTGGCCATGTCATGGGTAGGCCCTCATTAGGCCCAATTGGGCCTTAGTTAGAGGGTATGTCAGAGAAGTTTTTCCAACCATAGTTCATAGGATATGAGCTAGAACCATGTGTCACAAGATAATTCAAGTCAGGGCATTTTCTGCCCAGAAAAACAGGGGAACCTTGGACTTTTAGCTTAGGCCCAAGAAGGCCCAAGCCAGGCCTTTGAGCCACATCAAGCTTGTGAGATGCCCTTAGGTCAGGAGAGTCTTGTGTAAAAATTTTGAAGAAAAACTTGTAGTTTAAGAGTGTCTAATGCACTCAAGAAACCTTAGTTACCATTTTGAAATTTGCACCAGTGAGCACTTTCACTTATCACATAGCTTTAGAACACTTAGAAGTGAGTATTAGGTCGACCACCATAGTTGTAAGATAGTATAAGGTCAGTAGAGCAAAAGGCACAAGTGAGGGTCAATAGGTTTTGGATAATTTAGGAAAGGCACATTGAGTTAGGAAGCCCAAATTTGAAGACTTTGTTTAGTTAGCGACCAAGTGACTTAAGTGGTGAGTCGAGATCATCCAAGCCTAGTGTGGCATTATGGTGTATATGATGTTATTTGGTATTAATATACGATATGTGATTATGTGGCTACGTGTGTACATTTGAAAATATAATGGTGGATATGAATTAAGTGCGTATAGGCCTAAGTGCCATCCATGTTTAATTTCGGGTTGTAAATAGGTTAAGATGGTAAGAATATATTATAATGAGGATTATTATTATTTATGTAGGATCTCGAGACGAGGGAAAACTTGCCATAAAAGTCGAGTGAAGCTCCAGTTGTTGCTCCTACCAGTCAGACCAGACCAGTCTATCTCAAGGCAAGTGATTCAACTTGACCTTCGTATTTACTGTAAACAGTTCATATATATATCGATGCAATTATCCTGAGTCATTTTGATATATTTAAATCAAGCGTATCTTTTGTTTATCTTTGAGTTACATAGAGATGCCATGAACCCTCGAGTACGTATTGCAAGTAGTTCAAAAGTCTTTCATGATAGTTTAATGCCATGATAAAATAGAGATTTGTTATAATACTTTATTGATCCTTTTGATTATCATGCTATTGATCCCTGAGAAATCTTGATATTGCACCCTGATGCTTTGATTCAACTCTTGAAATAACCTCGATAGAAACTTTATCTTGATACCTAAAAGCCAATCATTTCTTAAATTCATTCATGATTGTTTGATAACCCTATCCTTACCCTAAAGCTTGATACCCTGTTATATCTTGAGCTGATGATCACTTTCTTTATATTTTAACACCTCTATCCTATTGGAACCAGTGATGCTTATCTTCTTGATGTTCTAATACGTATACCTTGTCTACAACCATTGCTTTAAGCCTAGTTTGGCATTACTCTTTCATATTATCCAATAGCCTTGCTCAATTTCCTTGTCAAAGTTCTTGTTTATGGAAACCTCTCAATTACCCTAATATAGTAAAGTCTAGTGGATCATGGCCCTGAGATTTAGTGTCATATTTCCAGTGTTTCAAGTTGATCTATAATCCCTTGATAAAAATGATTACAGTCGAAAGAGATTTTGTCATAAATCGGCATCAGTTTTTAAAATGATTAAAATGTGGATTTTTCAGTCCCAAAGGGGGATAAATGTTTTCTTTGAATGGTGGATCTGGACGGAGACGCGAGTCCTTTCCACACTTATATTAGGCTTAAAAGTTGCCTAGGGATTCCCAATAATGTTTTAGAACCCAACGAGGTTCGGGATTACTTCGCGGCTGATCACCGGCTGTAATCCGTAGCGTCATAAAATGATTTTGATTAAGAATGATTTTAAAATTGTTTTGATGCAAGCAAAATGATGCCAACTCACATAAGTTTTATCTCTCGTTATCATTGATTATGTCTTTCCATTGTCATTCCTAAAGGTATATCTCGATTTATGTTTTGCGTTGTACTGTTAGCACTTGTTGAGCTTTTGGCTCACTTCTTGCTTTACCCTGATATTACAGCTAGCAGCTATGGTTAGATTCAAGCAGACTGCCCGTAAGACCTGTGATGCTGATGCTTATGTTCGAGCTCAGGTAGAATAAGTAATAATAGCTGTGAGGATTCGGTATTTGTAATCAGATGTAATAGCTGGTAGTGATGGGCTGTTCCAAACCCTAAACTGTAAGATCTTGGATTGGTTGTGTATCCTTCATTAAAATGATGTAATAGCTATATTTATTTCGCTATTTAAGTTGGGGGTGTGACAGAATAGATGGTAGCCATAGATTTAAGAGTTTTGAAGTTTTGAAAGAAAATTTTTGAGAAGATTAGGAGTTGTGTTATGAAAAAATAGTGAGAGATTTTGGAAGTGCAGGGTAAGTATTTATAGAAGAGGAGATGGAAACTGAAAAGACTCTTTGATTAACCATGTAATAATTAAACATAGCATATATACACGATTACGCGTACCTAGGTAAGCAAAAAGTAATCTCTCTCTTCAGATTCCTATTCCCAAAGTAATTACTCAAGTGTTGATGGTTACTTACCGCAATAGCTAACCCATGCAAGTAATTAAAAGATATTCCACTAAATCCTTGTTAATTAAAATACTGAATAACCATTTATTTTGAATAAATTCAAAATAATCAATGAAATATAATAATCAATCATGGTTTGACCATTATCAGTATTTAATCACGTCTATCAGGATTTATCAGTCAACACTAGTTTGACCAATATCAAAACTTAACAACTACTGTCAGGATCTATTAGTCAAAACAAGTTTGACCAATATCAGAGCTTATATACATAATTAGAGTTTACCATGTAGATACTAAATGAATTTAATTGCATGCTTGCATGGCATCAGAATTTAAACATAATTATCAATAACTAGCAAGTTTTGACACATAATGATAAGATACCAGACTCTAACTATCAATAGTTATTTCTTGATTATCAGAGTTTGAGAATTGTCCTGATATCATTCCTAATTAATTCACCAATCTTGTGAAAGTAGCTTCACAAAGAGGCTTGGTGAATATAGCAGTTGTTGATCTATCGGAACAAAGACCAATTCCACTGTACTTTCTTCCATATGTTCCCTTATGAAATGGTACATGATGCTAATGTTTTTAGTCATTGAATGCTGCACTGGATTTCCTGTCATTGCAATAGCACTTTGATTATCACAATATATAGGAATAGCATAATAGTCTAACCCATAATCCAATAACTAATTCTTCATCCATAGAATCTGAGCACAACAGCTTCCTATAGCAATGTATTCAGCTTCTGTAGTTGATGTGGAAATTGACTTTTGTTTCTTTCTATACCAAGAAACCAATCCGCCACCAAAAAATTGGCAGCTTTCAGAAGTGCTTTTCCTGTTTATTTTGCATCCTGCAAAATCAGCATCTAAATATCCATTTAGCTTAAAATATGAATCTCTAGGATACCATAATCCCATATTCATGGTGCCTTTGAGATATTTAAAAATTCTTTTCACATCCAATAGATGAGGTTCCCTTGGATCAGCTTGGAACCTTGCACATATACATGTAGCATACATGGTATCAAGTCTACTAGGAGTCAAATATAGGAGTGAGCCAATCATACCTCTATAGTTAGTTATATCTACTGAAGAACCCATATTTAAATCTAACTTGGTTACAGTGGCTATGGAAGTTGATGCAGTTGAGCTCTCTTGCATTCTAAATCTTTTGAGCAAATTTCTGGTGTATTTGGATTGATTTATGAAGATCCCTTCATCAGTCTATTTAACTTGGAACCCATAAAATAAATCAATTCTCCCATCATACTCATTTGATACCTAGACTGCATTAGCTTTGTAAATCTCTCACAAAGTTTATCATTGGTAGATCCAAGAATGATATTATCAACATATATCTGTACTAATAACAAGTCCTTACCATGGTATATAAAAGAGAGTTTTGTCAATTGTACCTCTTGTGAAACCACTTTCTACTAGAAATAGAGCAAGTGTTTCATACCAGGCCCTTGGAGCATATTTTAGTCCATCAAGTGCTTTATCCTGTAAGTAGACATGATTTGGATACTTTGGATCAATGAACCCTGGAGGCTGTTCAACGTAAACTTCCTCTTCAAGTCCTTCATTTATAAATTCACTCTTTATATCCATTTGGAACACTTTAAACTTCTTCTGAGCAACGTAGGCTAAAAAAATTCTTATTTCCTCAAGCCTTGCAACTGAAGCAAAAGTCTCATCATAATCAATGCCTTATTACTGTGAATAGCCTTTTGAAACCAGTCTTGCTTTGTTTCGTGTAATAATTCCCTCACTATCAGTTTTGTTTCTAAACACCCACTTTGTGCCAACTACTGATCTGTTCTTTGGTCTTGGCACAAGAGTCCAGACTTTGTTCCTTTCAGATTCATTAAGCTCCTCTTGCATTGTTGTAACCCAGTCAGCATCTTGAAGAGCTTCTTCCACCTTCTTGGGTTCAGTTTGAGATAGAAAAGAATGGTAGAGACATTCATTTTGGCTGGCTTTTCTAGTTCTTACACCACTATCAGGACTTCCAATAATTAAGTTAGGTGTGTGTGACTTAGACCAATTTCTTGCAGATGGAAGTTGACTCCTTGAAGAAGAACCTCCTTTTGATCCATGAACTCTCTATTATTTCTTTGACTGGAGCCACTATCATGTCTTAATGCTCCCCATGAATTACTGTTCCCATTGTTATCAGTATTTGACTCATCAAAATTTGAGGAATGAAAGTCTGATGAGTTACCAACTGATGTTTCTTGAGTTGAATCACTTGTAGAAGACTCTGTATTTGTATCATGTTGCTCCCTCTCAACATATGCTTCAATGTTTGAAGAATTTCCACTGTCATGTGGATTATCATAGCTTTGAGTGATATCAGGATTTCCTGTATCAGGAACAGGATTTAAGAGTTCAACATATGTTACTTTATTTTTAAATTTTAATTTGTCATGCTCATTTGCATCTTCTAGACTTGTAATATTCTTCTCATCAAAAGATACATGTATGGATTCCATGATTGTACTTGTTCTTAGATTATAAACTCTGAAGGCTTTTGTAGACAATGGATATCCCACAAAAATGCCTTCATTAGCTTTTAGATCAAACTTGGTCAACTGCTCTGGATGAGTTTTGAGAATAGAACACTTACAACCGAAAATATGAAAGTACTTCAAATTTGGCTTCTTTCCCTTCACATCTCAAATGGTGTTTTTCCATGCCTGTTGATCAATGTTGCATTTTGTGTAAAGCAAGCAGTTTGTACAGCCTCGGCCCAGAAGTAGGTAGGCAATCTTGCTTCCTCTATCATGGTTCTTCCAGCTTCTATGAGAGTTCTATTCTTTCTTTCAACAACTCCATTTTGTTGTGGAGTTTCAGGAGCAGAAAACTCTTGTTTTATCCCCTTGAGTTTGCAGAACTCTTCCATAGAACTACTCTTGAATTCATTTCCATTATCACTCATTTCCATTATCACTTCTGATGATCTTCACTTTGTATGTTGATCCTTTTTCCATCTCTCTTACATGATCAAGAAGAATGGATGGAGATTCATCCTTGATGTGCAGAAAATACACCCATGTGTATCTTGTATATTCATCAATAATTACGAGTGCATACCTCTTCTTAGAAATTGACATAACATTTACTGGACCAAAGGGATCAATATGAAGTAGATGAAATGGTACAAGAATTGAGGATTCAGTTTTACTCTTGAAAGATATTTTCCTTTGCTTGGCTTTCTAGCATGAGTCACACAAGCCATCGGGAGTAAACACTACATTGGGTAATATTCTTACAAGATCTTTCCTCACTAGTTCATTGATGTTGTTGAAATTGAGGTGAGAAAGTCTTTTATGCCAGTTCCAGCTGTCTTCCACAGATGCTCTACTTAGTAGACAAACTTCTGGTCTATCAGTATTTGTGGAGACCCGGGCTTCATATAAACTACCATGTCTTACACCAGTCATTGCAATCTTGCCATCAGTCTTACTGACAATTTCACAATGCTCCTCATAGAAGTTCACATGGTAACCTCTATCATAGATTTGACTCACACTGATTAGATTATGCTTGAGTCCTGCAACCAGAGCTACATTCTCAATGATGACATTTCCAATTTTGATTTTTCCATATTCCATGATTTTTCCTAAGTTGCCATCTCCATAAGAAACATTTGGGCCAACTTTCTGCTCAAATTATGATAGCAGGGATTTATAACCAGTCATGTGTCCTGAGCATCCACTGTGCAAGACTAGAGTATTTCTCCTGTTACCCTGCAATCAGTATTTGAAATCTGTTAGTGTTTTTAAGGACCCAGACTTACTTGGATCCTTTGGCCTTTTAAGTTTGTTAACATATGCAACATAAAACTTTTTATCAGAGTTTATGTTAACATCTTTATTATCATTATTTACACATGTAGAAATAGATTTTGCTTTATTTAAAGAGGGTTTCAGTTCATAATAATCATAATACAAATGGTGATACTCTTTACATGTATAAATAGAGTTCCAACCACTACCACAATGAAAACAATGACTCTATGGTTTATATCTAACTGTTCTATTCCTAAACTATGATTTAGGAGGAACAATATTTATCACTTTATTCTTCCTGCAAGAATTAGCAACATGATTAGTACTACCATCGTTCAAACATGCATTTCTAGGTGCATTGGGAGGAGTTACATAATTACTATTTTTATTAACACCTACTTGCCATTTCTATCTTTCCTAGGCCTTTTCTCCTTATCTTTCATGTGTAAATCCTTCAGCTTTTGCTTGAGCTATTTCTGAGTCATTAAACCAATATTTACTGATTTTGTGTGAACTTGTTCACTCTTATCAGTAATTAAGTTTGATCTAGGTGTTGAGGTTGAACCTACCTCATTAATAGACTTAACAACATCAGCACTTGGATTAAACTTAATGGTCTTCAACCAAACCTTGTTCAGTTTGACCTTGGTATCAGTATTTACTGGTTTATTTTTCTCAGTTTCTTTTTCAATTTTCTTATCATAATTAGATTTATTAGCATATCCTAATCATGATCCCTAACAGCCATTCTCTAAAATTTCCTGAGTTGTTTTTTCTGAGTTAGTCCAAAGTTTAATAACCTCTCTTTCTTTAGCTAACTCCTTTTCTAGATAAGCATGTTTTTCTAACAATTTTTCTTTAACATAAAAATCATTATCTCTTTCTTTTTGAACTTCTAGCATGTAAAGCAACTCAATTTCTAGGTGATCATTCCTTTTCTTTAACTTAGAGTTTTCACTCTTGATTCTATTATTCTCTAAGGTTTGATCCCTATAACTAACATTCAGAGATTTAAGAAACAATCTTAATTCGTGGATATCATCAGTATCAAAAGCAAGGGTAGTCTAAGGTACCTTTAATTCAGCATTGTCAGCTACAGTACCGAAATTTTCCATGAGAGCATAATTTAACTCATCATCTAAATCTAATGAACCATTCCAGTTTTTCTTCTCTGAGATCAAGGCGTGTTTCTTTTCAGCTTTGGGTTTCTGCTGTCAGCTGCAAAGTGTCCAATTCCATCAAGTTGTAGCATCTTTCCTTTGACTTGTCAAGTTTTCCATATTTTGATTCCTTCCAATCATTAGTTCTTTTGTTGTTCCTCTTATCAGAGTTTGAGGAACTGAAACCTTTTTTGGAAAATCTTCTTCCTTTCTTGAAGTTCTTGTAAACCATATTCTTGAAGCTTTTAACCAGTAGAGCAACCATTTGTTCCATGTCTTTATTGTTGTCATGATCACTATCAGTATCTGATTCATTATCAACATTGGAGTCATCATCAGAGTTTGATGATTTAGTATCTGACTTTGTAATCATAGCTTTTCCTTTGAAGTATCCTTTTCTCATGGCTTTCTCTTTTGGCTTTTTTTCAACTTTGAGTGCAACTGGTCAAACTTGGATCCTTTTCTCTTGTTTCTTTGATCCATCTCTAGTTCACGAGTTTTCAGTATTCGATAGATCACATCTAGAGGTGTGTTATCAAATTGATAGTTATCCCTTATCGATGTGACCTCAAATTCCCACTTTTCAGGGAGAGCAAGTAAAAACTTCAAGTTTGAGTCCTCTAAATCATATTCCCTGTCGACAAGAGACAAGTCATTCACCAACTTCTGAAATCTATCATAGATCTTAGTTAAGGACTCATTATCTCTTGAGTCAAAGTGCTCATATTCTTGAGTAAGTATTATCCTCCTGTTCTTCTTGATAGCATTTCTGCCTTGAAACTTTATTTCTAAAGCATCCCATATCTCTTTTGTTGTCTTACATCCAATAACCTTATTGGACATAACATTATCAAGACTGTTGCGCAAGATGTGTCTGACTTTTGCATTCTTCATAATAGATGAAATATCTTCAGGAGTATAGTCCTTCCTTTCTTTGTCAACCATCTGCTCTGGTTGTCCTGCAACAGAAATAGCTACCTTCATTGGTTGATGAGGACCATCATAAATCCTGCTTAGATATTCAGGATCTGTAGCTTCCAAGCACATAGCCATCCTAACTTTCCATATTGGATATTCATGTATCTTCAGGATTGGCACCTTGATGGCTTCATACCTACTCATGTTACTGCTAATCTGTGATGTGGCTGGGGGTGGTGGTTGTGGATTCTGTGGTGCTTCTTTGTCTTCCATTAAAGATTTATTTTCATATCTTCAACTGTTTGTAAGTCAACAGCAAGCTCTGATACCAATTGTTAGGTCTATAATCAACTGTAGAGGGGTGGGGGTGAATACAGTTTATGCAAATAATTCGACAAAGTTTCAACAGAATCAACAGTTTTTATATTAACAGATAAAAACTGATTACAAACATACTCTCTCGAAAGGATGAACAAATATCCTTGAGAGCTTTTAGGTTATGCGAATGATATAATAATATTCACAATTCTTATAGCATGAACCTAATATGTGCTTTATATGGAGTACAGTTACACAATCAAATAAAGAATCCTATTATATTATAATAAGGAAACTTATCTATGCATGATTGCTTCTGAGATAAAGTTTGTATTAACCCCTATTTTTGGAAATTTTGAAACCCTGATGAATAGCAAGTTTTGCTGATTTTGCTGATTGAGGAAATTTAACGGACCACACTATATAGGAGTACTGTTATGGAAACTCTGAGATAGTATTAGTATTCTATGAAGTAAATAAGTATATGTAAAGGTTGTCACAATTCAAATTCAGACACTTTGATTTTTTTCCGAAAATCCACCAGATACCGAAAGAATTGAGTATAAGGTAACATCATTAAAAGGATTTTAATTCAAGGATTATAAGAGAGGATCATTAGAGGAATATAAAATATTAAGAAAGGTTTAGGAAAACCCAAGTAATAAGATTCTAGATATGATCCCTCCAATGATTAACGAGAACGAGAGTCAAGCGAACCGTAAAACAAATAAACGACCAAGAGACAAGTTTGTACAAGAAGCCGGGGATTATGACATCATCAATCCATCGGGAGTTGACAAGTGGCATGGTAATAAAGGAAGCATGATGATGCAAGCATGGTTAGCAAGATATTTTGCAAGATTGATTATGGACCAAGTATTTTAACCTTTGATTAACTAAGGTTAAGTTAACCAAGATATTTTTTAGCAAAATTGAATAACAACCAAGTAAAATCATTCACAAACACCAAACCACTTCATCTTCTTCTCTCCCCATTGTTTAGGTTCGACTTTTTTATGAAAATACAAGGATGTGATTTTCAAAGTCTAAGCTCCACACCTTCAAAAATTAAGAGGTTTTTTTCATGGATTCTATATTTCTAAAATTAGTTATGGTATGATTTTGAGCTCTAGATTCCAAGGTTTACTAAGCTAATCAATTCATCAAAGTTCTTGATGAATAGTATCTTCAAGAAACTAACTTTGTATTTTCTTGATTATTTGTGAGATCGAAGCTTGTTTAAGTATAGATCAAGGTCATAAGGCTCCCTATCAACTTAGTTCACTCCAAGGAAGGTATAATCTCTCAAACCCAAGCTTTGACTTTGAGTTTTAATGAGTTTTTGGATGATTTGTTTAAATTAAATTAAGATTCATGTTTGTATAAGTAAGTTAGATCCATGTTTGTATAAGTTGGATCAATGTTTGTATAAGTAAGATCCATGTATATTTGTTAGTTTTGGTGGTTTAAAGATGATTATGGTTAATGGATCTATGATTATGGTTGAATTAGTTGATAATCTTGAGAGTGTGGACTGAGTTAGTATTTTTTAGGTGAAATATTGATGTGTTGGTGATGGTTGATGATTTGGTGAGGATTCGTGATTGATTTGGATTGGTATAATTTGGAGTTCATGTAAACATAGCCGTCGTAATGTCTGTTTGCTTATAGACTGTTTGTGCTTATCATACGAACCAGATAACACACTGACCAAACTGTAACTTTTCCATGTTTAGCTAGATCGTGTCGTAATATTTGTTTTGGTATGTGGTTCACTTACATCCGATTTACGGTTTAGGAGAAATGACCGTTTTATGTAACGGCATTTCGCGAACGAACCCTAACCCCTCACATAACTTTAAAACCTTGTTTAAGGCCCTTAAAAGACTAACTGGATTACGAAAAAATTATTTAAGGTGTATTAGGAAGTTGGTAAAGTACTCGGAAAAGATCACCTTAAAACGTTTAATGGATAATTTTGTAAAAATATTGGATCCGATGGTACTCGAGTGAGTAATGTAAATCATTAAGCATAAAAGTGAACGTTAGGCTCTAAGTGGATAAAAGCTAGTTTCTTAAACGACCGTGGTTTTGTTCCATCTTTTATTTTATTTATAGGTTACCGGACTCACACCAGACCTACTACCACCCCAGATCGCTCAGGAAAGTTTTCTACATGTATACTGTTGTTGTGCTATAAATATATATATACATTATCTTGAGATAAATGCATGATTGTTATTAGCAAGTCTTGCGATATATTAAAACATGTTGATATGATATATATATATTTATATGCATGCATGTTTTGGAATCTTGATATTTCATTGTCGATTCAATTAATTATAAACTGCATAATACCTATGCTAGAGAAAGGCATTATTTGCTTATACCCTTAGTATAGGGGACCCAAAGTTGAACACTTTTCTAAACCTGGAGACGATGTTTCCAAGTATATTATATATATATATATATATATAGTTTTCAAAACCATTAATCGAATAAGGTTTATTCGATAGTTTTAAACTATAAGTGAATATTATTTTACGAATATTAATTTAAAGTTCTTATTATGATCAAATATTATTTTAAATATTTGAATAGAGTTTCTACTTATAAAACTTATTTTATTCAATGAATAAATGAATATTAGTGCGAATAATCATTCGAGGACTTATGACTCCGCTTAACTTATTAAATAATATTCTTTATCTTCATAAATAATAATGTTTCGATATTCTCCAAATATTCAGGAAATGATTGATACTATTAAATCATTCTTACTTTAAATATTCCCAGAGATTTATTTCAAACATTATCAAAACTATTTTTGAAATTTAGAGCGGATCCCTAAACTTGTTTTCAAATTTATGATCTTCCTTCAAAGGGATTTAAATATTCGCTCAAAAATCTGATGGATCCAGCTCTGTGATATATCTCTATATTCGCAATGAAGTTACTATTTTGATAAAAGAGTTTTTGATTACTTACCTAACACTCGGGAAGTAAAATTCTTGGAATGAGTTTAATCCATTAACAGGCATCTCCTGGGAAATATCATTGATTTCTCCTTTCCAACTAGATGCGGCTTCTTGGTGGAGCCGTATCAACAAGTTTCTACTTGGGGAAAGGGGAGACGAGCTTTACATTTCAGAGTCATGGATTTTATCTGAACTAGCCTTATTATATTGGCCAAAATGGAGCAGAAATTCCTCTAAGACGGACCATTCCTTAGGAGTCCAGCGTTCGGTCGACAAGTAAATCCGATTGTTCTCCTCTACATGTAGAAAATTGTAGGGTTGTACTTCTGCGACTGATCATCGTAAGTGGTCTTCCTGGCGCGGAAAACTTCCGTAATGAGTTCATCATCCAGTTTGGATATTTCTGCAACAATATCCAGAGCATTTCGATAGAAAGGCTACAGCTGGGCGACTGTTGAGTGTTGGCAGGGTCGAGTTCTCAAAATGATGTTTCCATAAATTGAAGTATCTCGTAACTTCATATTTTATTAAGGATCAAAGATTTGAGTTTCCTTGAGCGGATAAAAGCTCTAAAGAGTATTTGCGAAAATGAGTTATATACAATTCTTACCTTGTAACTTCCCTGATATATGATGAACTTTTGAAACTAATTATACCTTGAATGGTGGTAGTTCAAGCAGTATTCAGAAAAGATATAGGTATATTGGAGTATCTTGTTACTTCATATTTTCAACTTATATCTAGTAAATGATTATCTTATGCATGACAAAGATTTTCAGAAAAATGTTGAGAAAAGGTTAGACCTATGAGATCACCTCACCGATATGTTTATACAGTTATAAACTGGAACTCTGTGTATATTATGCATGATAGAGAATTTCAAAGATTTTGAAAAGTATATATATATATATACTGAATATTTTGCGACTTCGTCACGTTGAGATATCAAACTTGGTTCATTTCTGCTTGACCAAGACTTTCATGAGTACTATGAGAATGCTCATATATAATTAATTATTATACATGTTATTTTGGTGGACTTGTTGCTCACCCTTACTTTATTCTTTCATCACACAATAACAGGTAGACAAGATGAACAGGACCAAGCTCCCAATTCACGAGCGGATATGAACCGTTTCGCAGTTTCCTATAGGCGTTCATGCCGCTGTAGCTGAGGTAAGAACTACCAATAGGATAGGCTTTCAACTTTTGATGTACCAGACTTATGTATATTTATGAATTGTATTAATGGCAAGGAATATGTAAATTTATTCAGAAACCCTTTTGAGGTGTCACAACTTATAATTGTGGAATAAAGTGACTTGTATTATTTTTGGTATTCATCTCTGAGAGTATAACTTATGGTGTGTGTGTGTATATTGTGGGGTCATAGTACACAGTAGTTGGTTGTTTATTAAGATTAAGTGTTATTAAGGGAAATGGAACTCGTGACAACCTGGATCCCCGACCCCGGATTTGGGGGTGTTACGGTAATGGTATCAGAACTAAGCGTTATAAACCTCAAAGATGATGCGACGTTAAAATAATAAGATCACAAATATAATAATAACTCTTGCCAAGTTCATAGTCTGACTACTTAATGTAGTACTGACAGTTAAGACCCTTACGGGAACCCTTATAAATATCATGATAGTGACATAGATCATTATCGTATAAGGTAGCGAGGCGCCGAACCCTGAAGTTCAAGAGCAACAACACGATGATGTTCTACTACATATTGGGTATCAGATTGTGGTTCCAATGGAGCACCCTAATAAGGGACCGGATGATGTTCATATTAAGGATGTAGCGGTTGAGGATGTTATCCTAGAAGGGATTGTTGCTAAAGAGGATCCCGTGGAGGATCCTGACAAGAATGAAGAAAGGACCGCTGAGGAGTTGATGACTGTAGTCAGGGCGACCACCAGAGGTAGGATTGGCCGGTTACTACCGTAGGTTCGTTCAAGTTTGCAAAGATAGCAGCCCCTTTAACGTGGCTTACTCGTAAGACTGAGAAGTTTGAATGTACAGAGAAATGCGAGAACAGCTTCCAAAAACTGAAGAAAAGATTAGTGACGGCCCCTATGTTGGAGTTGCCATATGGAAAAAGAGATTTTGTGATTTGTAGTGAAGCTTCAAACAAAAAAGTAGGGTGCGCTCTTATACAACATGGCAAGGTAATCGCGTATGCATCAAGACAATTAAGGGAATATAAAATTCGATATCCCACCCATGATCTTGGGCTCACGGAAATAGTTTTACCCTAAAGATTGGAGGCACTACTTGTATGGAGAGAGGTGCGAGATTTACGCAAATCATAAGAGCTCAAGTATATTTTTACGCAGAAAGAGCTCAACATGCGCCAGAGGAGGTGGTTAGAACTAATTAAGGATTACGATTATGAGATTCTTTATCACTCAGGGAAAGCCAATATGGTGGCTGACACCCTTAGTAGAAAGGAGATACTCAAGATGATAATGTCTTCGGAAGAGTTGATAAGAGATTTCGAGAAAATGGAAATAGAAGTGAAGGTAACCGGAGACGGTACCGAAAACCTATTTGAGATTATAATGCAGCCCAAATTATTGGAAAAGATCATATTTTGCCAAGAGAAAGTGATGAATAAAGGCGGAGAGCCAATGACTGGAGAAGAGATTAATACTAAGAAAGATGATAAGGGAATAATGAGGTATTCCTACAGAATTTGGGTTCCAAAGTTCAAGAGCTTAAGGACGGGATCTTAGATGAAAGGCATAGTTCGAGGAATAAGATTTAGGGAAAACCCTAAATGTGATAGTTAGGGAGGTCGCCATCAAGATAAAAGTAACCCATAATATAGTGAAATTGAAAACAAGGATTTTAACGTATAAGATAACCCTGATTATAGGAGAAGGATGAAATATTTCATACCGAAAAGTAGAAGTCGAGCAAGATAGGGAGAACCAGGATGGTACTCCTATGGGGCAATTGATGGACCTACCTAAATAAAACTTATACTTTTATCCCCAACCACCACTATCACGCCCTCCAAACCCGGGTCAGAAGTTTGGGGTCCACACACACACCTTATTTATAACCTTCTTATAACAATAATAAAGATAATAATAATATGCAGTGACCCTACTTACCAACTACCATGGATCGCAACAGGTTAATGTATGCACACAAGCCAAACACATATACTTATATTATAAACCGTTCAAATCCCAACTATTCAAACTCAGAACTGAGTATTAAACATTATTACAAACTTTTACAAACTTAAATTATCCCAAAAGAAGCCTACTAGCTCAACTTGATCAACCTGTACCCCTAGCTCTCGAGCTGGACTGGGGATCCTCGCTACCAACTGGTTCCTTTTTAACTGGAAAAGAATATAAACAACATTGCACAAATGAGCTAACTAGCTCAGCAAGTCATAATGACAAAACTGAGAATAATGATCATCATATGAACATGGTTATGATATCAAGTGAACAATGGATTATGATTTAGAATTGGATATTATAGTTTCATTTTAAGAAAAACCAAGGTTAGGCTGCTGATCAGTCACGCACTAACCCCGAGCAAAGCACACAGCACTGCTCTAACTACTGGATCCAAGGCACACATTGGCCTAACTTGACCATGATACGGTCTGACCACGAATCTGGTCCACAATTTTATAAAAACAATCCAATTTTAATGTAATAACAGAATAAACAATAATAAACAATAAACAGAATTATTAACAACATTGAGTGTTCAATAATGAAAGGGTTTCAATCTTCGTAAGGATCAATAAGGAAATTTCAAAGCTTGGATGCTGGGTAAGGAAAGAATTGGATATCAAAGGAAATGACATTTCAAAGTTTCAAGGATTTGGTCTTTCAAAGCATAAGATATAATGGTTTGAGTATGTAGGTAATTCAATTCAGTGTATGGTATTTAGTTTGTATGTATTTGTTGAGTAGTATCGTATATTTGTGGTTCATATCTGGGTATACAATAATCAATGGTCTAGAAAGAATCAGGTTTACGTCTCTAGATCAATAGTTGGATTCATGGTTAGGGTTCAGTGCTTCAAATCACTTGTAATATAAAACAGGACTATCAATTACTATAATATCTCGAGAAAGTTCAGAACACTTGCCTGATATTAGCTTACTACACTGCACTCGCTTCCAATCACAATCGTCTTACTCCTTAACTACATGTTTCCCTTTCCTACGTCTTGCCTCTTCTGCTCACATATCATAAGCATCTATCAATATTCAACTCATATGATTCTATTCAATACATACACCTATCTACCCTTCATTTTACCCAAATCCGATTAACGGATTGAAAGTTACGCAATAAACATGTAAACATTGAATATACAGACCGACAGTCAACCAACAAGTCACATATAACACATAACACGTCACATAATGAATGATATCTCATTTATAAAGATGTCTCGGGTCATAAATAGGCTTTCGGTTACTTAAAATGATTTTCAAAACATTTTTCAGAATTAAAACGGGTCATTGGATCGATTTTAGAATAATAAATAGGGTTCGGTTGGCCAATTCTGGCTTCAAAAATTTTTATAATAATTATCGAGCCTTGGAAATAATTTAGATTAATATTTTAAAGCTCGAAACTATTTTTCGGAATTTTTAAATCATTTTTAAATAATTAAATCTAATTAAATAATTAATTAAAATCAATTAATAATTAATTAAATCAATTAATCAATTAATTTTCGAATTAATTGACCAATTAATCAATTAAAAATTAACTGAAATTAATTAACTAATTAATTCAGATTTATTTTTGAATTAAAAATAATTTTTGGAATTAAAATAATAATATTCAGAATTTTCAGATATTAAAACCATTTTTTTATAATAAAAATAAATAGGAAATATGATTTTTGAATATTTTTAAAACAGGAATCCAACTTTTGCAAACTCTGAAAAGTTCAGGGACTGAACTTCATCATTTTCAAAAGTTAGGGTACTAAACTGCATTTTTTCCAGCCCTCGTCGGAAAACAGTGGGGGTTCGCCGGAGAACTCGACTCCGGCATCCTCCCATCACCACAAACTCCATATTACATCTACAATTTACCAGGAATCTAACCATACTCTTTAATCACACAGACAATGAGACAACCCCTGAATAGGCCAGAAAATAGCCTAGAAGTTCGCCGATTTCCGGCGAACTCGACGTAAACTTCAAAGGACAACTCCCTTCTCTACAGACCTCGTTGATTTGTGAAACTTGTACGACTGGATTGCAAATTTCACAGAGAACACAACTTACTATACCACAACATCTATCTATCCCGAAATAAGAAACCCCCAAATTTCAATTAAGAACATTCATACGGGTTATAAACCCTAATTTCATAATTCGAAAATCAAACTCAATTTTGAACATGTTATTGAACTCCAAATCAGACGTATAATATATCAAAATCATCAGGAAAACTAGCTCTGCAACATGCAATCATCAAATCATACAAACAATCATCCGAACAAAAATTCATATTTTTAGTAAAATTAATTCGAAAATAAATAAAAATATAGAAAATAAACCTTGATTTATGCAGGTGTATGGATCACAGATCTGATAGAGCTCTTCAAGACTTTCAAATCGGTTACTCGAGCTTTCCAAACAAAGATCAATAACACCTCCAAAAGTTGGTTTGATTCTTGGAAGATTATATGAATATAAGATTTTTCTCTGGAAAATTATATAATTATCTGTCTGCAAATGATTTTGATACGAAATAAAATACGGTAAAAGGCTATTTATATTTACGGAAAATTAGTATCCCGTTGGATCATTCCGGATATAAAACGGTACATTTATTTGTAAAAACTGATCCAAACGGTATCTGTTTTCGAGACAGTTATCCAGATCAGTACAATTTGTACTGCGGTCTTGGTCTAAGCGCCTGGTTACACGTATTGCGAGGTGATAATTGGGATAGTTTAATAAAAAGCTCCCGCTTATCGAAAATACGAGTTTTATTGATTTATCGAAATGAATATTGTATCGAAAATGTTGCGCCTGGACCTGCACATGACAAACCGTACGCCGGATCGAAAAAGTCGAAACATGGAAAATGCTCGGAATATTGCAATTAGGTTAGGAAGGAGTTCACGGAAGAGTTTCGAGTTCTAAAAACGTAAAAACAGATGACGTCGGTTGGTTCCCGTTTTTATAAAATAGATTTTAAATACTCGGAAAAAGATTTTATAAATGTCTTATGATCCTTATAAATCCATAAATCAACATAAAAATATTTAGGAAGATATGACAATTATCTATATTTTATTTTGAACATATAAAAATTAAAATACTCAATTAATAATATTTTCAAACATCCAAACACATTTAACACTTAACAATTAGTTCACAGAATAGATACTGAACACATATATTAAGCAAAAATAATTACACGATATATCCCGGATATTACATCCTTCCCCCCTTAAAAGGATTCTGTCCTCAGAATCTCTTAAGAAAACAAATGAGGGTACTTTTCTCTCATATCACTTTCTGACTCCCAGGTTGACTCTTCAACCTTTGGGTTTCTCCATAATACTCTTACTAGCTTTACCACTTTATTCCTCAATACTTTCTCTCTTTCCTCTAGAATCTCTATCAGACTCCCTACATATGACAAATCGGCCTGAAGCTCTATTGGCTCATATTCTATTACATGCCCGGAGTCTGGATTATACTTCTTAAGCATAGATACGTGAAAAAAACATTGTGAATGTGCTCCATGTGCGGAGGTAACGCTAACTCATAAGCTACTTTGCCAACGCACTTTAGAATCTCAAAAGGTCCGACATATCTTGGGCTCAGCTTCCCTTTCTTTCCAAACCTCGTTAGTCCTTTCCACGGTGATACTTTCAAAAATACCAAGCTTCGTTCTTCAAATTCCATGTCTTTCCTTGACTGGTGTGCATATTTCCTTTAACGGTCTTGTGATGCTGTCAATCTCTTCTGGATAATTTCAACAACTTCATTTGTCTGCTGTAGCAATTCAGGTCCAAGTATCTTACGTTCTCCTACTTCATTCCAATACACTGGAGATCTAAATTTACGTCCATAAAGGGGTTCATAGGGTGGCATCCCAATACTGGCATGATAACTGTTGTTATAAGCAAACTCTTCGAGAGGTAAATGCTCGTCCCAACTTCCTTTGAAATCAATAGCACAAACACGTAACATGTCCTCAATTATCTGAATCGTTCTTTCACTTTGGCCGTCTGTCTGGGGGTGATAAGCCGTACTCATATTCAGTCTTGTTCCCAAACATTCTTGAAAACTTTTCCAAAATCTTGAATTAAATCTTGGATCCCGATTAGATACGATAGACACAGGAACTCCATGACGAACTACAATTTCCTTCAGGTACATATGGACCAACTTGTCGAGTGAAAATCTTTCATTTATAGGCAGAAAATGAGCTGACTTGGTAAGTCTATCCACTATAACCCAAATGGCATCATGATTAGCCCTTGTCCTTGGTAATCCAACTATGAAATCCATGGCAATATGTTGCCACTTCCATTCTGGAATTTCCAATGACTGTAGCAATCCACTTGGTCTTTGATGTTCGGCTTTAACTCTCTGACATGTATAACATCTGCTAATCCATTCCGAAATTTCCCTCTTCATATCTGGCCACCAATAACTTTCCTTTAAATCTCTGTACATTTTGGTACTCCCTGGATGGATGGAATATCTTGAATTATGTGCTTCCTGTAAAATTTCATTCTTTAGCTACGTTACTAGTGGAATCCAAATTCTAGAAGAAAACCTCAGAATACCTTGCTCATCCTTTTGCGTGCATAATTCATCACCTACCAAACGATTTATATTTTAATCCATTACATCTTCCTGACACTTCTTTATTTTCTCTAGCAACTCCGGCTGAAAAGTTATACTGTACACTCTTGCTTCATTAGGCCTGCAAACTTTAATCTCCAATTCCAGTTTCTGAAATTCCTTATATATCTCTTTAGGTACTGATAACACTTTTAACTTTTCCTTCCGACTTAACGCATCTGCTACAACGTTCGCTTTACCGGGATGATAATTAATCAAGCAGTCGTAATCCTTGATCAATTCTAACCATCTCCTTTGCCTCATATTAAGTTCCTTTTGTGTGAATATATATTTCAAACTTTCGTGATTTGTGTAAATCTCGCACTTTTCTCCATACAGATAATGTCTCCAAATTTTCAAAGTGAAAACTATGGTTGCTAGCTCTAAATCATGAGTAGGATATTTCTGTTCGTGTGGTTTCAATTGCCTTGACGCATACGTAATCACCTTATCGTGCTGCATTAGAACACATCCTAGTCCTTTCTGAGAAGCATCGCTATAAATTACGAAATTCCCTTGATCGTCTGGAAGTGACAAAACAGGTGCCGTGATTAATCTTCGCTTTAAATCCTGAAAACTTTCTTCGCATTTGTCGTTCCATATAAACTTTTTATTCTTCCGTGTAAGCTTTGTCAATGGTGTTGCAATCCTTGAAAAATTTCGAACGAATCAACGATAATATCTGGCTAATCCCAAGAAACTTCTTACCTCGGTGGGTGTTCTCGGTCTTTCCCAATTTGTAATTTCCTCGATCTTTGCTGGGTCCACTTTGATCCCTTCGTTACTAACTATGTGTCCTAAGAACTGAACCTCCTGTAAGCAAAACTCACACTTCGAGAATTTAGCATATAATTTCTTTTTTCCTTAAAATCTCCAAAGCTGTTCTCAAATGTTCCGCATGATCCTCTTCCGTTTTTAAATAAATTAAAATATCGTCTATAAACACAATAACGAACTTGTCCAAATATTCCTTAAAATTCTATTCATCAGGTCCATAAATGCTGCCGGGGCATTGGTTAATCCAAAAGAAATCACTAAAAATTTGTAATGTCCATACCTTGTTCTGAAAGCTGTCTTTGGTATATCTTCTGGCCTGATCTTCAGTTGATGATATCCCGATCTTAAGTCAATTTTAGAGAAAAACTTGGCTCCCTTCAATTGTTCAAACAAATTGTCAATTCTGGGTAACGGATACTTGTTCTTGATTATAAGCTTGTTGAGCTTCCTATAGTCGATACACAGTCTCATGCTTCCATCTTTCTTCTTGACAAATAATACCGGGGCTCCCCACGGGGATACACTGGGTCTGATTACTCCTTTCTCTAACAGCTCTTGCAATTGCTTCGCTATCTCCTTCATCTCAACGGGCGCCATTCTATACGGGGCCTTGGATACCGGTTCCGTTCCAGGTCCTAAGTCGATTGCAAACTCAATTTCTCTGTCTGGAGGAAGTCCTGGTAACTCGTCGGGAAACACGTCTGGAAATTCATTCACTACTGAAATATCTTCAAGTTTCGCTGGCTCCTGACTCCTATCAATCACATATGCCACGGAATGCTCGCATCCTTGTAGTAATAACTTCTTGGCTTGAATCATCGTTAAGAACTTATTTACTTGTTTTTGACCCTTGAACGTTACCATTCTTTCGTCTGGCGTTTTCACCATTCCTTTCTTATTTCGACAATCTATCTGGGCATCGTGCTTAGATAACAAATCCATTTCTACGATAACGTCAAATTCTCCTAACTTAAATGGTATCAAATCTACACAAAACTTACTACCAGAAATCTCAATCTCACAATTCCCACAAACTTGATTAACAGATATTCGTTCTTGATTTGCCAATTTCACAGTCATTTATTTCATTTAAATACTCAACTGGACAATTTAACTTACTAACAAAATCTTGTGAAACAAACGATCGAGTTGCTCCCAAATCTATTAACACTTTGGCACATAAAGAATTCACATTAAACGTACCTGCCACGACATCCGTATCCTGGATAGCATCCTTCACAAACATGTCAAAAACTCTAGCCCTTGGAGTCTCATTTACTGCTGGGGTAGATCCCATAATCCTCAATACATTACTGACTGGGGCTGGGGTCTTGCAATCCCTGGCTATATGTCCGGGCTTTCCATATTTAAAGCACGTAAATCCAATGGCTGGAACCTTCACTGTTGGATTCCGGATAGGCTGATCCTTACTTGCTGGTTCTCTTGCTGGCTGATTTCGGCACTCCCTCGAATAGTGCCCTTTCTGGTTGCATTTGAAACATACCACATTCAACTTATTACAAACTCCTCCATGCTTCTTTCCACATACTTGACAATCTGGAAAAGTTAGTCTCAACTGATTCGGCTGATTCGCATTAACTGGACGGTTGCCCTGGCCTCCGTCGCCTGCATTCTGTCTCTTGCAATTAAAATTTCTTCCTGGATAAAATTTGCCCTTCTTAAAATTTGGAAACTTCCCTGGTTGTGACTGACCCTCATTCCCTTCAAATCTCCTTTTCTTGCTTTTCTTCTCCTTCTGTGATATTTCACTCTCTGTCTCCGCGATCATAGCCTTCTGTACCACTCCTGTATAGGTATCCAATTCAAAAATGGCTACCTTCCCTCTGATCCATGGTTTCAAACCTTGATGGAATCTCTTAGCCTTCTTCCTGTCAGTATCCATATACGACGGCACATACCTTGACAATTCCTCAAACTTACTCTCATAATCTGTCACCGACATGTTTCCTTGCTTTAGTTCTAAAAACTTCAACTCCATCTAATATTGGACAAACTGAGGGAAATACTTTTCTAAAAACAATTCCTTAAATCTCTCCCAAGTAATAAGATCTGTACCTTCCAATGTCTTCACCATCTCCCACCAATAGGTGGCCTCATTCTTCAGATAGTAACTGGCAAACTCAACCTTCTGCTCCTCTTTCACTTTTACTAAGGCAAATGCCTTCTCTATTTCCTTTAACCAAACATTTGCTTCAATCGGCTCTAAGGAACCCTTGAATTCTGGTGGGTTTACTACCTGAAAAGTTTTAAAAGTTACCTGGGGATTGGTCTGTCTTTGTTGATGTTGTGCCAGGTGAACTGTTTGTTGGGCCAAGATTTGAAGAATCTGGGCTATTGCTGGGTCTATGAGTCCTGGGTTCACATTCCGGTTTGTATCATCTTGGTTGTTATTGTTGTTGTTGGTTTCTTCATTCTGGGTGTTGGTGCGGGTATTTCTTCTAGGAGGCATTTTTCTGTAAAGAATCAAACAACTTATTTAGCTTTTGAATCAAATCTTTTGCATAAAAGAAAAGTTTTGTAAAACAGAAATATCTCTTTTTGAAAACAGTTATAACTAAGTAAATTGCATGCTTCTTTACAGAATATACGCAGTTATGGAAAACAGGGTACATGGTATCACATGGGTATAACTGGTGCAATAAATAAGGTAAAGTAAAACAGGTGCAATAAAGTAAATGACAGTGCTGGAAAGGAAAAGGTACTGATATATATAGATCAAAAGTTTTAGGTAGTACAAGCGTAAAGACGCTTCAGAAGTAAAAGCAAAAGGGTACAACAACCTACTCACTAGTCAGCATAGCTAGTCTATAAATACAACTCAAAAGTTTACTGATACACACTACACACTACTGCACATAATACGTAACCATAACAACACTGCTCAGCATCTCTATCTCTGGATCTCTGACTCATGGCAAGTCTGGACCTCCAATCTCCTCAAGCTCCTCTAGAACCCACTTAGCCCACTCCACTAAGAAATCAGGGGTGATATCCTCATGTGTAGCCTCAGCAATCCTCACAGCAGCTGCTCTACGAAAACCTGGAGCCTCTCTCTAAGTCGTCTCTCACCACTCTCAACCTCTCTAGTACGCATAATATGTAGTAACTCCTGAATCTGACCCTGTAGAAATTGCTGCTCCATAAGGCAAGCCTCAAACTGATGATATGGGACATGATAAGAAGAGAATTAGAAAGGTACTCCTGTAACTGAATGGCCAGTAAAGCCTGAATCAGCATGTGGGGGTCCTCTGATAGGTGGCCTCATGCCTGGAGGTGGAATAGCCTGCAGTGGTACGGGCTGCAACACAGGTGGAGGTAGAATAGCCAGTACTGGTGGAACAACAGGACGTGGATCTGATGATGGCGCTCCAACTGAAGGCTCTGAGTGATCAGCTGATACGGGGATAAAAGAGTCGGCCATCGCTGCTATCTGAAATCATATCGCAATATAAGAATCTCGAACCACGACGCGAATTATACTAATACCTGTTATACCGAAGCACTCAACCTCTCGACGTTCTATCTTTCTATTCCTTACTTCTAATCCTAACCCTCTACCCATTCCCATTATCCTAGGCTTGTGTCAATGACTTATAACCTGTAGCTCTGATACCAAACCTATGGCGCCCTCCAAACCCGGGTCAGAAGTTTGGGATCCACACACACCTTATTTATAACCTGCTTATAACAATAATAAAGATAATAATAATATGCAGTGACCCTACTTACTAACTACCATTGATCGCAATAGGTTAAAGTATGCACACAAGCCAAACACATCTACTTATATTACAAACCGTTCAAATCCCAACTATTCAAACTCAGAACTGAGTATTTAACATTATTACAAACTTTTACAAACTTAAATTATCCCAAAAGAAGCCTACTAGCTCAACTTGATCAACCTGTACCCCTAGCTCTCGCGCTGGACTGGGGATCCTCGCTACCAACTGGTTCCTTTTTAACTGGAAAAGAATATAAACAATATCGCACAAATGAGCTAACTAGCTCAGCAAGTCACAATGACAAAACTGAGAATAATGATCATCAGGTGAACATGATTATGATGTCAAGTGAACAATGGATTATGATTTAGAATTGGATATTATAGTTTCATTTTAAGAAAAACCAAGGTTAGGCTGCTGATCAGTCACGCACTAACCCCGAGCAAAGCACACAGCACTGCTCTAACTACTGGATCCAAGGCACATATTCACCTAACTTGACCATTATATGGTCTGACCACGAATCTGGTCCACAATTTTATTAAAATAATCGAATTCTAACATAATAACAGAATAAACAATAATAAATAATAAACAGAATCATTAACAATAATGAGTGTTCAATAATGAAAGGGTTTCAATCTTCGTAAGGATCAATAAGGTAATTTCAAAGCTTGGATGTTGGGTAAGGAAAGAATTGGATAACAAAGGAAATGACATTTCAGAGTTTCAAGGATTTGGTCTTTCCAAAGCATAAGATACAATGGTTTGAGTATGTAGGTAATTCGATTCAGTATATGGTATTTAGTTTGTATGTATTTGTGGAGTAGTATCGTATATTTGTGGTTCATATCTGGGTATACAACAATCAATGGTCTAGAAAGAATCAGGTTTACGGCTCAAGATCAATAGCTGGATTCATGGTTAGGGTTCAGTGCTTTAAAGCACTTGTAATATAAAACAGGACTATCAATCACTATAATATCTCGAGAAAGTTCAGAACACTTGCCTGATATTAGCTTACTACACTGCACTCGCTTCCAATCACAATCGTCTTACTCCTCAACTACCTGTTTGCCTTTCCTACATCTTGCCTCTTCTGTTCACATATCATAAACATTTATCAATATTCAACTCATATGATTCTATTCAATACATACTCCTATCTACCCTTCATTTTACCCAAATCCGATTAACGGAATGAAAGTTACGCAATAAACATGTAAACATCGAATATACAGACCGACAGTCAACCAACAAGTCACATATAACACATAACACGTCACATAATCAGTGATATCTCATTTATAAAGAAGTCTCGGGTCATAAATAGGCTTTCGATTACTTAAAATGATTTTTAAAACATTTTTCGGAATTAAAACGGGTCGTTGGATCGATTTCGGAGTAATAAATAGGGTTCGGTTGGCCAATTCTGGCTTCAAAACAATTTTATAATAATTATCGAGCCTTGGAAATAATTTAGATTAATATTTTAAAGCTCGAAACTATTTTTCGGGATTTTTAAATCATTTTTAAATAATTAAATCTAATTAAAATCAATTAATAATTAATTGAATCAATTAATCAATTAATTTTCGAATTAATTGACCAATTTATCAATTAAAAATTAACTAAAATTAATTAACTAATTAATTCAGATTTATTTTTTTGAATTAAAAATAATTTTTTGGAATTAAAATAATAATTTTCAGAATTTTCAGAAATTAAAATAAATTTTTATAATAAAAATAAATAGGAAATATGATTTTTGAATATTTTTAAAACAGGAATCCAACTTTTGCCAACTCTGAAAACTTCAGGGACTGAACTTCATCGTTTTCAAAAGTCAGGGTACTAAATTGCAATTTTTCCAGCCCTCGCCTGAAAAAATAGTCGGGGTTCGCCGGAGAACTCGACTCCGGCATCTTCCCACCACCACAAACTCCAGATTACATCTACAATTTACCAGGAATGTAACCATACTCTTTAATCACACAGACAACCCCTGAATAGGCCGGAAAATAGCCGAGAAGTTCGCCGGTTTCCGGCGAACTCGATGTAAACTTCAAAGGACAACTCCCTTCTCTAGAGACCTCGTTGATTTGTGAAACTTGTACGACTGGATTGCAAATTTCACAGAGAACACAACCCACTATACCACAACATCTATCTATCCAGAAATAAGAAACCCCCAAATTTCAATTAAGAACATTCATACGGGTTATAAACCCTAATTTCACAATTCGAAAATCAAACTCAATTTTGAACATGTTATTGAACTCCAAATCAGACGTATAATATATCAAAATCATCAGGAAAACAAGCTCTACAACATGCAATCATCAAATCATACAAACAATCATCCGAACAAAAATTCATATTTTTAGTAAAATTAATTCAAAAATAAATAAAAATATAGAAAATAAACCTTGATTTCTGCAGGTGTATGGATCACAGAATCTGATAGAGCTTTTCAAGACCTTCAAATCGGTTACTCGAGCTTTCCAAACAAAGATCAATAACACCTCCAAAAGTTGGTTTGATTCTTGGAAGATTATATGAATATAAGATTTTTCTCTGGAAAATTATATAATTATCTGTCTGCAAATGATTTTGATACGAAATAAAATACGGTAAAAGGCTATTTATATTTACGGAAAATTAGTATCCCGTTGGATCATTCCGGATATAAAACGGTACGTTTATTTGTAAAAACTGATCCAAATGGTATCGGTTTTCGGGACAGTTATCCAGATCAGTACAATTTGTACTGCGGTCTTGGTCTCAGTGCCTGGTTACACGTATTATGAGATGATTATTGGGATAGTTTAATAAAAATCTCCCGTTTATCGAAAATACGAGTTTTATTGATTTATCGAAACGAATATTGTATCGAAAATGTTACGCCGGGACCCGCGCAGGACAAACCGTACGCCGGATCGAAAAAGTCGAAACATGGAATATGCTCGAAATATTACAATTAGGTTAGGAAGGAGTTCTCGGAAGAGTTTCGGGTTCCAAAAACGTAACAACGGATGACGTCGGTTGGTTCCCGTTTTTATAAAATAGATTTTAAATACTCGGAAAAAGATTTTATAAATTTCTTATGATCCTTATAAATCCATAAATCAACATAAAAATAATTAGGAAGATATGACAATTATATATATTTTATTTTGGACATATAAAAATTAAAATACTCAATTAATAATATTTTCAAACATCCAAACGCATTTAATACTTAACAATTAGTTCACAAAATAGATACTGAACACATATATTAAGCAAAAATAATTACACGATATATCCCGGATATTACAAAAGTAACCATGGTTACTTTATCAAATAGTAAGCTAAGCATAGGATGATCAACCAAGGGCTAGAAAATAGTGAGCTAAAGAGCTAAACCAAGTGGCTTAGTTTGTAATCTACCAATGTTAGCTAGTTTTGTCTCCAAGATTGGCAACCAAGATCAAATCCTAGGATATATACTAAGGAATAAAAATCAAATACAAGATATCACCACATTATTTCAAGAAGCTCCCAAGAAGCAACACAAAACTCTCTCCCCCATTTCTTCTTCTTCCATTCGGCCCTTCCCATAAAACAAAGAAATCAAATTCAAACCTTCAAGCTCTAGCCATGGATAAATCCTCCCATTAATTCTCAAGCTTCCTACCAACCAAAATAAGATAAGATAAATCTTTGAGCTCTTTTTATCAAGGTTTTATGGGTGAAATAAAATCAAGAAAGTTGATAATAAATAGTATGAATAGTAACTCTTCTTTGGTTTCTTGATTTAATGCTTGTTTTAGGTTCCAAAAACTATACTAAGCACTCCCAAGACTTCCCAAGACTTCACCATCATCAAGAAAACATCTCAAGCTCTCAAGAAAGGTATAAATCTTTGACCCAACCTTATTTAAGATTTAAGTTCAAGATCCTTTTAGTATATAGTTGTAAACCTAGTTTTGGTGGGAGTATTGTTGTAATCTTGATGTTTAGCTAAGTAGTTTTAAGGTTGATTGTTGTTTCCTCAAGAAAATGATTTTCTTAAGAGGAGTTAGTGTGGTGATTATGATATGTTGATTGTTGGTGGTAGTATAAAGATTTAAGGCATAAACGAAACTCCGATCGTAACCGTAATCTCGCTAAAATGAACAAAACATAACTTTAAGTTTCTGCAGAAAGTCCTGAAGATTTAACTTTATTTTCTTGAAAAATAACCCTTTATTATGATAGTAAATGTTATAAGGATCATTTAGGTGCTTGAATCGCTTGATTCTGATTTACGGATCAAAAGTTATGGCCGTTTTACTAAAAGTGGTTTACGCGACAAAAACTGCTACAAATTACGAGTTTTGAAAATATAAAAGATCGACTTAAAATGTTCATAAATCATAAAATTTTTTACAGAGAGTAGTAAATTGAGTTTTCTAACTTCCATAAAAATTTCAAGTGAAAATAATAATTTTTCAATTTTATAAAAATATCGGAGCCGAGACCGCGCGATTAGAAACCGTAGAATCCATAAGCGGAGCCGACGACGAAAATGAAAATGGACTTAAGATACTTTGAAAAAGGAAGCGACCATAATGAGAATAAGGACTTAAAGAAATAATAAGGGTAATATAAGTTGAGAGGGTACATAATAAGTAGTCCATGAGTGCGAGTCACCGTAAATTAGAACGGGACCTAACGAAACAAATTGTGTTTATGATTATAGATTTCCGAGCGGAACCTAGAGCATCCTCCACCTTGAGATACCCAGGCAAGTTTATGAACCCAACTCCATTTACTGTTGTGTTGTGAAAGGACTGTTTTATTATCATTGCATAAATACCATGCTTGCCATGATACATAATAATTGAATTTTCGCATAATGTAGCGATGTTGTACGATAAGTATATATCGTGAAATGTTTAATTCCGCTATAAGCGTGACATATTATTATAAGACCGAGAGTCGGTCGGGATTTTAAAATAAAAACCCGGGAATAATTCCGGTGATATTACGGGATGATTAAAAGTCCATAGTAGTTACGTATTAAGGGACCTAACGTCCACTTACGAAACATTAAAACACCTCGAACTTTTATTAAAACGGTTTTCCAAATATCGTATTCCCTCAACTATATTTTATCGTTCGAGTAATAAATATCATATACCTACTAATTTATTATGGGAGAAGCATATCCCAACGATTATTTATTTTAAAACCGATTAAACATTAAAGGTTATTAAATTACGTAAACATAAATTAGTTGATGAATATTATTTTAAATATTCTTTTAAAAGTAAACTCCTTCGAGGTTTAATTATTTATTGATAATAATTTAATTAATTATCATTTATTAAAGGGTTTATTTATGATTTAAAAATCATAGAACCTGATTTAAAATACTTTCTGATTTTCGGAAAAATCATTCGAATAATTTCGGATCGTCGGAAAATATTATCTCTACTTCTTTTAAATATTTTGAATATAGTTTCAAATAGAAACTCCCTCCTAATTTAATTATATGTTGACAATGGTCAACTCACATCCTTAGTACTTCCTCCGAAAATTTCGGAAGTACGTATATATATATACCCTAATAAGATAAGCTGTTTCTATCAACAAGCAAAACGCTTGGGGGAACTTCGATGTGGTTCGAGTGCTCGAGATATGATAGAATTCTTTTAAAGGACAAGGGAGGGGTAGACTTTGGTACTATGTGTGCTAGATGGACTACCAAAGGTACCGCAGGCGAAGGTACTCTGTGTACTCAGGAACTTGTGAATATGTGTATTCCCAAAATGGGACACGTAGCCCGAATGCGGCCAGGGTGATGACCGGGATACAAAGGTGTCGTCCTTCTACTAGTAGAAAAGGTTACTATTATCGTATTACGACTGATCATCATATGCGGTGGCTCCAACGAGTGTCCTATTCTTCCAATTGGAATTGTGATGCAATACCGTAACCCAAGCTTAGGTGTTGGGTTTACTATTAAGGTATTCGCAGGATAATAAAATCCACTAAAGGATTGTTTTCATAAGAAGGTGTGTATCACCAAGGAAAACTATTTTCGAATAAAGCGTAATTATCATATATGATGTTTTACGTGAGTTTATCATACAGTCATTTTCATATTATACATTATTATGCTGGGCATTATAGCTCACACTTGTTTTCTTAAATTGACACAAAACAGCAGTGAATCAAGATGCCTACTATGAGACTCACAGCCAGGAAATGGGTAGGAAATGGCCAGCTGTTCTGTAGGTTGTTTGGTGTTGTACCACAGGTAGTCCAAATAAGCTGGATTGGTTTTCAGTGGTTTTTAGTTCGGCTTATTTATAAGTATGACTTATGTAGGGTAATAAATAAGAAACATATATTTGGCCGACAGACTAGCCTTACTTAAAGGTTATTCCCCGGTAAGACTTAATTACTTTTGGGTTGTAATAATTATCACTTTGTGGTTTGATTTACTCTAGTAATGAATGGTTCATTTCCAAGATAATAACCTGTAAGTGTGTGTGTGATAAGTGTGGGGTCGTAAAGTGTGAGTATTTATATATTGTGATGTGAGGTATATGGTTTATAGTGATTTAGATGGCATGGCCTCCGAGATTCCTGACCCCGGATTTCGGGGCGCCACAGTTAAGCGAACTAAAGCTACCAGGCAAAGGTTATCCTATACGAGAGTCTAATAGAAAGTTTATGCTGACTCTGCCAATTCATCTGGAACAAAAGAACACATCAATCAGGGAAATAGCTGATTTTATTACCATGTCCCTGGATGTGATTTATGGAAAACTTAGAACCCTTGAATTGGAGCAAGAGCAGAGAGCTATTATCTACGTACTTGGTTCTACTGACAATAAGATTACGGCACTTGCAAAACCCACTGCACTTGTAGTTCGTGAACCTGAAACCCAAGAAGTCAAGGTTGCACCCTCCTCAATAATCAAAGAAATTGTTGTAGCTGAAATTTCTCATGGTGAGCCAGAGGATGAAAGTGAGTTCTACACTCAGGAAGAACTTGAACAGTTGGAGGAAAAATCTATGGCATGTATGGCTGCAAATTTAGTCATGTTAGATTCATAAGGAAACCCAATTACAAACCAAGGGGTTCATCTGAGAGATTTCAGAAAGGAAGCTACTCATTAGGGTCAAGCTCTAGAGGAGGCTACAAGTCAAGTTGGGTTGACAAGAGTAAAAAAAGATGTTACAACTGCAATGAGTTGGGGCACTTGCATCTGATTGCAGAAAGCCCAAAGAAGCAAAAGGAAAAGATTCCTATAAAAAGAAGGAAACTTTGAAGATCCAAAGAGGCAAAATGAGAAACTGAAATAGAAGCTTAATGCTTATGTGGTTAAGGAAAATGGAAGAGCGTACATTGCTGAAGGAAAAAGCTGGGATGATACCATTCGGATGAAGATGAAGAGTATGTGAATCTAGCTTTTATGGCAGACTCTGCAGAGGAAAATCCACAATCATCTCAGGTTCCTGAACTTACCACTATTGATATATGTCTGTATCTAAATACAAATCTACTGTGCATGAACTTACGTTAGAATTGTATAATGTTCATACAAGCATGCTTGAATCTAAACTTTAAAATGATAATTTAGCTCTTAGAGCTGAAAGTTTGACCTCTAAAAATGAAGAACTAGAATTGCTTGTAGTTGGCTTAGAAGACCTTAAGCAGAAGAATGAATATTTAGAGAATAAGGTTAAGTGCAAAGCAGACATAGAAGTCATTCTTAGAACCCAAATTGCTGATTTAGAAAAGAAACTATAGGCGTTTAAGAATGCAACTTTGACTCAGAAGGAGATAATAGATAGTCAAAGATTTAAATCTAAGACTTCAATAAGACTTGACTTTTCTAAGCTGACCAGTAAGAAGCATAGTGGTGCATCAGAGATAAATATATTTGTCTCAGAAAATGTACCATATGTTATTAAGGATACTGTATCTCCGTTGTTCACTGCGTCTGTTTCTGAACCTTTGGATGAAGTAAGTTTGCTAATCAATGAGGAATTGATTGCTGAGGATAGAGAGAGAGAGGGAGAGAGAGAAGGTAGAAGAATCCCCTAATACTCCCTAAGGCTCCATCTAGTAAAGCTAAACCCAAAGCTGACCTAGGTAATAAAGTGGATAAGAAAGAGCCTGACACACTTAAGAAACCAGACACCATAGATGAACCTAAGACTGGTGAGAGTGTTAAGGTTAAAGCTAAGAAGAATAAGAATGGTAAGGTAGGTGTAAATAAGAAATATGATTTTGCATCTTCCTCATCTACATCTAGAAAGCTATGTAATAATTGTAATTCTGCTGCACACCTTACACATGCATGCACAAAAGCTAAAGTAGAATCTGTTAAAACTTCTAGTATGCCTGCCATACCTAACATGCCTAGTTTTCATGAGCCTTGTGGTGTAGTTGGTTGTATGACATGTGCATTTGTTACTATGTCTGAGTATTTTAAAGCTTTTCATGCATCTGCTAGCAATTGCACCAACACTAAATCAAGCATAAGTATTGAGCACGCACAGGAAAAGACTGTAGTGCCTCCTGTTTCCAAGTCTGACAACTCTGTTGAGACTAGCACTGAGAAGGAGTCAGTCAAAGTGAGAGTTAAGCCTGTTAAGGTTTCATTTATTGATTCTGTTTCTACCTCTAAACCTTCAGGACCCAAGAAACTTTGGGTACCAAAGTCTTCTTAATCAATCTATGTTTGCAGGCTGAGGTTCGAAAGGAAAAGATCATGTGGATTCTGGACAATGGTCGTTTTAGGCACATGATAGGAGAAAAGTCCCTGCTCACACGTGTGGTTGAGAATGATGGCCCTATAGTTACCTTTGGAGATGACAACAAAGGAATTTACTAAGGGATATGGCAATCTGAAAATTGGGAATGTCATCATTGAAAACATCTCTCTTATGGAAGGATTAAGCATAATCTTCTTAGTGTCTGTCAGTTTTGTGACAAAGGATACAATGTTGACTTAGACCAGAAAGGTGTTTGATCACTCACAGGGAAGATGAGAAGCTTGCTTTACAAGAAATAAGAAAAGGTAATCTGTTCGTAGCTGACTTGAACTCTACCTGTGATGGAGTAATGAGATGTTTTTACAACAAAGCTTCATCTGAACAAAGTTAGCTATGGCACAAGAAGCTCTCGCACTTGAACCTCAAGACAATGAACTCTCTGGTTAAGAGGGAATTGGTGAGAGGACTAACCAGATGGAATTCTGTCAAGAAGGACTCTATGAAGCATGTGAAAAGGGGAAGTCAAAGAAAGCATCACACAGAAGCAATGAAATGACAAGCATAACTAAACCTCTTCAGTTAATTCACATGGATTTATTTGGTCCATTAAATATGTTGTCACTATCAAGGAAAAGATATGCTTTAGTGATTTTCGATGATTACTCCAAGTACATATGGGTGTTGTTCTTACAACCAAAGGATGAAGTACCACATATGATAGTTGATCATATAAAGAAGATAGAGATGGAAGTGGAACTACCTATCAAAAAGATCATATTAGACAATGGAACAGAGTTCAAGAATGCATTTCTAAATGAATACTGTATAGAGAAAGGTATTTCGAGACAGTTTTCAGCCCCAAGAAGTCCACAACAAAATGGAGTAGTAGAAAAGAAAAATCATACCTTTGTTGAAGCAGCAATGCCTATGCTAAGTGAATCAAGACTTCCTACCTAGTTCTGGGCTAAAGCTGTCAACACGACGTGTTACACTCAAAATCGTTCTCTGATTAACAAAGATCATGACAAGACTCTATATGAGATTATGGATGACAAGAAACCCACACTGAAATACTTTCATGTGTTTGGAGCTAAATGTTTTGTGCTAAAGGAAGGAAATAAGCATCTAGGAAAGTTTGATGCTAAAGCGGAAAAAGGCATATTTCTTGGCTACTCTCTGGAATCTAAAGCTTACAGGGTTTATATGATTTCTGATCAAAAGGTGATTGAAAACATTAATGTAATGTTCGACGACACCAAGTTAGCAAGCCTGTAAAGAGAAATGGATTTTGAATCTCTTGAATTTGAAAATCTTTCAGATGATCCTTTGGATGTAGAAGAACCTGAGGTTGCTAGTGCTATACCTACGGAACATGGCAATGCTGATCCTGAATCAAGTGGTGGTAACGGTGGAAACAATGATTATGACAATCACACAGGAACCCCTCCAAGAACTACTACTTATAGATCAGAATCATCAAGTCATGGTGGCTGCAACTCGGGGGAGAAGGAAAAGGATGTATAGATCATACTCAACATCATGCTGAACATGGGGAAACATCAAGATCTGATCTGCCTCGAAAAAGAGTCTGGAACAGAGACCATTGTTGAGCAAGATTGAAGCTGTATGTTTATCTCAACAATACTGGTTTTGATAACTCAACATAGAATAAGGACTTTGAAATAATCTATGTTCCACTTGTTAGTCCCTTAACAATGTAACAAGAATTACAGAAGGGGGGTTGAATGGAATTCTTGAAACTTTTTCTTAAATAAAAATTGTTCTAACTCAAATATATATATATCAGTGTGAATTGATTAGCAAAATGCGGAATAATAATAACTTGAAATGAATCAAAACACAAGTAATTAAAAACAAGAGTCTTTAAAAACTTTCTGGTGGATTTGAATGATTCCACCAAAGATATATAATATATATCGAGAGAACTCTGTGTGCAAAAAGCTCACAGCTTCTTATAAAATAATAAAAAACTAAGAATGAGAGAAATGCTAAGAATGCAGCTTATAAATGTTTCTCTCTTGATTGATTAGTTCCTTCGTTTTTATTCTATTTGCTGCTTCTTGGTTTATATATATATCACCAAGATTACAAAGTAATAAGACAGGATAATAAAACAAAAACTATCTAGTCTAATACAATGCTACTTCATTACTCTATTCCAACATCTTTGAATATCTTCATAATAACATGGAAATGGCAATGCTTCTTTGTTCTCAAAAACCCAGTTGAATAGGCTACCACATTCCATTTGTATACACTCGACGCTGTGTTGTCACTGTCAACAGATATTTGAATTCTTTATCCGTCGGGTTCATGATCATCCGTCGGGTTGTTGATCATCCGTCGAATTCATTGTTGTTTATCCATCGGGTAACAATCAGGCACTTGACTTCATTTTATTTATGCAGAATTACAAGACATCATCTATGTACAATTAATTAACCTATTCTGCATATCTAGTTAAAGTCAGCATGACTTAGGTACTACTCCAGATTCTAAATAATGTGTATGCAGAAATATGCTACAGACTTATTGTTACATAAGCTACTCACTCGATGGATAATAAGTCATCATCCGTCGGGACTAAAATGAGTTATCCATCAGGACTATAATCCTTATCCATCGAGTGCTACATTTTCACTAAGTAAAATCTACCAAGGTGTTTTGTTCATGAAATCATCAAGTACACAACATATACACAACAATCTCCCCCAATTTATGTCTACTGGAATTGTAGCCATAAATTAAGAGATACATGATAATAACATAACACCCTAAAAATACAACTTTAAAAGAAAGTAGATAATACTGAAAAGTGCTTCAAATAACAAAATGTTCAAAGTTTTGCTCACAGTCATTTTCAAGATGCTCCTCTAGCCTGAGGAGATGTATCTAGTTCCTTGAAGGTCTAGATTTCTTTCCAAGCTTTCTGTTGTTTTCTTCAATTTGATTTTGAAGCTGTCTGTGAAATTCCAGTTCATCATATTCAGAGAGATTTAGCTTTTCTTGCATTTCCAAGAGAGTCTCATTGCTAGAGATGTTCAATTGGTCTTCTAATCTAAAAAATCTTCTCACTCCTTTGTCATCTATGAACTCCATCAGCCAGTAGGGCCTTAGATGCACTCTTCTCCCTGTGTAAGGGATGATTAGAGTCTTTGGGAGTGCATCTTTAGCTCTAACACTCTTTAGTTCTTCAATCTTCTTTAGAACCAATCTTCTTGCAGTAACATTGAACCCAAAGTTCTTTTTGAAAGATGAATAAACCTTAATCAGTATAGCTTGGCTTTCTTAAAGGATCCTGTGAAGTGGCCACTGACTCTCCTTTCCTCCCTTTTACTTGAACACTAACCTTTCAGGTAGGTTTCTGTATGCATCAATTCCTCTCACTTCATCTAGTTCATCTAGATAGAGGTTTAGATCAGAAAACTCCTTGATGTCACACAAGTACATATAATCTCCTTTGTTGACTTTAGATTGAGCTTTGACTAGAGATTTGGATTTGAGAGGTGACAACTTCACTTTCTTGACTGCTCTTGACTTTGTTCTTTTTGGCTTGCTAAGAATTGGTAAATTGAAGTCAGGAATTGGTATGGTCTCCCATTCTATTGGCTCATCCTTAGGCACAATAGGTTCACCATGAATGTTCCTGTAAGGATCCACTACCTTGATATCTTCAAATACCACAGAGGATTTTGATGCTTGAGTTGTAGTTGAAGTGAATTCCTTGGGAAACTGATTCTCCAATTCCTTATCAATAATGTCCAGTTTCCTTTTGGTTCTTTTAGCCAATTCCTTGATTCTTGGAGACTTCTTCTGTTGTTCAACTTGCTTCTTTGGATCTTGAGATTCAATTATTTCAGATGGCTGAGCAGGAATTTGTTGTGATGAATTTACAGCATGTAGCTTGGTCAAGATAGCAATTTGCTCTTTCTTTTGTTTAGCCTTTTTAGCATCTAGAGCAGCTTGCTTCTTTTCCTGCTTTAATCTGGCCTTTTCTTCTCTTTTTGCTTTAGCAAATTGAGGGTGTCCAGCCACTACACAAATTTCTTTCCCATTCCTGAAAACTTTAGCAATTCTCTTTTTTCAAAGCTGAATTAGCTGGATCTTTGTAGAAAGCAATTGACCTTGACAGAAGCTTCTTTTCATCAGGATTAGGTGTCTCATACACAGTATCCAAAGGGTTCTTCAATGATGATTTTGGATAGTTCACTCTTGGTTTCAGAATTATTTTAGCCTTTGGAGATTTGATGCAGGATGACTGTCCCCTTTCCAGATAGTTCATGCTCATCTCATTCACAGAAATTTGCTTGACTTGAGAGTGATGGATGGCTGACTTTACTGGCTCCTTGACTAGTCCAAAATTCTTTTGTATATCCTCATCAATCTTCTCCCAGTTGATTGGCTTCAACTGCTTCATTTCACCTACTCTAATATTGGCCTGCTGCTGCATCTATCAGATCTATACTGTCTGTAACTGGTGGCTTTGAGATAGTAATTGAAGGCATAATTACTTTACTGATTTAAATTTGAAGCTTCTTCCCCTCACTTGGTCCTTTCTCCCCCTTTTTGTTATCATCAAGTTGAGTAGAGGAGGGGGTTTGAGCAGCCACCAGTTTTTGAAGTAAATCTGTCTGTTGGGCTTGATGAAGATGAATGGCTGTTAAAGATGCTTCCATGGCTGACATTCTTGTATCCAAGGCATCTATCTTGGTTACAAGATCAGAATTTTTCCTTAACTGCCTCTTGATGTCAAGCATTGTAGCTTCTGGAAGCTTAGAATCCATCTTGTCTGAAATGGCCTTCTTCATCTCCTCAATATCACCCTTGATGGTATTTACATCCCTAACATGTTGGAAGCCTTGAATTTGTTAAAGTTGCAGAGAGGCTAGATGTGCCTGAAGGAGCTTCTTGGTGCTGGCATTTGTAGTGGTTTGAAGAGCAGTATTTTTCTGATTGATTAGTTGGATCAGGGTTGTCTTGAAGTAGTGCTCATCACAGTGCTTTGAAAATGCCCATGATGGCATACCTGATCTTGAACTGGAACCTACTTCTCCCCCTATGTCCATTGCTTCATCTTCACTATCCCCACTTTCATCACCAAAGAAATCAGCTGAGCCACCAGTCTCATAATCCACATCACCAGCTATAGAGGGCAAAGCTGTGATGGCATCCTTAGCTCTTATCATAGATTGTGTGGTATGCACCAGATTGAGCATCCTTTCTGCATTGTCATTGCCCTGTTCATCTAGAAGTTGATAAGCTGGAACAGGGTGAGTAAATGCCTCAGCATCAAGGGAGGTGGAATCTATAACAGCTTTAAGTTGCTGAGATAGTCCCTCCCTGTCCGCATCCTTGACATTTATTGACTCACTAGCAATGACATCCATCCTTATAGCTCCAGTACCTGCATTTATATCATTTTCTCTCTTTTATTGCATCAGGGTCTCACCCTGGCTCCCCACCTTCACACCCTCACCTTCACCATCTAAGGTGGGACTCCTCTCACTTTCTTTTTCCAATCCTAAAGAAATGGATTGCATAATTTCACTCATTTCCTCTCCTTTTTCCTGGGAGCAACCCAGACTCTCACTCATAACACTCTTCTCTCTCAATCCTAATAGTGACTGTACAACCACTAATTCTTCTGCACTTGAAATAAATGAAGTTTGAAGTTGTGCAGAGATACTCGACGGATGAGTGATATCCATCGGGTGAGTGGTTTTGCTATCCAACGGATAACTGCTGTTAAGCTTATCCGTCAGGATATAATCACTACTTGACGGATGAGCAATATCCATCGAGAGAGTAGAAATGAATGAACTAGGAATGGAAACTATTGTGGACTCTGTGCTGATTGAAGATATTTTGGGCACTGATGATTCAACAGTTCCTGAAAGAATGGGCAAGTGAGCCAACAAATCATCTAAAAGATGATGCTCACTTGAACTAGATTTTGGCTTCCCCAACAAAGTTAAAGAAGGGGAATCAAGAATTGATGTGTTTATCATATCCACATCCAGTGAGTTTGTGGGTGAGTTTGGTGTTTGAGGTGCTTCTATTACTAGAGATTTTGGCTGTGACTCCACATTTATTGGAGCCACATCAAATTGAATTTATGAAGGTGCAGTGACTGTGTCTTTAGCACCAGTTTGCACAGTGTGTGTACCTTGTGCATCCCCAAGGGTTTTAGATTTCTTCTTTCTGGCAAAGTTTGGGGTGAGCTTGTGTCCCTAACCCTCTTGGCATGTGCTCTTGGTTGGGAGCTTTGTTCAATAACTACATCCTTTTGGGATGATGCAGCTAGAAATAAGCTTTTATCCTTTTTAAGCACTGTAATTTGTAGGAAAAATGCAGTGTGGCTAGGCTGGGAACCACTCAACTATCCATCCTTATCCTTAGGGTTTTTTTATGTTCACCCCTTCCCTCACCTGTCTTACCCACCTTCACACTCCCCTCTTTGGTTTTGGTAGATTTTGCAACTGGCATCTTTTGAGAGATACTAGAGGGGGCTTTATTTGATTTGGGTTTTGAAATTTTTGCAGGTTTGGTAGCTTGGGTAGGCAACTGTTGGGTCATTGACACAGTTGCCATAGCCACACTAGAACTCAAAGAAATTAGTGAGGTTGAAATAGTAGTAGGGATAGATGAACTTACCTCACTTACCTGAGGTGCTTCCATTACAGGGAAATAGAACAGTGGCACCTCCTTGTGATGATTGGCCCTGTTCAAATCTGCAATGAGCCTTCTCTCTTGAACCTAACAATCTAATTTATTGTTAGGGTTCTCAAGCACAATTTTTTCACAGAAGTGGTTAGCTAACATCATAAAGAATCTAGCATAATACCCATTCTTACCTCTCTTATTTAACTCTCCTAGTTTGAAACCCAACTCAAACAAAATAAGGTCACTGAAATTATAGAACTTATATGTAACTAGCATGTAGAGCATGTAAAGCATGGACATATTGACTGAATCAAAATTACCGATTTTACCTGAAAATACCTTTGTCACTACATCACACATATAACTCCATTCCTTCCTAAGACCCAATCTCCTAATGTCATTTAACTTAGAGGTAGAAAGAGCATAGTTTATGGAATTAAGCATATTAATTATATCAGTGTCAGTGTGTGGTGAGGTCACAGTGTTATCAGGAATCTTGAAACATGCTTTTATAATATCACTATTAATACATAATTCTTTACCTTTAATGGTTAGAGTGATAGTCTTATCTGTTAAGTTGTATGTAGCAGTGGTCCACATCTCTTCAACAACTTCACAAAAGATTGTGGGAGATTCCAGCATGGCATAGCTAAGCTTGTAATTCTTCACAAAGTCCATAATCTTGTGATAGTCACCAGATCGCTGAATACCTCTGTTTACTAGTGCAGTGAAATTGTTCTCTCATAAATAAACCCAGTTTGAGACATAAACTTGACAACGGGCGCCATTGTTAGAGAATGAGAGCTTGAAGAGAGAGAGTAATTGCTTTGAAAGAGAAAGAAATTTGAGCAGTTGATTTGAGAATGATAAAAGAAAAGCAATTGAAATGAAATAAGCTTTTATACTATCTCAAAAAAATAACTGCTAAAAATAATAAAGTACAATAAAGTAACCAATGAAAATTGCCTAAAATAGCCGTTTAAAAATAAACTGTAAAAATTCCATCCATTATCCGTCGTGTTATGCTTACAAACTGTAAGTATACTCGATGGATAATGTTCAGGGAATTAACGGCTAAGATTAAGACAATTCGACGGATGAGGATAGAGTGTTATCCGTCGAGTCATAAAATATTCCAGAAAAATAATTGATTTTTATTAGCAATGGTATACCGACGGATGATCAAACTCGATGGATAAAGATCATTCGTCGAGATGTAAATTTTGACTTAGCCAAAATTTCATCCAAGACTGAAAAATCAATTAAATTTCTGGCTGCATTTCAACTTGCAAATTATCTCATATAGATTTAAGAATAATTAAGCATACCTAACTCACTTACCAACCTTGAAAAGGTGGATTCATCCAGTGGCTTGGTAAAGATATCTGTAAGCTGCTTCTCACTTGGAACAAAATGTAGTTCCACAGTACCATTCATTACATGTTCCCTTATGAAGTGGTACTTGATATCTATGTGCTTTGTCCTTGAATGTTGTACTGGATTTTCAGTGATGGCAATTGCACTTGTGTTATCACAGAAAATAGGAATCCTTTCAACTTGCATACCATAGTCTAGCAATTGATTTTTCATCCATAAAATCTGTGCACAGCAACTGCCAGCAGCAATATATTCAGCTTCAGCTGTAGAAGTAGAAACTGAATTTTGCTTTCAACTGAACCAGGACACAAGCTTGTTTCCTAGAAATTGGCAGGTTCCTATTGTACTTTTTCTATCAATTCTATAGTCTGCATAATCTGCATATGAATAACCAGTTAGATCAAAGCCAGAATCTCTAGGGTACCAAATGCCAAGTTTTGGTGTTCCCTTGAGATATCTGAAAATTCTCTTAATAGCTACTAAGTGAGATTCTCTAGGATCAGCCTGAAATCTAGCACATAAACATGTAGCAAACATTATATCTGGTCTACTAGCTGTAAAGTACAGAAGTGAGCCAACCATGCCCCTATAACTTGAAATATCCACAGACTTTTCAGTTTTCAGTAGTGTTTAATTCAAGCTTAGTTGTAGTGGCCATGGGAGTTTTTGCAGATGTGCAATCCATTAGATCAAACTTCTTTAAGAGATCAAAAATATATTTAGTTTGACTAATAAATATTCCATCACTAACTTACTTAACTTGCAAACCAAGAAAGTAAGTTAGTTCTCCCATCATACTCATTTCATACTTACTTTGCATCAATTTGGCAAACTTTTTGCAAAGTTTTTCATCTGTAGAGCCAAAAATAATATAATCTACATAAATTTGAACAAGTATACTAGAACCATTAACATTTCTAAAGAATAAATTTTTATCTACAATACCTCTTGTGAAATGATTTTCCAAAAGGAACTTTGATAAAGTGTCATACCAGGCTCTAGGTGCTTGCTTCAATCCATAAAGTGCTTTCAAAAGATAATAGACATGTTCTGGAAAATTTGGATCTTCAAAACCAGGAGGTTGACTGACATAGACTTCATCCTCCAAATTCCATTCAGAAAGGCACTTTTGACATCCATTTGATAGACCTTGAAATTGGCATGGGCTGCATGGGCTAAGAAGATTCTGATGGCTTCAAGTCTTGCAACAGGAGCAAATGTTTCATCAAAATCTATTCCTTCTTGTTGACAATATCCCTTAGCAACCAATCTAGCTTTGTTCCTGACTACTATGCCATTTTCATCCATCTTATTTCTGAATACCCATTTGGTGTCTATTGGATTCTTTCCTTTAGGCTTGGGCACCAGCTTCCATACATTATTCCTTTCAAATTGGTTTAGCTCCTCCTGCATAGCTAAAATCCAATCAGGATCCAGCAAAGCTTCTTCTACCTTCTTTGGTTCTCCTTTGGAAAGAAAGCTGCTGTATAGACATTCTTCCTTTGTTGCTCTCCTAGTTTGAACTCTAGAAGAAACATCACCAATTATGAGCTCAAAGGGGTGATCTTTTGTCCATTTTCTTTGTTGAGGTAGATTAGCTCTAGATGAAGAGGCCTCATTGTTGTCTTGATGTGTGATTGAGTTTTGATTGCTAGAAACTCCCCCTGAGTTTGTGGATCTTTGATTTGAGAAAGGAGAACTTTCTATAGGTGATCTATCCTGACTTCCTGCTCCTTTTGATAACCCGACGGATGGTGAATTTTGAGTACCGACGGATGAAGCTGGTTGTCTCCCGGCGGATAACGCAGATTGCCTCCCGATGGATGAAGCATTATGTAACTCAACAGATGTTGAGTTTTGTGCTTCATTGGTAGTAGATTTTTCTGCATTATGCTTTGATACTGTTTCTTGATCACTTTCATCATGACTGTCATCACTAACCATCTCCATATTGTCGAATTTGAGGATCTCATGGTAATCTCCATCTTGAAGTCCTTTAATCTTTTTATCATCAAACACAACATGTATTGATTCCACAACAATGTTGTTTCTTAGATTGTACACTCTATATGCTTTACCAACAGCATATCCAACAAAAATTCCTTCATCTGCTTTAACATCAAACTTCCCATTTTGATCAGTTTGATTTCTCAGAATATAGCATTTGCAGCCAAAGACATGAAGAAAATTTAGAGTTGGCTTCTTGTTCTTGAACAATTGATAGGGAGTCATGCATCTTGCTTGATTAACCAGGGAAATATTCTGAGTGTAGCATGCAGTATTTACAGTTTCAGCCCAGAAATATGTTGGCAGTTTAGATTCTTCAAGCATTGTCCTTGCAGCTTCAATAAGTGATCTGTTCTTCCTTTCCACTACTCCATTCTGTTGTGGAGTTCTTGCTGCTGAAAACTCATGCAGAATCCCATTTTCCTCATAGAATGCTCTCATGACTGAATTCTTGAACTCAGTTCCATTGTCACTCCTGATTCTTCTAACCTTGAAATCAGGATGATTATTGACTTGCCTTATGTGATTGATGATGATTTCACTAACCCCATCTTTAGACTTTAGGAAATATATCCAAGAGAACTTTGAGAAATCATCTACAATTACTAGGCAAAATCTTTTCCTTGAGATGGATAACACATTGACTGGTCCAAACAAATCCATGTGTAGCAGTTGCAAAGGTTCTTCAATTGTTGAATCAAGTTTCTTCCTGAATGATGCTTTAATCTGCTTCCCTTTTTGGCAGGCATCACACAATCCATCCTTAGAAAACTCCACTAGAGGAATGCCTCTAACCAGTTCTTTCTTTACTAGCTCATTCATGGTCTTGAAGTTTAAATGGGATAGCTTCTTGTGCCATAGCCAACTTTCATCCTGACTTGCTTTACTGAGAAGACAAGTAACAGATTTTGCATTAGATGAGTTGAAATCAGCTAGGTACACATTTCCTTTCCTCACACCAGTGAGAACCACTTTGTTGCTTCTGTTGTTAGTCACAACACAGGCTTCTGAGTTAAAGGTTACTGAATTGCCATTATCAAAAAGCTGGCTGATACTCAACAAGTTGTGTTTGAGACCATCCACTAAGGCAACCTCCTCAATGATGATATTTTCCTTTGAAATCAAGCCATATCCCACAGTATAACCCTTGCTGTCATCTCCAAAAATAATACTTGGGCCAGCTCTCTCCTTGAACTCTATGAGCAGGGTAGAATCACCAGTCATGTGTCTTGAACAACCACTATCCAAGTACCAAAGATTCTTTCTGTTTCCCTGCACACATTAAAATCAAATTAAGTTGATTTTGGTACCCAAGTTTCCTTGGGTCCTGCCTTGTTAGCTTTCTTTTTCTGTTTCTTAGGCTTTATCTCATTTGACTTGGGGATATCAGATTCATCCTTGGTCATTTGAGTTGGGCCTTTGAAACCATTCATTGCAACAAAATTATCATGCATATTATAATCAACAAGGAATGGCATGCTATTATTGAACATGTTATTCCAGTAAGGCATGCTAAATGGCATTTGTGGCATACTAAATACAGCATAATAAGGATTAGGTGCAAATGGCATATTAGCAAACTGTGCATTCATATTCTGTGTAGACATAACATTCATAGGCATGGGAGGCATGGCATTCATGTTGGGAAAGTGAGGTGGCACAGATATGGGAGTAGGCATGGCAGATTTGCAATTAACAGACAAATGATTTACACTACCACACTTGACACAGATTTTTCTAGGAGCATATTTATCAGGTGTGTAGTTATTATGTTTGTTAATTCCTACTTTACCGTTTCTATTATTTTTCTTTTTAGCCTCTGTTTTCACCTCAATCTTTTCAAGTCTGTCACTTAACTGTTTGACAATCATGTGACCAACATTAGCCTTTTTCCCTTTCTTAACTTGACTCGATTCTCCTGGAACAAAGTTCTTGGAAACAAATCCATACTTTTCATTCAACTTAACAAGTTTGGCTTTACTGATAGGCTTGCTTACAGCCGACGGATGAGGATTTTCATCAGTCGACGGATAACCCTTTTTGTTATCCGACGGATGACCCTCATCATCCGTCGAGTCTACATCTGTTAGCACTCCATCCACCAAATTTGGTTCTAGTTTCTCCTTGTTCTTTTTCCAGGCTACATCACAGAAGGACTCAATTCCTTGAACTTTGGTGATTTGAGCATGGACATCTCTAGATGTTTTCCATGCCTTAATCACCTCCTGTTCACGTTCGAGCTGCTTCTTCAAAATTTCTTCTTTCTTCAAGGACTCAGTTAATTCCTCCTTGGCAATCTTACACTCAATTCTTAATTTTTCAAAATCAATGAACTGAGACTCTAGCACATTATTTCTCTCACTCAAAAACAAATTGTTTTATTTGATTTTAGCATTTTATTTAGTAAGAGACTTAAGTGTAACACGCAAATGATATAACTCTGTAGACATGTCATTTATAACATCATTACACCCAGCTTTAGATAAATGTGCAAGGTTTGTAGTAATTACCTGATTACTTGAAGAACTTATTTCTGTTTCATCAGACTTGGTCATTAGGGCTAGATTGACATAGCTGACATCTTCATCTTCATCCAGACCATTTGCTGCCCAGTCATTTTCTTGTGTAATGAAAGCCTTTTCCTTTTGTTTGAGCAGCTCAAAGTATTTTTGCTTATAATCCACATGCTCAAATTTTTTTTGTTGGAATCTGACTTTCTACACTTACTGGCAAAGTGCCCTGCCAAGCCACATTTGAAACATTTGAATTTTGATTTATCCACCATGTTTCTATTTGGCTTGGCTGCTCCAAAGTTCTTTTTGAACTTGAGCTTAGAAAATCTTCTGGAAAGAAATGCTAAATGTTATAGCCCCTTGTCCTTGTTTTTACAGACCCTTGAAGTTGACTCAACAACTTCCATCTTCATCTCCTTCTCCTTCTCTAACTCAGCAACTAGTGCAATGGACCCTCCTTTCTTCTTTCCTCTCTCCATCCTCTCATCTTGCTCTATTTCAAGCTCATATGTTTTCAGGATGCCATACAGTCTCTCCAAAGTAAACTCCTTATAATCTTGTGAGTTTCTCAATGAGACTGCCATTGGTTTCCATTCCTTTAGAAGAGATCTAAGGAATTTCAGATTGGAGTCTTTTATCTGATAGACCCTTCCATGCAACTTTAGAGCATTTAGCAGTTTTTGAAACCTACGAAAAATGTCAGTGAGTGACTCACTTTCTTCATTATGAAAATGCTCATATTGCTGAATCAGTAGCTGCATCTCGTTTTCTCTAACTTGCTCAGTGCCATCACAGATCATCTGTATTGTATCCCAAATATCCTTGGCAGTTTTGCAGTTGATAATATTGTCAAACATATCAGCATCAACTCCATTAAACAGGATATTCATGGCCTTTTTATCCTTCCTGATGTAACACCCCCAAATCCGGGGTCGGGGATCCGGGTTGTCACGAGTTCCATTTCTCTTATCTATACTTAATCTTAACAGTCAACCAACTAATGTGTACTGTGACCCCACAATACACACACACACACACACCACAAGTTATAGTCTCAGAGATGAATACCAAAATAACACAAGTCATTTTATTCCACAATTATAAACCATTTCACCTTAAAAAAGGTTTCTGAATAATTTACATATTCTTTGCCATTATTACAATTCATAAATATACATAAGTTTGGTACATCAAAAGTTGAAAGCCTAGCCTATTGGTAGTTCCTACCTCAGCTACAACGGCATCAACGCCTACAGGAAACTGCGGAACATTTTCTAGCCGCTCATAAATTGGGAGCTTGATCCTGTCCATCTTGTCTATCTATTATTGTGTGATGAAAGAAGAAAGCAAGGGTGAGCAACAAGCCCACCAAAATAATATGTATAAAGATTAACAATATATGAGCATTCTCATAGCACTCATGAAAGTCTTGGTCAAGAAGAATTGGACTAAGTTTGACCTCTTAATGCGACCAAGTCGCAAAATATTTAGTATATATGTATATATACTTTTCAAAATATTTGAAATCCTCTGCCACGCATAATATACGCAGAGTTCTAGTTTATAACTGTATAAAAATATCGTTGCAAGGTGATCTCCTATATCTAACCTTGTCTCAACGTTTTTCTGAAAATCTTTGTCATGTATACGATAATCATTAACCAGATATAAGTTGAAAAGGTGAAGTTACGAGATACTCCAATATACTTATATCTTTTCCGAATACTACTTGAACTACCACCGTTCAAGGTATAATCCGTTTCAAAAGTTCATCACATAGATGAGACTACAAGATAAGATCTGAATAGATTCAATCCTTGAAATATCATTATAAATAATGAAGTTACGAGATACTTCATTAAGTCCCGATATATATATACACCTATATATATACATTTCATACACTCATTGAAAACCTCTGTTATGAAAATTATAAACAGAGTTGTAATATCCAATGAATTTGGAAAGGAGAAAACCTTGGCATAAACCTGATATCTTGCTGATCAGGCAAAGATACCAATAAGTAACCTTTTCTACTAGTAGATGGATGAATCCCCCACTGGTCATCACCCTGTCCGTATTAGGACCTTATGCCGGACTGCCACTCAGCCACTTACGCATTTGATGGACTCCCACTGAGCCACTTACACTTTCATGGACGCCCACTGAGCCCATGTTGCTTATGCCGACTCAAATAGATGGACTTACTTCCCGAATGTTGGGTAAGTAATCAATTCAATTATCAAAACAGCAACCTTGTTGCGATTATAAAATACACCACAGAGCCGGATCCCTCAGGTTTTGAGCGAGTATTTAAATCCCCTTCGAAAGGAAGATCTTAAATATAAAAAATGAGTTTTGGGATCTGCTCTAACTTTTAAAAATCATTTTGAAGAGTCGAAAACATTTTTAAGAATGTTTGGAGTAATGCTGATTTAATGAAATAAATTAGTCCCGATACATTTAGAAAATATCTGAATATTATTATTTAAATAATATTCCCATAAGGATAATCCTTATAAAAATAATTGAAGTAAAAGTTTTAAAACTCATACTTAAAATGAATAATAAATAACCAAAGATATACTTATACGAAAGTACGATCTTTATTTGAATAATCGAAAATAAGTTTGATTATCGAAACATTATTCTTTAATAAAATAAAGAATATTATTTAGTAAATAAGCGGAGTCATAAGTCCTCGAATGAATATTCAAAATAATATTCATTAAATAGAATAAACAGAGTCATAAGTCCTCAAATGAATATTCAAGATAATATTCATTAAATAAAATAAACCGAGTCATAAGTCCTCGAATGAATATTCAAAGTAATATTCATTAATAAAAATAAAGTTATCGAATAAACCTTATTCGATTAATAGTTTTGAAAACTATATCTATATATCTATATATAATATATATAATATACTCGGGAACATCGACTCCCGGTTTTAGAAAATGTTCGCCTTTGGGTCCCCTATACTAAGGGTATACGCAACTACTGCTTATCTCTAGCATAGGTAATATGCAATTATAAGAATTGGAATCAACAGATAGATATCAAGATTACGAAACAGACATGTATATAAACCATATCAGCATGCTCCAATATATCGCAAGATTTGCTAATTAAACATCATGCATCTATCACAAGATAATGCATATACATATATACATCACAACAACAGTATAACGGGTAGAAAACTTGCCTGAGTGTTCCCGGATAGACTTAAGGTTAGAGTGGGTCCGATAACCTATGAACACCAACATAAGTCGGAATTAAACCCCGGCCGCTTAAGAAACTAGACTTTAACCAATTGAACCCTAACGTTCGCTTATGGTCATTTCTACGCTTAACGAATCACATAAGTCGTTCGAGTACCCTCGGCTCCACCATTTTTAATAAATTGACCATTAAGAATTTGAAGGCGATTCTTTCGTGAATACCCTACCAACTGCCTAATCCACTTTACATAATTGTTTCATACTCCAATTAGTCAATTAAGGGCCTTAATTAAGGTTTTAAAGTAAGGCGAGGGGTAATGCTTCGTTCGCGAAATGCCGTTACTTAAAACGGTCGTTTCTCCTAAACCGTACATCGGATTCAAGCGAACCACATATCAAAACGAAGCTCGTAACATGAACTATCTAATCATGGCAATGGTAAAAACCTAACAGTGAGTTCACGGGTCCTATTGTTAAGAACAAAAACAGTCTAAAGTAAATCGGGCATTACGATGGCTATGTTTACGCGATTACCAACTTTTATACTACTCCAAATCACCATCCATACACTAATAAAACAGCCCCAACATCTCAAGTTTTCCAATTTATACTACTTCTCAATCATGAACTGAGGGCTTACTTAAGTTCATTAACTAATAATCAAGATTTACAACTCCAAAAACATCACAAAACCACCCAATCTCTAAATACATAATAATCATGCCTCTCATGAACTATACTACTCATAATAAGCTCTTAAAATTCAATAATAATGCTAGGTTAAGAGATTATACCTTCCTTGTGAGTAGGAGTAACTAATGAGCTTGAAACAACCTTGGAAAATCCTTACTAAAGCTTTATCTAAACAAAAAACAGAAGATCAAACTTTCAAGTTCTTGAAAAACACTATTCACTCTCTTCTTCCATGAATTATTGGAAGAGATTGTGAAGGAATTTGAAGCTTAGATTCATAGGATATCTATATCTATGTACAAGGAACCTTAGATAATTACCTCACTAATTAACAAGGCTTGGAACTTGAATTTGAATTTTTTCTTCTTTGAAAAAGAGATGAAGCCGAGAGCTTCTTGTTGGAAAGATGAAGTCAACTTTGTGTTTTGTGTTTTTGATTTGTTTTACTTGGTTGTTTTATTTTTGTTTTGTTTAATTAACCTTTTAACCATGGTAAAATTTGTGTGGCTTGTAATCAACCAACAATTCATTCCCTTTTGGTCATGCTTATGTCATCCCCCTGTGTCATCTTCCTCTTCTTGTTGGTGTGATGACATCATCATCACTAACCTCTTTGATTAACTCCTAATTACTTGGCTAATGATCGCTGATCTATTATACGGTTCGCTTAACTTTCGTTTTCGTTTATCGTTTGAGGGATCATACCCGAGATCTTATTACTTGGGTTCTCTTAAGCTTTCTCAATACATTATATTCCTTTTATGATCCTCTCTTATAATCCTTGAATTTAAATCCTTTTTATCCTGTTACCTTATACTCAATTCTTTCGGTATCTGGTGGATTTTCGGGAAAAATCAAAGTGTTCGAATTTGGATTCTGACGATCTTTACATACACTTATATACCATATAGAGTACTAATAAGATCTCAGAATAACAATAAAAGAACCTCTACAAGGTGAGGAATGAAAAGTTTTCTTATTCAGCATAATCAGCAAAATCACTATTCATAAGGGTTACAAAAAGTCCAAAATTTTGGGGTTATTACACCTGACTTGTTCAATATCAGGATCAGACCATTCATGCCTTGGCTTGGGGACAGATGGCTCATTTCCAGTTGCAGCTCTCATTGGAACATGAGGGCCTCTTTCTATGCAGTCCACATAGGCCTCATCTTGAGAAAGCAAATGAAGATGCATCTTTACCTTCCAATGATGGTAATTATCTTTATTCAGACAAGGAATCTTGACTCCAACATCCTTCTTGTTCATCTTGCTGTATTGTTTTGATCTTTAAACTCTTTGTTCTTCAAGAGCTTGCTCTGATACCAATTGTTAGTCCCTTAACAATGTAACAAGAATTACAGAAGGGGGGTTGAATGAAATTCTTGAAACTTTTTCTTGAATAAAAATTATTCTAACTCAAATATATATATATATATATATATATATATATATATATCAGTGTGAATTGATTAGCAAAATACGGAATAATAATTACTTGAAATGAATCAAAACACAAGTAATTAAAAACAAGAGTCTTTAAAAACTTTCTGGTGGATTTAAATGATTCCACCAGAGATATATAATATATATCGAGAGAAATTTGTGTGCAAAAAGCTCACAGATGCTTACAAAATAATAACAACTAAGAATGAGAGAAATGCTAAGAATGCATCTTACAAATGTTTCTCTCTTGGTTGCTTAGTTCCTTCATTTTTATTATATTTGCTGCTTCTTGGTTTATATATATCACCAAGATTACAAAGTAATAAGATAGGATAATAAAACAAAAACTATCAAGTCTAATACAATGCTACTTCATTACTTTATTCCAGCATCTTTGAATATCTTCATAATAGCATGGAAATGGCAATGCTTCTTTGTTCTCGAAAACCCAGTTGAATAGGCTACCACATTCCATTTGCATACACTCGACGCATGTGACTGTGTTGTCACTGCCAACAGATATTTGAATTCTTTATCCATCGGGTTCATGATCATCCATCGGGTTGTTGATCATCCGTCGAATTCATTGTTGTTTATCCGTCGGGTAGCAATCAGGCACTTGACTTCATTTCATTTATGCAGAATTACAAGACATCATCTATGTACAATTAATCAACCTATTCTGCATATCTAGTTAAAGTCAGCATGACTTAGGTACTACTACAGATTCTAAATAATGTGTATGCAGAAATGTGCTATAGACTTATTGTTACATAAGCTACTCACTCGATGGATAATAAGTCATCATCCGTCGAGACTAAAATGAGTTATCCGTCAGGACTATAATCCTTATCCGTCGAGTGCTACATTTTCACTAAGTAAAATCTACCAAGGTGTTTTGTTCATGAAATCATCAAGTACACAATATATACACAACACCACTGGAATCAGTACAGATTTTTTATTGGGTATATGCACAAAAGGTTTTGTTAGTTGCAGTGAAGAAGACATTAACACTGATCTGTATGAAGTTCATTAATATGTTCAGGCATTAGAGGAATAAGGTTGGAGTCATTCGAAGCAGTTGTCAGAATCAGTGTGAAGACCTCAAGGATTCCTAGTCAAGTTGGTTATATTTGGTAGAAGACTTAACAATGGTTTATACGGGTATAATACGAAGGCCTGAGAGCGAAACTAGTCGTCTGTGAACCAGACCTGTGCACGAGACGTCAGTGATCCGTGAAAGGAAACAGAGCATTATTTTTAGAAACACTGTTAAGTAGTTTTTGTACTCGAAGAGTCTGGAAATATGTTGAGGTACAAAATCCCGGAGAGTAGAAGGCCTGAAGATACAAAGGAGTACAGCCCGAGGATTTACAGGATTTATTTTTTAATCAATGACTGATTTTTATTAAATGAATAAATGAAGAATTGATCATTTATTTATTTAATTATTATCACGTTTGATTTTAAAATAAATAAATTAAAAATTGATTTTTATTAAATGAATAAATGAAACTCAAAACATTTACTTATTTAATTTAATATCAACTTTTAATTTTTGAAAAATAAATTGAGCCAGCCAGAATTATACATGCATGCATCTCTTTATTCAACAAAAGACATGGAAATGTATGGTTATTTGATTTATCAAACTAGGCTGCTAGTTCGTGATCAATAACAAAAGAAACCAGAAAAAAGGAGTGTTTTTTTATGAATCTCGCGGGACCAGCTTCAAACTAAATAAAATAAATGAGTTCAAGATTATTGTGAAATGGCTGGGTATGTACTCGAGCATAGAACATGGAGGGTCCCCACAACAAACAAAGAAATGCAGAGCTACAGGTTGGGAGTAATAAAACAAAGAATTGGTAAGTTTTTATTCCTGCTGCAACAGGCGCACACCAAGCGCGTGACGTGCACGCGGGGATCTCTCCCTTTCTCTTACGCGCGTGGTCCGCATAACCCCACCCTGGCGCCTGGCTTTTTCCATGAGAAAAACCTTTCTTGTACCTGCATGTGCATGTGGATTAATGCATGCAAGTGTTCTACTCCTCTATTCCCTCAAGGTCGCCCCAGACAGAAAAACTGTTAAGGCAAAAGGCGGTTGTGGTTTCCTTTTTCTCATGCATGAACATCACGTGTGGCGACTCCCTCTTTTGCTTGTACCGTGTAAAGCCATGAACTTCTCCTGTATTGTTTTCTTTGTTCCTATCGAGGAAAAGAAATCAAAAGCATATAAATACTTGCCTTCCACTATAACATGTAGTCACCATAGAAAAATAATCAAATGTTAAGGCAAATAAAATGGCAGTAGTGGACGCAACACAGGAATTGGTGGAAATTCAAATGCTGCTCTTTTTAATTCTGATCACCACACACATAATTTAAATCTTGTACTAGTCGCCAGAGAGAACTTCAAAGAATATTCCCCAGGCTGTCAAATTAAAATGTATGGACCTGTATCAGCCACGTATTTCTTTTTATCTCTCCTACAATTCTACCTCCTACATAACCAAATTTGCAGCAGATTGAAGAAATATACTTCTCACCATTTTTACACAGCGAAGCTCTGTAGAAATATTTCTCGGAGAATTTAACGATTTCATTTATTAAAATTGAGGAGAGAAGTGCTACCCAATTTATTTCACACCATTAAAGCCTTACAAACTTGTAACACTCATTATTTAAAGCTCTCTTGATTGTATTTAATATCTTTTGATAGAAGCTTTGAATTTTTAGAGTTATAGATAGAACCCCAAATTGATTGTTATTATTTTGGTTCTCTCTTAATTTGTTGCTTCGAATTATTTATATTCGGAGTTGTAAGCAAACCTTTACGGTTTAATTTCTTAATAAAAAGAATTATTCCGTGAATCTCTTAGTATTTGTTTATTTCATTTTCGAGGTTTATTCTCTGCTGCAATTAATTAACGAAAAATGAAAAACATACATTCACCCCCTCTGTATGTATATTTGGACCTAACAATTGGTATCAGAGCTTGTTGATCGATATACAGATCTGATCCTTTAGATTAGCAAGTTTTGTTGTTGATTTTGGTTGAACGGAGTTTGGGAGTGCTTTCGGTGTGTAGATCTGATTTGGGTTTGCTGGTTTTGACTTGACCGGTTTGGTATTGTTGACTAACTGGGTTATCGTATTTTGAGACGGTTTATTGTAAATTTTTCTCAGATCTGAAAAGATGAATTCTCAAAAAGTTAGTAGTATCAAGGTTCCTCAGTTTGATAAATCGAGATATAATCTATGGAAAAAGAAAATGCTATTGTATATTCGGGCGTCGAATCCAGAGTATATGAGAGTATTGAGAGAAGGAAGACATGTGCCAATGAAGGATCATCCAGAGTTGCCTAATATGAGAATGTCATGCCCAGAAGCAGAATGGAATGCTCGTGACAAAGAACTGATAGCTCTGGATGAAGGCCTACAGCTTATTATGGTGGATTCAATGGATGATGATATGAGTCACCAAATTATGGTCTGTGAAAGTGCAAAGCACATGTGAGAAACCATAGAACTGCTTATGGAAGGAACTGAAGATGTCAGGAAAAATTGATTGGATATCTTGACTTCATAGTATGAGGCCTTTAAGTCCTTGCCTGGAGAAAGTATTACTCAAATCTTTGAAAGAGTGAACAAGCTGTTAAACGAATTAAGTATTCATGGAAAGACTTATCCTTAGAGAGTAGTCAATAGGAAGTTTATGCTAGTCCTACCTCACCACTTAGAGAATAAGGCTTCATCTGTTCGTGAGCGTGTTGACTTTGAAACCATGATACTTGAGAAGTTGTATGGTAAGCTGAAGACTCATGAAATAGAGCAAGAACAAAGTAAGATCATCTATGGTGGTGGTACAGTTGATAGCAAGAATGCTGAACTACTCAAGACAACTGCTCTTGTAACAAGTGGAATCAAAGAGCTTAACATTACTGCTGAAAAGCCTAAGTCTAAAGCTGAAATGCTCTTTGAGGCTGTGATGGATGATGGAAATCTCTCTGGGAGTCCAAGTGAATACTACACCACTGAGGAGCTGCAAAGCATGGAAGATCCTACTATGGCCAATCTAGCAGGGATGTTCAGTAACATCAGGTTTAGAAGAAATCAAGGCTTTTGGGGTTCTGGAAGCAACAACCGTGGTCAGAGGTCAAGTTCATCTTCTGGATGAGGTTATAAGACAGGGATGGTAGACGGAAGTAAGTTCAGGTGCTACAATTATGATGAGGTTGGGCACTTTGCCACTGAGTGCAGAAAGTCTCAGCAAGGAAATGATAAAGGCAAAGCTTATCAGAAGAAGGACTCTGGTAGCTCAAGGAAGTATCCAGTGAAATCTTACATAGCTGAGGGGAAAAGCTGGGATGACACTGATGATGAAGAAGAGCAATATGGAAATCTTGCATTGATGGTAGAATCTTCATCTCAGGTAACATTTCCAACTATTCGTGCTTTACCTCCAGATAACTTGTGTAAGAATGAACACTGTGTCGCCTTCAGGCAGACTGTCCTAGTGTATGGAAATGCTATTTTTCATCACTATCTTAAGGCACAATGTAATACAAAGGAATGCATTGAACAAACATGATGCCGTAAAAGAAGTGTATAGAAATGTTAGTACTACACTAAGATATACTCTGCTTGATGTCGAAGACCTTAAAGTAGAACTAAAGAAAGTTAAAGATGAAAAGGATAAGTTAGTTCTAGATAGGGCTAGTGTTGAGAATCTTAAGCGAACCAATAAATATTTAGAGCTTAAGATTACTAAGAACCTTGAGACAGAGGAAGAGCTAAGGAACAAGAATGCAGAATTAGAAACTAAATTGCATGTTTTTACTGATTCTGCAAATCTTGCTAAGAAGCTCATAGTTGATCAAGTAGTAGATGGAAAGGTTGGGATAAGCTTAGACTACGATGAACTTAGAAAATCTTCTAAAAAACGAGTAGTTGAAAATGAGCCTGTAGAGAAAGTTGTTAATCCCCCTAGTACACCTCATGTTCTTAAGGAAGCTAAGAAGCCCATATTTAAGAAAGCTACTGTTGAGCCCTTTGATGAAGATAATCTTTATATTCATCATGAGATGCTTGTTGAGGATCTCGAGCTCTCAAGGAGACAAAAGGCAAAGAAACCTACGTCTGTTGCTAGTGACTCTGACCTATCTTTTGCCGGACTAGGTTTTACTTCCAGGAATAAGAAGAATAGAAGTAGAAATGGCAGGATAGGAAATAATGGCCCTAGGAAGTTATGCAATAACTGTGGTTCTGCTGGTCACCTTACTCATGCTTGTAGACAGGTTAAAGTAGACAATGTTAAGAATGCTTATGTGCATAACATGCCTAACATGCCTAAAGTTTCTAAGTGTAATAAATCTGTTTGCATGCCATGTGTAGTATCTTTTATGCACACTTATCTTGATTCCACACACTCACATAATATATCTCATAATCATGATAAGCATGTTAGTAAGAACACTGGTAGATCAAAGACTGTAAGCCCTCCTAAAGCTAGGAAATTGGGCACCTGTCACCAAGCCCAAGAGCAAGTCTGTTGGTGCTTCTGAAAGTGACAGGGAAACAGTCAATGATAAAGCAAAAACTGTTAAGCTTGTCAATTCTGTGAAGAGAAAAGTTATATATTCAAATGCTTCTAAGTCTTCTGGACCCAACATAGTTTAGGTACCAAAGAAAACTTAATCACTTTTGTTTTCAGGGCATAAAGCAGAAGTAGGTCATGTGGATTCTGGACAGTGGATGTTCAAGGCATATGACTGGAGATAGAGCCCTGCTATCAAAGGTGGTTGAGAAAGCTGGCCCAGTGGTTACTTTTGGAGATGACAACAAAGGTTATACAACGGGATATGGCTGTTTGGAAATTGGCAATGTCATCATTGAAGAAATCTCTTGGTTGAATGTCTTATGCACAATCTTCTCAGTATCAGTCAATTCTGTGACAAAGGATGTGAAGTACTGTTCAAGAAGGAGAAGTGTTTGATATCTAATCAGAAGAATGAGAAGCTGACTCTCAATGGAGTTAGAAATGGTGATTTATTCGTAGCTGACTGGAATTCTGCATATGGTCAAGTAATGTGTTTCTACAGTAAAGCCTCTCTAGATGAAAGTTGGTTATGGCATAAGAAGCTCTCCCACTTGAACTTCACGACCATGAATTCTTTGGTTAAGAGGAAATTGGTGAGAGGATTTCCCGAGATGGAATTCAGTCCTGATGGACTTTGTGAAGCATGTGAGAAGGGAAAGTCAAAAAGGGCATCACAAAAGAAGAAGACAATGACTAACATCACTGAACCACTACAACTCCTTCACATGGATTTGTTTGTTCCTGTCAACGTCATGTCTATGTCAAGAAAGAAATATGGCTTAGTGATTGTTGATGACTATTCCAGATACACGTGGGTGTTATTCTTACATTCAAAGGATGAAGCACCTGATATGATTATTGATCACATCAATAAGATTGAGTTAGAAGCTGGAGTGCCTGTGCGAACAATCAGATCAGATAATGGAATAAAATTTAGAAATGCAAAGCTGAATGATTTCTGTGTCGAGAAAGGCATCTCAAGACAGTTTTCAGCACCTAGGACTCCACAACAAAATGGAGTGGTTGAGAGGAAGAATTAAACAATTGGTTGAAGCTGCAAGGACTATGCTTAATGCAGTCAATCTTTTTACTTACTTTTGGGCTGAAGCAGTTAACACTGCATGCTATACTCAAAACAGAACCCTGATCAACAAGATATATGAGAAGACCCCTTACGAGTTAATGGCCAACAAGAAACCATCAGTGAAATACTTTTACGTGTTTGGAGGAAAGTGCTTTGTGCTTAAGGACGATGAGCATCTTGGAAAGTTTGATGCTAAAGCTGAAGAAGGTATCTTTCTGGGCTATTCTCTGGAGGCAAAGGCTTATAGGGTGTATGTGATTAGTGATCAAAAGGTTGTGGAAAGCCTTAATGTAATATTTGATGACGCCAAGCTCCCAAGTATCCAGAAGGAAGATGATAGTGATAATCTTGATGTTGAAGATCTTTCTGATGGAGAAGATGAACCTGAAGTTATTCTAGACAACAATGACAATGGCAATGATCCTGATGATCATAATTCTGATGCAAATTCTGAAGGTAATGGTCATGAGATAAGTCACACTATCTCAGGGACTAGTCCTCAAGCTTCAGATTCTATAGATCAAGCTGGCAACAACTCAGGGGGAGTAGAACAAGGAGAAGAACAAGGATTCGGTAGTCAGACTCAACACAATTCTAGAAATGCCGAGTCATCAAGGGCTAGTCTACCAAGACATAGAGTATGGAGTAAAAACCACCCTCAGAACTTAATACTTAGTAATCCTGACAATGGAGTCAAGACTAGAAGAGCTACAACAAATGAATGTTTCTATTCTGGGTTTCCATCTCAAATGGAGCCAAAGAAAGTAGCTGAAGCTCTTAGGGATCCTGATTGGGTGATTGTTATTCAAGAGGAACTCAATCAGTTCAAACGACAGAAAGTGTGGAAGCTTGTACCCAGACCTAAAGACAAATCAATGATTGGCACAAAATGGGTTTTTAGAAACAAGCTTGATGAAGATGGATTTATAACAAGGAATAAGGCGAGACTGGTTGCTAAGGGATACTCTCAAGAAGAAGGGATTGACTTCGATGAGACCTTTACACCAGTTGCTAGACTTGAAGCCATCAGGACATTTTTAGCATTTGCAACACATTCAAACTTCAATGTATATCAGATGGATGTGAAAAGTGCTTTCCTAAATGGTGAGCTTGAAGAAGAGGTCTATGTGGAGCAACCCCCTAGTTTCATAGATCCTGAGTTTGAAGATTTTTTCTATTTTCTCTTCAAGGCTCTTTATGGTCTAAAGCAAGCGCCGAGAACATGGTATGACACTCTCTCAGAATTTCTTCTTGAAAATGGTTTCACTAGAGGTGTCATAGATAATACTCTGTTTCATAAGAATCATAAAGACGATACCATATTTGTGCAAGTCTATGTTGACGACATTATATTTGGGTCTACGAATGATGCACTTTGTGCAAGGTTTGCTAAGCTTATGCAGAGTAGGTATGAGATGAGTATGATGGTTGAGTTGAGCTACTTCCTTGTATTACAAGTGAGTCAGAAATCAGATGGTATCTTCATTTGTCAAACGAAGTACATCAGAGATCTTCTGAAGAAATATCAGTTGGAAGACTCAACACCTGCAAAGACTCTGATGGCAACTGCCACAAAACTTGATCAAGATAAGTCTGGTAAGATGGTGGACATCACTTATTATCGAGGCATGATTGGATCATTACTCTACCTGACTGCAAGTCGTCCAGATATTATATTTGCTACATGCTTGTATGCACAGTTCCAAGATGATCCAAAAGAATCTCATATGATAGCCGTTAAAAGAATTTTCAGATATCTGAAGGGTACACCTAATCTAGGTATCTGGTATCCTAAAGATACGGGCTTTGATCTCATCGGCTACACAGATTCTGATTACGCTAGTTTTAAGATTGATCGGAAGAGTACTTCAGGAAGCTGTCAGTTTCTTGGGAGAAGATTGGTTTCTTGGTTTAGCCAGAAGCAACATTTAGTTTCTATATCTACTGCTGAAGCTGAATACATTGCTGCTGGTAGTTTGTTAGGTCACACACACTGTAGAAGGGGTTGAATACAGTGTATAGCACAATCAAATCAAATTCTAATAACACAAGTAACATAAAACAGACTTTATTTAATGCAATAAACTCTGTTACAATATGGAACTGTCCTTTCTCAGTGAAGAACAAATATCACGAGAGCTGCTAGGGTTACAATGAATGATATTCTCGATAATGATAACACTTGTAGTGTAAACCATATATCTGTGTTTATATACTACATAGTTACAAGATAATCGCTAATTGATATGGAATATAATTCTGCTTCCTAAAATATATCAATTAGATATCTTTTCTTCCATGTATTACATTCTTCATAGAATTCCTTCTTCATGCATATCTCTTCTTACGTTTGTCTCGATCTTCTTTCCTTTCAATCAGCCGCCTTCTGATAAGTGGCATTTTATACCACTTAGAACGTATTAAAATGGCTTAAATTGGTGTCTTAAAATCAAGTATTTTGTGTATTTTATGCGTTTTCTAGTGTTTATGCATTTCAGGGTATTAGTTGCATTTCAGAGAAGGAATCATCAAGAATAAGCCTTGGCATGTGTTCACCATTGCGAGAGGAAAAGAACGGGCAGATTACGGCGAAGAAACGGAGCAAACCTGGAAATTTTCCAGTAGGGTCCTGCGCGCCCGCGCAGCAATGCTGAGCGGCCGCGCAGCAGCCTTGCGCGCCCGCGCAGAAATGCTGAGCGGCCGCGCAGGGTCGGGGAAAAAGATATATTATTTTAGACTTCTATTTCTGTTTGGCTTCCAACTTCTATGTAATCTGAGTTTTATGGGACTATTATATAAGTAGATTTGAGACGTTTTCATAGAGAATTAAGAGGAGATTATGTTTTAGGTTGTGTTTTGCAAGAAGCGAAGGAGATAAGGAAGAAGACCGATTTAGCACACAGCAACGAAGAGGAAGCATATATTCTTGTGATTCTTGTTTCGTTGTAACGTTGGATGCTAGTTTTCTTGCTTTGACTTATTTACTCTTGTGACGTACTCTGTTTTAATATAATTAGTTTAGTTATTATTTTCTTGTGTTTGTTTATCATAATTTCATATGAACCCATGATGGCGATAAGTTCTATTATGGGCTAATCGTGATCATGGGGTTGCAACGGATTTATTATGGAATTCTTTAGTTAATTGTTTAATACTTTAGTATGTGATGATTGCATGATATCTAGTATTGGTTGTGCGTATTCGTCTTATGTGCGTCACGAACATATAAGATAGGGTGTTAATCTCTTGTGAAGCGACGGTGGATCTTGAGATTTGGAACTTGCCATGCTAGCATAGGATCATGTACGTTGTGCATGATTAGTGGGTAACTCTAACAGTTTTATTTGCCCTATGTAATCAAAAAGGAATAACTTGTGCTTAAATCATTGTGTTGTCAATTTCTGTAGACATATAGGAACTCAACATAATTGATGACTATTCAACTTCTATCTTAATTGTGGATGCTTGGTAGAATGGTATTAGTACAATGAAAGTTGGCTTTTATCAGTTTCGTGTTATTCGATTAATATCATCACTGTCACATGCTAAAGGTAATAACAATGGCTATAGAAGGAAGTAATAATGAAGTTGTGATCTCATGAGTGTTTTATTATTGATAAATTGAAGTGTTAGTTAAGTGGTTAATTAAGTAGTTAATTATAGTTAATATTTAATCAACAATTTTAAGTGTTATCTTAACATTGAGAAGTAATCATACATTGGTGAGTGAGTTAAATTAGACAATAACTTAGTCTGAGTCTCTGAGGGAACGAACTAGAAAGTATTCTATATTACTTGCGAACGCGTATACTTGCGTGAATATTAGTGCGTGATTTCGCCCTAACAAGTTTTTGGCGCCGCTGCCGGGGACTCGGCGTATTTGTTTAGTTTATGTACTTACCATCATTGGTCATTAGGACTCAGTGATTAGGACGTAGTAGTTAATTACTCTTTTCGGTTGTGTTTCAGGTACTTTAGCAAACATTTATGCAAACTCGTTCTCGTGCTCGCAAGAGAACCTTAGATACAGCTGAGGAGAAAGACGAAGTTCTTGATACTCCGGAGAAGTTAGATTTTGAGGATTCGGATTCAGGAACTGAGCAGAAAGAACCAGTAAACATGGGAGATCGTATTGTTCAAGCTGATCCAGCTCTTATGGATTTTTCTCGGCCTAAAATTGATGACATTCAGTCAAGCATCCTTCATCCGGCTATTCAAGCTAACACCTTTGAAATCAAGCCGGGCACTATTCAGATGGTGCAGAATTCTGTTTCTTTTGGAGGAGCGGCAACTGAAGACCCTAACATGCACATAAGGAATTTTGTCGAGATCTGCAGCACTTTTAAGTATAATAGCGTGACTGATGAGGCTATCAAGTTGAGGCTTTTCTCATTCTCACTGAGGGATAAAGCTAAAGACTGGTTACATTCTGAACCAGCTGGGTCCATCACTACGTGGCAAGATCTTGCACAAAAGTTTCTGGTGAAGTTTTATCCAATGGCAAAGACTGCTGCTATGAGGAGTGCTCTTACTCAGTTTGCGCAGCAACCTACAGAATCTATGTGCGAGGCTTGGGAACGCTACAAGGAAATGTTGAGAAAATGTCCACATCATGGAATGCCGGATTGGATGGTAATCACTGGTTTTTATAATGGTTTGGGGGCCCAATCTCGGCTCATTCTCGATGCAGCAGCTGGAGGCGCCTTATGGGCTAAAAGCTATACTGAGGCGTATAATCTTATCGAGACGATGGCTGCAAATGAGCATCAAAACCCAACTCAGAGGATGACGTCAGGCAAGGTAGCAGGTATTCTGGAAGTTGATGCAGCCACCGCTATTGCAGCCCAGCTCCAAGCGCTATCAATGAAGGTTAATTATCTGGCTACGTATGGAGTTAATCAAATAGCTATGGTTTGTGAGCTTTGTGCAGGTTCTCATGCTACGGATCAGTGTTCTCTTGTCAATGAATCTGTTCAGTATGTGAATAATTATCAGCGACAACAGCAGCCTGTGCCAGCGACCTATCATCCTAACAACAGAAATCATCCAAATTTCAGCTGGGGGAATAATCAGAATGCTATTCAGCCACCATATCAGCAAGGAGTAAGTAAACAGTTTAACCCACCTGGATTCCAGCAACCACAGCAGTATGCTACAAGGCAATCATATCCTCAACAGGGAAGTGCAGCTGCACCTACTAGTGCTGATTTTGAGGAACTTAAGTTGTTGTGCAAGAGTCAGGCGGTTTCTATCAAGACCTTGGAAAATCAAATCGGTCAATTAGCCAATGCAGTGTTCAATCGTCAACCTGGCACTCTTCCCAGTGACACGGAAGTACCAGGCAGGAAGGAAGCCAAAGAGCAAGTCAAGGCTATTACCTTAAGGTCTGGAAAAGTAGCTGATGCTGAAAAGGCAAAAGAAGTCGAAGCTGAAGTTAGGGATGAAGAATCTAAGCAAAAGGAGAAAGCGGCGGAACCAAGGAAGACTACTGTTGAACACACTCTGCCTGAGGCTAATACAGGGGAGAAACAGCTCTATCCTCCACCACATTTTCCTAAGAGATTGCAGCAACAAAATCTGGATAGACAGTTCGGGAAGTTTCTGGAGGTGTTCAAGAAACTTCACATCAATATACCTTTCGCTGAGGCTCTGGAACAAATGCCTAGTTATGCGAAGTTTATGAAGACTATTCTTTCAAGGAAGGTGAAACTGGATGACCTTAAAACCGTTGCTCTCACGGAAGAATGCAGCGCTGTTCTGCAGCAAAAGTTACCACAAAAACTGAAAGATCCAGGAAGCTTCACCATTCCTTGCACCATTGGCAATCTAACTTTTGAAAAGTGCCTTTGTGATTTGGGAGCAAGCATTAATCTGATGCCCTTGTCGATCTTTAAAAAGCTGGATCTGCCTGATCCAAAACCCACATACATGTCGCTACAATTGGCGGACCGTTCCATTACTTACCCAAGGGGCATAATTGAGGATGTGCTCGTCAAGGTGGATAAGCTCTTCTTTCCTGCTGATTTTGTTATTCTGGATTTTAAGGAAGATAAGAAGATTCCCATAATCTTGGGGAGGCCTTTCTTGGCTACTGGTCATACCTTGATAGATGTGCAAAAAGGGGAACTTACTATGCGGGTCCAAGATCAGGATGTGACCTTCAACGTATTCAAGGCAATGAAATTCCCTACAGAAGATGAGGAGTGTTTAAAAGTGGATGTGATTGATTCTGCGGTTACTTCGGAACTCGATCACATGCTAATGTCTGATGCATTGGAAAAGGCCTTAGTGGGGGAATTTGACAGCGATGATGAAGATAGCAACGAGCAATTACAATATCTGAACGCTTCTCCATGGAAGCGAAAGCTCGACATACCATTTGAATCTCTTGGTACTTCTGACCTTAAGAATGCTGAAGGGAAGCTCAAACCATCAATAGAGGAAGCACCTACCTTAGAGCTCAAACCATTACCTGAACACTTGAGGTATGCTTTTTTAGGTGATTCATCTACGTTACCTGTTATTATTTCAGCTGACCTTTCAGGTAGTGAGGAAGACAAGCTCTTAAGGATTTTGAGAGAATTCAAATCGGCTATAGGATGGACCATAGCAGACATCAAGGGGATAAGTCCTTCATATTGTATGCATAAAATTCTGCTAGGGGAAGGAAGTAAGCCAACTGTGGAACAACAACGAAGACTGAATCCCATCATGAAGGAGGTGGTGAAGAAAGAAATTCTGAAATGGCTAGATGCAGGCATCATTTATCCTATTTCTGACAGCTCGTGGGTGAGCCCCGTACAATGTGTACCTAAGAAATGAGGTATCACTGTGGTCGCAAATGAAAAGAATGAGCTCATCCCTACTCGAACAGTTACAGGATGGAGAGTATGCATGGATTATAGGAAATTGAACAAAGCCACAAGAAAGGATCACTTCCCTCTCCCATTCATTGATCAAATGCTTGACAGATTGGCGGGACATGAGTATTTTTGTCTTCTGGATGGGTATTCCGGGTATAATCAGATTTGTATTGCACCAGAGGATCAGGAAAAGACTACCTTCACTTGTCCATTTGGCACATTTGCTTTTTGTAGAGTTTCGTTTGGGTTATGTGGCACCCCGGCCACCTTTCAGAGATGTATGATGGCTATATTCTCTGACATGATTGGAAATAACGTCGAAGTGTTCATGGATGACTTCTCCGTCTTTGGACACTCATATGATGAATGTTTGAATAATCTGCGCGCCGTACTCAAAAGATGCGTGGAAACTAATTTGGTGCTTAATTGGGAGAAATGTCATTTTATGGTGCGTGAAGGCATTATCCTTGGGCATAAGGTCTCTAGCAAAGGTCTGGAGGTGGACAAGGCCAAGGTGGGAGTCATTGAAAATCTTCCCCCACCTAATTCGGTGAAAGGAATCCGTAGTTTTCTCGGTCATGCGGGTTTTTATCGGCGATTCATCAAGGACTTTTCAAAGATATCTAAGCCGTTGTGCAATTTACTTGAGAAAGATGTGCCTTTCAAATTTGATGATGAATGTTTGGAAGCATTCGAGACTCTCAAGGAGAGTTTGATCACGGCACCAGTTATTACAGCACCAGATTGGACAGAACCGTTTGAGATGATGTGTGATGCGAGTGATTATGCGGTAGGTGCAGTTCTGGGACAGCGCAAGAAAAATCTCTTCCATGTGGTCTACTATGCGAGTAAAACTTTAAATGGGGCCCAATTGAACTACACCACTACTGAGAAGGAGCTTTTGGCTATAGTCTTTGGCTTTAAGAAATTTCGATCTTATCTGCTTGGTACGAAAGTGACAGTATTCACTGATCATGCAGCTATTCGCTATCTGGTTTCTAAGAAGGATTCGAAGCCGAGACTCATTCGTTGGGTGCTTTTACTTCAAGAATTTGAGTTAGAGATCAAAGATAGAAAAGGTACTAAGAATCAAGTAGCTGACCAGCTCTCTAGGTTGGAGAATCCCGATTCTACTTCACAAGATAGAACGTTAATCAATGAATCTTTTCCGGATGAGCAGTTGTTTGCAATTCAGGAGGAAGAACCATGGTTTGCAGATATTGTAAACTATCTTGTCAGCAATATAATGCCTCCTAATTTGACATCCGCGCAAAAGAAGAAGTTTCTGCATGAGGTGAAGTGGTATATGTGGGATGAACCATATTTGTTTAGACAGGTAGCTGACCAGATCATCAGGAGATGTATCCCTTTCTGTGAGACGGAGGGGATATTATGAGACTGCCATTCCACGGTTTATGGTGGACACTATGGAGGTGAGAAGACGGCAGCTCGTATTCTGCAAGCAGGTTTTTTCTGGCCTACCTTGTTCAAGGATGCTCATCAATTTGTTTTAAGGTGTGATCGTTGCCAAAGAGTGGGAAATTTGTCAAGGAAGGATGAGATGCCATTAAATGTGATGCTTGAAGTCGAGGTCTTTGATGTATGGGGAATCGATTTCATGGGGCCTTTTATCTCGTCTTGCAATAATCAGTACATCTTGCTGGCAGTCGATTATGTCTCAAAATGGGTCGAAGTTAAAGCTTTACCGACAAATGATGCAAAGGCAGTGCTAAATTTTCTTCATAAGCAAATTTTCACAAGGTTTGGAACGCCTCGGGTAATCATAAGTGATGAAGGATCGCATTTTTGCAACCGTAAGTTCACTTCTATGATGCAGCGTTATAATGTGAATCATCGAGTAGCTACTGCCTATCATCCGCAAACAAATGGTCAAGCGGAAGTGTCTAACAGAGAGATAAAGCGCATTCTAGAGAAGGTTGTTTGTCTGTCAAGGAAGGATTGGTCTTTAAAGCTCGATGAAGCTATTTGGGCTTACAGAACAGCATACAAAACTCCACTTGGGATGTCACCGTTTCAGTTGGTGTACGGTAAGGGATGTCATCTACCGGCGGAGCTTGAGCATAAGGCCTACTGGGCATTGAAGAAATTGAACCTGGATTTAGATGCAGCTGGTAAGAAAAGAATGCTTCAGCTTAATGAACTTGATGAATTTCGACTTCAAGCGTACGAGAATAACAAAATGTATAAGGAAAAGGTGAAGAGGTGGCACGATAGGAAGCTACATCCTAAGTTATTTGTGCCAGGGCAACAAGTTCTGTTATTCAACTCTCGGCTCCGACTTTTTCCAGGGAAGTTGAAATCAAGGTGGTCTGGACCTTTTATTGTCAAAACTGTGTTTCCACATGGAGCGGTGGAAATTTTTGAGAATGATTCGGACCAAGCATTCAAGGTTAACGGTCAGCGGTTGAAGCACTACTATGGGGACATGGCAAACCGAGAGGTGGTTAGTGCCATGTTATTGACTACGTGAGAAAGGTACGGAACGTCAAGCTAATGACGAAAAAGAAGCGCTGCGTGGGAGGCAACCCATGAATTGTTGTTACAGGAACCCTTAGAAGTTAATAACCTATCCAAAAACACAAAAAAAATCAGAAAACAAGGGCTGAAATTTTTTATTTCCAGAGACCCTCTGCGCGCTCGCGCAGCTATGCTGAGCGGCCGCGCAGCTTGCTGCGCGCCCGCATAAATGCTGAGCGGCCGCGCAGGGGTCGAGTTCCAGAATTTTTTTTTTTACAGTTCAGAAAAAAAAAAAAAAAACACAAAAAACCCATTACAGCCCATAAACCCACGAATTCTTTTCCCATTACCCCATGATTTTATCCCTCAACCCCACTCCTAATCTAATTTAACCTACTCCACACCCTATATATACATACACCTATCCTACATATCTCCCACAACTTCCTACACTTAAACCCTCTCATAAACATCAAAAAATCAGTTCTTACACACTTTTATTCACAAATCAATGGCACCCAAGAGAGCACGCACTATTGACAGCCGCAGCACAGTTCCTACTGCTGATTCATCAAGGGGTACTGTTGCAAGGCCTCGGTTAACTGACAGAGGCCCGGAGGAGGAGTACACTAGGCTGTTGGGGAAGCCGATTCTGAAGGAGAGGTGGTTTTTACCATCAGGGAGGGATGGTGAGTTGTTGCCCATGATTGCAGAGAAGGGGTGGATAGCTTTTTGTGAGTCACCCGAAGCAGTACCGATGAGTGTTGTTCGCGAGTTCTACGCGAACGCGAAGGCTGAAAAGAATGGGTTTTCTGTAGTTCGTGGGCTGACGGTTGATTATCATCCTGCGGCGATTCGCCGTGTGATTGGACAGCGAGAGAGGAAGCCCGAGGAGGAGAACTGGAATGAAAAGACTGCTGAGGACTTTGACTTGGATTTGATTTATGCGACTCTCTGTCGACCGCGCACAGTTTGGAACCGCAGTCCAGCCAATAATGAGTATCATCACTTTCCGGCGATCGCCATGAACAGGTATGCCCGTGCATGGAATGCATTTATATGTGCTAATATTTTGCCTTCTTCACATGCACACGAGGTCACAGTTGAGAGAGCACAGTTGTTGTGGGGAATTCTGAATGAGGAATACTATGTGGACCTTGGTGAGTTTATCTACCAAGGAATTCTGAAGTTTTTGAGGGGAGCAAAGCATATGAACATCCCTTATGCATCCACGGTTACAAAGCTATGCCGAGCAGTAGGAGTGAACTGGCCAGCTCATGAGCAGTTGCAGTTGCCAGCAGCTCCGATAGATTCTGGCACTCTGAATGGGATGCAGGAGTGGACCGGTGGTGAGCCTGAGGAGCATGGGCTGGGTTATCGTCTTCCAGGAGGGCGTCCAGCACGAGGTGCTACTATGGCCAGGCCAGGGCGTGGTGAGGCTGGTTCTTCGAGAGCTCAGGAGGGTGCTGGGATGGGTGATGCCCAGTATAGGAGGCTTTCACGGCGGATGGATGCCATGTATGAGACGCAGAGCAGGTTTGCTCAGGAGATCACCCTTGCGTTAGGGACTGCTTTTCGAGGCCTTGGAGCTGATATCCAGTGGCCAGTTTTTGGTGAGGACTCTGCATACCCGCCGCCTGATACTCCACCCACTGAGGGTGATGATGATGATGACTCCGAGTAGGTATACCCTGTGTTCCTTTCTACTACCTTCACTGGGGACAGTGAAGATTTTAAGTTTGGGGGTGGTAGTTAAGGAATATTTTGTGTGTGTCATATAGCTGCATATTCATGATAGTTAGTTCATATAGTTGCATAATTTTTTCCATATAGTTTATTTTTATTTATATAGCTTTATTTGTTTGTCATATCATATAGCTCCTGCATATACCATGATCCCTTTTGCAATGATTTATCTACTGAATTGTGATATTGATGCGAGTGTAGTGATAGCATTAAAGTGATATTAAGTTGTGTAGGTTGATATGCATGCTAGAAGCACTTATATTGTCACTAAGTCTTAGAGAATGCTTAAGGACTAGATTGTTGTTATGATCTGATTATTTTCGAGGATAATCTATTTATTATGCTTAGAATTTGATAATAGGTTCTTAGTGGTAAAGGCATGAAAAAGAAAAAAAATGGAGTGAAAATGGAATTTGTTGCTAGTTGTGGCTAGGCGTCAAATGGCTAGTAGCCGGCTCGCATGTTATGCGAGTAGTCTAGGGTTGAGCAAGATGGAGCGAAACGCACTTGCTCAGAGTTATTAAAAAAAAAAAAATTTGCATAATTGATCAAGAGTGGGCTCTTTGGTATTCGAGTTATTAAGTTCTTAGGGGACTTTGTGCCTAGTGACCTAAGGCTTTTAGAGTCTGGGATCCGCTAACCTAACGCTCGTTACATGGATACCATTGTATAAGTCTTTTGTGGACCTCACTCATTGCACGGTCAAATAAGCATTTGAGTTGTAAATAAAAAGCACGATTCCGTAGTAAGCTCCAGAGTTCTTGTAGTGTTGTATATCACTTTGTGCCTAGAATTTTTATTCTTTGTATAATCGTAGGATTGCCTTGAGGATAGTCTAGTCATAGTAATTGGTCTAGTTCCAAAGCATATCTGTTAAGCATTTGCACACACCACGTTTCTGGCGGTATGTCCGTTTGCATGAGTTTCTTGATCTTTAGTGTCTAACTGCATTCGTTGAGACGTGGCAATTTGGTTGGTTAATTGTAGTAAGGGGGATCGTTGCATTTTCATATAGATTGCATTCATGCATATTTTTAGTTGTTTTGAGTCTGTGACGCTTGAGGACAAGCATCGATTTAAGTTTGGGGGTGTGATAAGTGGCATTTTATACCACTTAGAACGTCTTAAAATGGCTTAAATTGGTGTCTTGAAATCAAGTATTTTGTGTATTTGATGCGTTTTCTAGTGTTTATGCATTTCAGGGTATTAGTTGCATTTCGGAGAAGGAATCATCAAGAATAAGCCTTGGCATGTGTTCACCATTGCGAGAGGAAAAGAACGGGCAGATTACGGCGAAGAAATGGAGCAAACCTGGAAATTTTCCAGTAGGGTCCTGCGCGCCCGCACAGCAATGCTGAGCGGCCGCGCAGCAGCCTTGCGCGCCCGCGCAGAAATGCTGAGTGGCCGCGCAGGGTCGGGGAAAAAGATATATTATTTTAGACTTCTATTTCTGTTTGGCTTCCAACTTCTATGTAATCTGAGTTTTATGGGACTATTATATAAGTAGATTTGAGACGTTTTCATAGAGAATTAAGAGGAGATTATGTTTTAGGTTGTGTTTTGCAAGAAGCGAAGGAGATAAGGAAGAAGACCAATTTAGCACACAGCAACGAAGAGGAAGCATATATTCTTGTGATTCTTGTTTCGTTGTAACGTTGGATGCTAGTTTTCTTGCTTTGACTTATTTACTCTTGTGACGTACTCTGTTTTAATATAATTAGTTTAGTTATTATTTTCTTGTGTTTGTTTATCATGATTTCATATGAACCCATGATGGCGATAAGTTCTATTATGGGCTAATCGTGATCATGGGGTTGCAACGGATTTATTATGGAATTCTTTAGTTAATTGTTTAATACTTTAGTATGTGATGATTGCATGATATCTAGTATTGGTTGTGCGTATTCGTCTTATGTGCGTCGCGAACATATAAGATAGGGTGTTAATCTCTTGTGAAGCGACGGTGGATCTTGAGATTTAGAACTTGCCATGCTAGCATAGGATCATGTACGTTGTGCATGATTAGTGGGTAACTCTAACAGTTTTATTTGCCCTATGTAATCAAAAAGGAATAACTTGTGCTTAAATCGTTGTGTTGTCAATTTCTGTAGACATATAGGAACTCAACATAATTGATGACTATTCAACTTCTATCTTAATTGTGGATGCTTGGTAGAATGGTATTAGTACAATGAAAGTTGGCTTTTATCAGTTTCGTGTTATTCGATTAATATCATCACTGTCACATGCTAAAGGTAATAACAATGGCTATAGAAGGAAGTAATAATGAAGTTGTGATCTCATGAGTGTTTTATTATTGATAAATTGAAGTGTTAGTTAAGTGGTTAATTAAGTAGTTAATTATAGTTAATATTTAATCAACAATTTTAAGTGTTATCTTAACATTGAGAAGTAATCATACATTGGTGAGTGAGTTAAATTAGACAATAACTTAGTCTGAGTCTCTGAGGGAACGAACTAGAAAGTATTTTATATTACTTGCGAACGCGTATACTTGCGTGAATATTAGTGCGTGGTTTCGCCCTAACACCTTCCTTATCTGAAAGTTTCCTTTAAGTCCTGATATTATCTCCTGATAAATATCTCCTAAACCTTAAGTACTGATAACTTAAGTTCTGACTTCAGTATAAGTGCTGATTTCAGTTTAGTACTAATTTGTCATGTTTAAGTAAGATATGAAAACTAAACATAAATCATATTAGACATGACATTATCAAATATATCTAACAATCTCCCCCAACTTGTAAATTAGCATAATATACAAGTTTAACAGATATTTGATGATATCAAAAACATTAAGTACAAATGCATGAGAATTTGACTAGATAACTACAACTTACAGTCCTTAAAGCTTTACCAACTTTAACTTCTGATAACAACTTCAGTCTGTATACATATCAAAATTTGAGCAGTTGTAGATCTTGACTTGGCTTCACTTTCTGATCTCTCTGATGTCAGGAGTTGTTCTGAGATAGTTCTTTAACAAACATCTCTCAGCATACCTGAGTTCATCAATCATCCTCCTTTTAACATCTTTGAGTTCTGCAGAATCTTTACCAGTTTGGAAGATAGCAGCCCTAAGATCATTAATTCTAGCTTTCCTTATGTCCTGATCCAGTCTGATCAAATATGCCTTGTCAGACTCAAGATTGAATTCTACAGCCTTATAACCCAGAAAGGTAGTTATAATCTTAGTAGAGTTAGGCTTCATCTCAACAATATCACCCTTGTGATCTCTGTACTTTGGAAGATATGTGCTGTCAGACTTTACAGAATAAAGTCTTTTCTGTCTCTGAATTTGAGTCTTCAAATAGTTTGCAGCACTTTCTGTTATTCTGTCATTCACTTGAAGTAAGAATAAGACATGTTCTAGTTCTTCAAAATATTTCAGTGGTATAGCATTTTCCCTTATATGGTAAACCCTACCATCTGTCATGAAATATAACAGGATGTGTTCTTTCAAGTAGGTATGGTAGACCATCTGTACAAATTCTAGTTGATTCAATCTTTCAGGAGTTGCTCCAACACCTGGTTCACTTAAGGAAGTTGGATCATTGGTTGTGTTCTGCACTCTTCTTTCATCAGCACTACCCAATCCAGTTTTATCTCTTGCTTCCTTTCCAGTAACCACTCTTGCTTCAAAACCACTTGCTGCAGTCTTCAAATGTTGAGTCTGTTTGGCTTTAGTGAATCCTGGTAGGAGTAACCTTGAGGATTTAACATGATCAATGTCAGAGGTTTCCTTTGATTTATCTTCTGATATCAAGTCAACTTGAGCTATGTCTGAGGTTGCTTACTTCATGGTTATATCAGAACTAACTATATCTTGACTCTGAACAACTTGAGCCATTTCAGAGGTTGTCTTAGAAATCTTCCTTGAAGTCAGAGTAAGATCAACATCTTTAACAGAAATTTCTTTATCCATAGGAGGCACATAAACCTTTATAGGTTCACCAACATTTTCTTTGCCCTTGGACCTTGGATCTATTTGCAATTGTGATTTGACCTTAATTGCCTCAAGATTTGTCCTTTCTTTTATCACAATGCCTTTAGCCGTAGGAAATTTCTTTTTACCAACAGAAGCTTCAGATTTAGAGTTGACTTTTTCTGACTTAAGTCTAGCTTCTTCTTCCATTAGACTCTCAAAGTCCATTCCTGGATTTTCTTTCAGAAATAACTATTTTGAAATTTCTTCATCAAGATCCAAAAGTTCATCAGAACTTATCCTTTTACCAGTATCAGAAGTTATTCTTCTCCCAGTATCAGAACTTGTTCTATGACTTGTAGTTCCAGCTCTTCTTGATGAGAGACTTCTACCTTGATCATGACCTCCACCTATTCCAGAGTTTCCCTGGTCATCTTTTTCATCATTCTTCCCCTTCAATGTCTTAACAGTTTTGCATTTGGACTTAATTACTTTCTCCCCCTTTTTGGCATCAGTAGATAAAAGAAGAGAGACAAGCAATTCCACTGAAAAAACGGAGCAGCTTGATTTTTCAAAATTTCATCAATTTGAGATTGTTGCTTCTCTTGGGTTTTCTCAATGTAAGCAACTCTGTCAAAGGTAGGTTTGAATTTTTTTTTTCAAGTTTCATAGTTGTTTCTTTCTTGAGTAAAGCTTCTTGAATTTTATGCACCTCGGCATGAGTTGTTGAGTGTTGACCTTGAATGTGTCCAGTACTTAATGCAGTAACTCGTAGCTGTGTCTTGAAATCATCATTAATTAGCATCTCATCAGCTTTTGCTAAGTGCTCAGCAAGAATTTTTTCAGATGGAACAAAGGTGACTGTGTTCCACTCCTTAGTCCACTCCTGTCCTCTAGGAGTTTCACTCCAAGGTACTGGTGTATCTCCTCTAACAAACTTTTTGACTAGTTCAGCTTTTTAAGGAGCTTGTAGAGGTGCATGTCCAGAAGGACCAGCTTCATCAGCATCAGCATTTATAGCAGCATCACCAGTATTATCAGTATTTGCAGCATCAGAACTTACAGATTCAACATCCTCTGATAAAAGAACAGTATGAGAGGCTATTGAGGCTTCAACATCATCCTCCAAGTGCTGATCTGCTTCCAAGTTCTGATCAACAGTCATATTCTGATGCTCACCTATAGTCTGATCTTCAATGTTAAGATGCAGAGAAGGTGTTGTACTTTTAGACTCTATCATTCCAGTTAGTTAGGGAGAGTCAAGCAGTGAGGGGGAGAAAGTACACAACATACAAGTCAGCAAGGTGATTGTTCCAGAAATTGCTTTCTCTAAGCCACCAGCTCTTGACAACATTGATTTGATCAAGATAGCAACATCTGAGTTGGAATTAAATGAAAAATAGAAGAAACTTGATGAGAACATCAAGAAGAAGTTTGGTCCAATTGAGAATAAAGACAAAGTCTTCTCTCATTTCTCTCAATTGAGACCAATTTCAGCAAATGATATGAGCTTAGGGAACAAGGAAAGAGGTCAATCCTCATCTATTAAATCTCCAAAGGCCAATGTGATTTTTAAACCCAAGAGAAATTATCCAAAGAATTCAGACAAAAATCCATTGGACCTAATGTATGAAACCCCCAAGCCAGATGAGAAGAAGTTGCTTGGAAGGTCTATAGCTTTCTTCAAAGATCCTAGAGACTCAGTCTCAAAGAAGAGAATAGCCAAAATCTACAGGAATGGGAAAATGATCTGTGTGGTGGCTGGACATCCACAGTTTGTAGATGCTAAGAAAGAAGAAAAGGTGAGGCTTAAACAACAACAAAAGCAAGCTGCTTTAGATGCCAATAACCTAGCTAAGATGCCTGCAACCACAGAAGTTGCTTTGCCTACTGTGACAACTGAGAATCTGATTGAAGAAAGGCAAGAAAAACCAAAGAAGACTAGGAAATTTAGATACAAACTTAAACCCACGAGAATGTTGGATTCTGATGAAGATAAGGAAGAATACATTCCAACCCAATCTACTATTTCAAGTCAAACAGCCATGCCCTCAGTGGAACAAGCTGGATCCAAGATTTATTCTGACAAGAATTTCCATGGTGAAACCATAATTCCCAAGGATGAACTTATAGATTGGGAAAGCCTACCACTTCCCGATCTATTCATTCCAATTCAAACCAATCCAAGAAGGACAAAGAAAAGAATAATCAAGAAGGTCAAGCCTGTCAAACTTCAATCCAAATCACTGACCACACCTAAACCAACTATCAATAAGGGAGATCAACTCTTCATTTGTGACATTAAAGAATTCTCAGACATAAATCTTTATCTGGAAGAGATAGATGAAGTTAGAGGCATTGATGCTTACATACATCTTCTAGAAAGATTAGTCTTCAGGTACAAGCGTGGAAGAGATATTACTTGGCCCCTTCACAGAATTCTCAATGAAGGCTATTCTACACTGGTGACTATCTTCTCCTCATTCAAGAAGAACTTTGGGTTCAACAAAGTTTCCAAGAAAATGGTACTAAACAAGATTGAGGAGATAAGGAATAGCTGGAGAGGACAATTGCACTCCCAAGAGTATTAAAAATTCCTTTCACTGGAGATAAGGTGCATTTAAGGCCATACTAGATAATGGAGTTCAAAGATGAAAAATGCATCAGAAGATTCTTCAGATTGGAAGATCAGCTAAAGATTGCAAGCAATGAAACTCTCATGGAGATGCAATAAAAGCTGGATCAGACAAATGAAGATGAATCTGAGTTCTACAAGCAACTCAAATTCCAAATTGAAGAAAACAATGTGAAGTTGGGAAAGAAGTTCAAATAGTCAAGAAAATAAGCTAAATTTGCTCAGTCTCGAGGAGCACCTTGAAAATGGCCTGTGAGATTCTCTACAAACCTTCCTCTGTATGTTTGTCAAATAAACTGCAACACTTGTCAATTTTATCTACTATATTTCAGTCTATTCTCATAGGGTGTTTTGTTATCATCAAGTTTCTCTTAATTTATGGCTACAATTCCAGTAGACATAAATTGGAGGATATTGTTAAGAATATGTTGTGATCTTGATGATAAGTTAAACAAAACACTTAGTAGATATCATTTAGTGAATTTGTAGCTTTCAGCGGATGATTACTTTAACATCCGTTGAATGAGTATCTTATGTAATAATAAGTTAAGTAGCACATTTCTGCATATTATAATGCCTTAGTGAACTAGATGTTGTAGAATGTTTAAGTCATGTTGACTACTAGATTGGTATGCAAGATAGGTTGGTTAATTATAAATATCAGATGCCTTGTAATCTGGTATAAATGAAATGGAGTTAACTGCCATGAAGACAGTCTCAACGGATACTAGGCTTCAACGGATGATCAGCTAAAGTTTCAACGGATGATTAACCAAAGTTTCAATGGATGATCAACCAAAGTTTCAACGGATGATCAACCATAGTCTCAACGGATGATCCAATGAAGTTTTCAACGGATGATCAAATTCAAAAGAGTAATTGATAGTGACTTGACAGTCATATGCGTTGAGTGTAGGCAAATGGAATGTGGCAGCCTAATTATTAGTTTTAGAGGGCAAAGAAGCATTTTCATTTCCATGCTAAACTGAAGATATTCAAAGATGCTGGATTGAGAAATGAAGAAGCATGAGATTAGACTAGAAACATTTTGTCTTATTTGTTTGTCTCTTTATCATGTAACTTGATGATATATAAACCAAGTGTAGCAAGTAGAAAACTATCCAAGTAAGTAAGCAATTACCAGAGAAACAGAAAAGGCTACATCTGTAAAGAATTTATCTGTTCTTGTGAGTTTAACTTGTAAGCAGCTGTGTACAACATTTTAACACAGATTTCTCTTATTAATATATCTCAGGTGGAAAAGTTCAATCCACTAAAAAGTTTTTAAATACTTATATTTGATTGCTTTGTGTTTTGATTTCATCAATACTTTCATTCTGCACCATAGCCAAATCAAACACAATTATATATTTATAGTAGAACTATTCTTAAAATTGAAAAAGTAGCCAGAATTACATTCAACCCCCCTTATGTAATTCTTTGTTAGATTGTTAGGGAATAACAACTTTAGTTACTAATGTTCAATTGAATGTTGAGCTCCTCAGATACGTTCATAGTACAGCTGAAGACACATCAAATGATGATAGGCTAGGGTTCTCAAATTTCATTAGTGATGAAATAATTCAAATCACTGAGGATGATTTCAATAAATATCTACATCTTCCTCGAGATAATTTTGATCCCTTACCAGAGAAATGGGAACTGAATAACTTCTTCAGAGCCATCAACAGCATCATGCCCAATGACACTCTTACCAAACACTTCAACAAGAGTCATCTTCCCAAACCCTAAAACTTATTCTTTATTATTCTATCCTTCTGTCTGTCTCCCAAGACTAATGGTTTTCATGGAATAACACAAAATATGATGGAAATTGGAGTAGCTTTTGCTTATAATCTTCGAATCAACTTTGGACACCTGTTCATGAAAGAAATCCTGAAGAACCAAGCTCAAAAACAAGATCACGTCATATATGTCAGGTTTCTCCAGATTGTTCTAAATGGCAAGCTCAAAGAAGCTCAGAAAAATATGGTTCACAGTGACAACATGGAATAATCTCCAGAATTGTCCTCAAAATTGGTGGTTACCCTGATGAGAAAGTCTCCTTATGCAAACAACAACCCCATTCATATGACGGACTTCATGCAAGAATACTTTGACTCCATTTCTCCAGAACCTGTCTCTGAGGATGAAGATGATCAAGAATCTGATAATCAAGAAGTTGATGCTGAAAATGAGGATGATACAGAAGCATAAGCTGAACATGAAGCGGATCCTCAACCTAACCCTGACGATGAACCTATGGATATTGACCAAGTACCTGATAGTGATGAACAGTCAGAAGAGGTTCCTCAACCTGAAGTTGCTGAACATCAAGATGAAGCTGAGCCCACTCAATCAGAGACAAATGTTTACAGGCCAGACTTCATAGGTATGAATGAATCTTCTATGAGTACTACTTTTAATTACTTAATTGATATAGACTCATTTCACCTTGGTGACTTTCACATACAACTTGCCCAAGAGAAAATAGTTACAGGAGGCAGTGAATTTGTGTTCCCACAAATTCATAACCACCCTCTAGAGCCAATAAACACATCTCGACCTCTCTTAGCCTAATCCCTGGAGTATAAGGATCCAATGAGTATAGAGGGAGAAACTGCACAAGTTGCAGCAAATAAGGAAGGTACTATGAATGAACCCACAACTCTGTCTCCAAAGAAGCAAAGCAGTAACGCCACTGAGATAACTATAACCTCCCATGTATCTTCCCAAAAGGATACAGTGGCTGAAAAGGCACATAAACAATTACTGGATCCATCTTCTCAACAAGGTAGGTGTATTGAAATTCGCCCGTCGGCCACGACATCCTGTATTGAGTCAAACACACTCTCCAATATTCAAGCTCTTGAAGCTTTAAATGAGTCGATCAGAAGAGAGTTATTTGGTTAGGATGTATTGATGATAATAGGGTATTCAACCATATTATGGTTAGGATATCCTATTTAAGGTCCTTCAATGGATTAACTGCCTTCACAGGTGTTAGGAGAGAGTGCTGTAAACGCTGCCACATCTAGCACATCACTTACCTCCCCAGGACTAATAAACCTGGATGCATCTGCGAATAGGGGATTTGACATAAGTGCGGATTGACAACCCATTGGTCGTGAACCATATTCAACAGATGAGTCTACGAGGAAAGTGTCTACACCGATACTAGCGGAAGCTGAGGAACAGATACCAAATATGACTGCCTCAGTGATCCTTCCAGAGATTCTAACTCTGGACCAGTCTTCTCATGATGACATGCAACTTTTCTTGAACAAAGATCGAGGAAAACTTCCATTACATTTGCAAAGCATAATGTAATGTAACATGTAATCGAGAAATTATAACTCAACATGAAAATAGAAACAGATAAACAATATTAAACTGTGAAGCACAGGTGACCTATAGATGAAGACAGGATAAACACAAAGAACCAAAGATGTAATTGACTCTTTAAGTTCTCAAAACAGATCATGGGAAGAAGTTCAATAACATATTCAAGAAGCCATGAAGAATAAGACATCAAAGAACTTTAATCATCAGTTACATCAATTGACTTCAAGTGTTGCACATCAAGGATTCAGTTAAAGAAGCAATGGATATTCACAATCTGTATCAGCTCAGAAACACAAGACACATTGAATTAGGTTCTCTCAATGCTAGTTGTTTGTGAACTAGACCAGTGCACCAAACATCAGTATTCAAGAAGGAATTATGATTCAGTTATAAAAGAAAATATTGATACAATCAAGAATGGCTAAACAGAAGCAAGAACATTCTAAGGCATAATATTCTTCACTCTGGTCGCCATAGAAGTGTACACTACTTCAAGTAGACTCTATGGTCGCCACAAAACTAGTTGTCATAGAGAATCTCTAAGGCACCAGTGGTCACCATAGAAGAGGACACAGTATTTCCCTGGTCGCCATAGGGCTTCAAGTCTCCATAGGGATTCACCTGGTCACCATAGGGCTTCACTAAGTCGCCATAAAAGAGTTGTGATATTCAGAATATTTTGCAGGAAAAACAAAGGAGTGTGTGGACACAGTAATGCCACCTGTCCAATGAATTTGAAAGACTACATTAGCAGCTAAATGAATTGAATTCATTTCAGTTACCTTCTTCAGCTTTCAACAGAGAGTTTACGGGAGCTCCATTAAAGCACCTCATTTATTAAGCTTGTAAACATATTTTTATCTGTTGAATTTATTGTAGCTAATCAATTTATTGATTAGATTGTAGCAACCTCAAGGATTATATTAATAAAACGATATATTCCTTGAATTGTTTTGCATCCAATTTGATTCCTTACTTTTAACGAAGAACTTGTAAACGAATCGAAAAGATTATTGGTATCGTATTCAACCCCCCTTCTACGATACTTTGGGACTAACAATTGGTATCAGAGCTTGTTGATTGACATACAAATCAAGATCCAGAGAAAGAAACAAGTTCTTGAAAATTTCTTGGATTTTTTAATTTTCAAAAATTCTCATTTCTTGAAATTTTTGAACTTTAAACAATTTAATTCCGCCAAGATGATGAACAACCAAAGAATTGGAAGTATAAAGGTTCCTCCATTCGATAGAGATAATTACAACCTATGGAAGAAAAAGATGATGCTGTTTATGAAAGCTTGGAATCCACTTTACATTGGGATATTACTGAATGGCCCTTATGTTCCGATGGAAGTAGTTACTGAATCTACAACCACAACTGGTGTGAGAATTCCTTCGTCATCCACTCCCAGGGATCCATCTAAATATACGGAAACTGACAAGGAGTTGATAAATTTGGACACAAGCCTTCAACTCATAATTATGGAATCGACCGATAATGATATGAGTCATCAACTTCTAGGATGTAACAGTACAAATGATATGTGGGATACCATTGAGTTTTTAATGGAAAGTACAGAAGAAGTCAAAGAAAACAGGATGGATATTCTGAAGACTCAGTATGAGGCATTTAAACTTCAACTCGGAGAAGCACTGTCTTCACTCTTTGAGAGATATACAAGACTGTTAAGTGAATTAAAGCTGTAAGGGAAAGTTTACCCTATACGAGAGTCTAACAGAAAGTTTATGCTGACGCTCCCAATTCACCTGGAATAAAAGAACACATCAATCGGGGAAAGAGCAAATTTTATTACTATATCCCTGGATTTGATCTATGAAAAGCTAAGAACACATGAGCTGGAGCAAGAGCAGAGAGCTATTATCTATGGACCTGGTTCTATTAACAGTAAGAGTACGACACTTGCAAAAACCACTTCACTTGTAGTTCATGAACCTGAAGCTCAAGAAGACAAGGTTGCACCATCCTCAACAATCAAGGAAATTGTCGTAGTTGAAATTGCTTATGGTGATCCAGAGGATGAAAATGAGTTCTACACTCATGAAGAACTTGAACAGTTGGAGGACAAATCTATGGCATACATGGATGCAAAATTTAGTCATGTTAGATTCAGAAGGAAGCCCAACTAAAAATCAAGGGGTTCATCAGGGAGATTTCAGAAAGGAAGCTACTCATCAGGGTCAAGCTCCAAAGGAGGCTACAAGTCAAGTTGCGTAGACAAGAGCAAAATAAGATGTTACAATTGTAATGAGTTAGGGCACTTTGCATCTGATTGCAGAAAGCCTAAGGCAGCAAAAGCAAAAGACTACTATGAAAAGAAGGAAACTTATGAAGATTTGAAGAGGAAAAATAGAAGCTGAAATAAAAGCTGAATGCTTATGTGGTAAAGGAAAAGGGAAGAGCGTACATTGCTGAAGAGAATAGCTGGGTTGATACTGATTTGGATGAAGAGGAAGAGTAAGTAAATCTGGCTCTTATGGCAGACTCTACAGAGGAATCATCACAATCATCTCAGGGTAAGGTATGAAAAGAAAAGATCATGTGGATTCTGGATAGTGGTTGTTTTAGATACATGACCGGAGAAACGTCCCTGCTCACAGGCGTGGTTGAGAAGCTGGCCCTATAGTTACCTTTGGAGATGACAACAAAGGATTTACTAAGGGATATGGCAATTTGGAAATTGGCAATGTCATCATTAAAAACATCTCTCTTGTGGAAGGATTGAAGTATAATCTTCTGAGCATCAGTCAGTTTTTTGATAAAGGATACAATGTTGATTTCAGATCATAAAGATGTTTGATCTCTCATAGGAAAGATGAGAAGCTTGCTTTACAAGGAGTGAGGAAAGGTAATTTATATGTAGCTGACTTGAAGTCTATCTGTGATGGAGTAATCAGATGTTTCGACAGTAAAGCTTCATCTGAACAAAGTTGGTTATGGCACAAGAAGCTCTCGCACTTCAACTTCAAGACAATAAACTCTCTAGTCAAGAGAGAATTAGTGAGAGGACTACCACAGATGAAATTCTGTCAAGAAGGACTCTGTGAAGCATGTGAAAAGGGGAAATCAAAGAAAGCATCACACAGAAGTAAGGAAATGACAAGCATAACTGAACCTCTTCAGTTAATTCACATGGACTTATTTGGTCCAGTGAATTTGATGTCACTATCAAGGAACATATATTCTTTAGTGATAGTCGATGACTTCTACAAATACACATGGGTGTTATTTTTGCAATCCAAGGATGAAGCACCTAAGCTGATAGTGGATCATATAAAGAAGATTGAGAAGAAAGCGAAATTACCTGTCAGAAAGATCAGATCAGATAATGGGACAAAATTCAAGAATGCATTCCTAAATGAATTATGTACAGAGAAAGGTATTTCGAGACAGTATTAAGCACCAAGAACTCCACAATAAAACGGAGTAGTAGAAAGGAAGAATCGTACCTTGGTTGAAGCAGCAAGGACTATTCTAAGTGAATCAAGATTTCCCACTTACTTCTGGGCTGAAGCTGTCAACACAGCGTGTCACACTCAAAATCGTACCCTAATTAATAAAGATCATGACAATACTCCTTATGAGATAGTGGCTGACAAGAAACCAACACTGAAGTACTTTCATGTGTTTGGTGTTAAATCCTTTGTGTTGAAGGAAGGAAATTAGCATCTAGAAAAGTTTGATGCTAAAGCAGAAGAAGGCATATTTCTTGGCTATTCTCTGGGATCTAAAGCTTACAGGGTATATATGATTACTGATCAGAAGGTGATTGAAAGCCTTAATGTAAAATTCGACGACATCAAGTTAGCAAGCCTGTAAAGAGAAAAAGGATTCTAAATCTCTGCAATTTGAAAATCTAATCAGATGATCCTCTGGATATAATAGAACCTGAGATTGCTAGAGCTATACCTACAGTACATGGCAATACTGATTTAGGATCAAGTGGTGGTAATGGTGTAAATAATGATTATGAAAATCATACAGGAACACCTTCAAGAACTACTGCATAAAGATCAGAATCATCTAGTCATGGTAACAGCAAATCACGGGGAGCAGGAAGAGGATCTACAGTTCACACTCAAGATCAGGATGAACAAGGGGAAACATCAAGATCTTATCTGCCTTGACAAAGAGTTTGGAATAGAGACCATCCCTTTGAGTTGATCATTGGTGATCCTGACAGAGGATTGAGAACTAGACATGCCACTCAGAATGAATGTCACTTTTCAGGGTTTCTTTCAGAAAAGGAACATAAGAAAGTGGACGAGACACTTGAAGATCCGGATTAGGTTATTGCTATGCAAGAAGAACTCAATCAGTTTGAGAGGCAGAGGGTATATAAGTTGGTACCCCGACCAAAGAACAAGTCAGTGATAGGCACTAAATGGGTATTCAGGAAGAAGTTAGATGAAGATGGCATTATAACGAGAAACAAGGCCAGACTGGTAGTTAAAGGTTACTCTCAAGAAGAGGGTATAGATTATGATGAAACCTGTGCACTAGTGGCTAGACTTGAGGCATTCGGGATGTTTCTGGCATTCGCAACACATTCAGAATTCAAAGTTTATAAAATGAATGTGAAGAGTGCATTCCTAAATGGGGAGCTAGAAGAAGAAGTGTATGTAGAACAACCTCCAGGCTTTGAAGATCCAAATCTGGCTGATTTTGTATACTTCTTATTCAAAGCTCTCTATGGTCTTAAGCAAGATCCAAGGACATGTTATGACACTTTCTTTGAGTTTTTACTTGAAAATGGTTTTACTAGAGGCGTCATAAATAAAATTCTGTTACATAAAATGCATAAATATGATATGATATTAGTTCAAGTATATGTTGACGATATTATATTTGGTTCTACTAAGGATGATCTTTCCAAGAGATTCTCGAAGCTAATATAGAGTAAGTACGAAAAGAGCATGATGGGAGAGTTGAACTACTTTTTTGGATTACAAGTGAGTCAAAGGAAAGATGGTATATTTATTTGTCAATCCAAGTATATCAGAGAATGTCTCAAGAAGTATAATTTGGAAGATTCAACTCCAACAAAGACTCTCATGCCAATAGCCTATAAGCTTGATCAGGAAAAAACTGGTAAGAAAGTTGACATCACAAGCTACAGAGGTATGATAGGCTCATTACTTTATCTCACAGCAAGTAGGCCAGATATTATGTTTGTAACATTCTTATGTGCTAGATTTCAATCTAAACCCAAAGAGTCTCATCTTATAGCTGTTAAAAGAATATTTAGGTATCTTAAGGGAACTCCAAATCTTGGTATTTGGTACCTTAAAGGTACAGGTTTTAACCTAGTTGGCTATACAGATTCAGATTTTGCAGGTTGTAAGATTGACCGAAAAGTACATCAGGAAGCTGTCAGTTTCTTGAGAGAAGATTGGTATCCTGGCATAGCAAGAAGCAGCACTCAGTATCCACATCAACTGTTGAAGCTCAATACATAGCTGCTGGAAGCTGTTGTGCCCAAATCTTGTGGATGAGGAACCAACTCCGGGATTATGGTCAGTTGGTATCGAAGATTCCAATATTTTGTGACAATACAAGTGCAATAGCAATCTCAAACAACCCAGTTCAACACTCAAGAACAAAGCACATTGATATCAAGTATCACTTTATCAGAGAGCATGTCACAAATGGCACTGTGGAGTTACATTTTGTACCCACAGAGGATCAGATTGCAGACATCTTCAAAAAACCACTTGATGAAAACACTTTCTCTAAGTTGGTTAGTGAACTTGGGATGTTAAATCTTTCTAATTAATATATTAGAAGTCAGAAACTGCAATTTGTCTTGGTTGAATTCACTTGTTATTAAATTTAAATATTTCAAGGACATCTGAATTTACATGCCATTAATTATTTCTCGTAATTCAATCATTTATGTGCTTGCATCCAATAATATATATATGTTTTAGCACATTCATATTGATAAAGCTATGAAATTTAATTTCAGTGGACTTTAAATAATTAATATTTAAAGGGGTTCATTGAAATTAATTTAAATTTACAGCATAATCATTTTTCACAAAAATGTGGTATTATCAATTTAATGATAATAATTATATAAGTGGTGAAAAATAATTGTGATTTATCAATTTAACATCTTTTAAATTTATAGATATTTAAAATAATATGTTAAATTTGTAATATTAGTAGCACAAAATTCTATTTTGTTAAAATTTTAATTTTGTGGCATGAATTTTCAAGTGGATGTTATGGTCGCCACAGGAACCGAGAAAACTCTAAGGGCACACTAGGATTCCCTAGTCGCCACAGAGAGAATACTTAGAAAATTCTAAAAAGTGATTTCTCTATAGTCACCATAGGATTACACTAGGGTTCCTTGATCGCCACAGAGAGAACACTTAGAAAATTCTAAGTGATTCCTCTGTAGTCATCAAAGGATGGCTCCCTGGTCGCCACAGGATGACCCTAACCCTCTCAGTCGATAAGTTTGTTATTGTATTTATTGATGACATCCTCATCTACTCAAGGACCAAAGACGACCATGCCGGACATCTAAAAATTGCATTACAAAGGTTGAGAGAAAAACAATTATATGCTAAGTTCTCAAAGTGTGAATTTTGGTTGGAGGAGGTTCAGTTTTTAGGTCATATAGTTGGTAAGGATGGTATTAAGGTAGACCCTGCGAAGATTGAAGCGGTATCCAGATGGGAGCAACCAAAGACCCCAATGGAAATTAGAAGTTTTCTTGGATTAGCAGGCTATTACCGAAGATTTGTGAAGGACTTTGCCAAGATTGCAACCCCGTTGACCAAGCTGACCTGGAAGAATGAGAGATTTGTTTGGACGGAGAAATGTGAAGAAAGCTTCCAAGAGCTAAAGAAAAGACTAGTGACAGCACCAGTGTTAGCATTACCAGATGAAACCGGGAATTTCGTAATTTACAGTGATGCTTCTCTTAAAGGATTAGGTTGTGTGCTAATGCAATATGATAAGGTTATTGCGTATGCGTCTAGGCAGTTAAAGCCCCACGAGCAGAAATATCCAGTTCATGATCTTGAGTTGGCGGCTATAGTGTTTGCTTTGAAGCTATGGTGTCATTACTTGTACGGAGAGAAATGTGATATCTACACGGATCATAAAAGCTTAAAGTATATATTCACCCAAAAAGACTTAAACATGAGACAAAGGAGATGGTTGGAGTTGATTAAGGACTATGACTGTTCAATTAACTATCACCCAGGTAAGGCCAATGTGGTAGCTGATGCCCTAAGTAGAAAAGAGAAATTAAACATGGCCCGTATCGTGAATGAATTAGCACGGGACTTGGAAAAGATGAAAATCGAAATTCGAGTATCAGGTGAAGATCGGGATTCACTATACGAGATTACTTTCCAGCCAGCGTTAATGGAAAAGATTAAAAGATGTCAAGAATGAGTTATGGAACAAGAATTGGAAGATCCGACATGAGAAGAATTATGTACTCAAAAGGATAACCGCGGCATATACAAGTTTTCCTCTCGCATCTGGATTCCTAATGTAGCAGAACTGAAGAATGAAATATTGCATGAAGCGCACAATTATAGGTTTTCTATTCACCCTGGTAGCACGAAGATGTACCAAGATTTAAAGAAACACTTTTGGTGGCCAGGAATGAAAAAAGAGATTGCGGAGTGGGTTAGCAAGTGTCACGTGTGTTAGAGAGTAAAAGTAGAGCACCAAAGGCCCAGTGGATTGTTGCAGCCTCTGGAAATTCCGCAGTGGAAGTGGGAATAAATTGCAATGGATTTTGTGGTAGGCTTGCCGAGGACAAGATCGAATCACGATGCCATTTGGGTGATCATTGATAGATTGACCAAGTCAGCGCATTTCCTCCCAATTAATGAAAAGTATTCTCTGGAAAAGCTAGTTAAAATGTATTTAGATGAGATAGTTGCCAAGTATGGGGTACCTGTGTCTATAGTATCAGATCGAGATCCAAGATTTAATTCAAGGTTTTGGACAAAGTTTCAAGAGTGTTTAGGAACTAAATTAAATATGAGCACCGCTTATCATCCTCAAACTGATGGCCAAAGTGAGAGAACGATTCAGACGATCGAAGATATGTTAAGGGTGTGTGCTTTGGATTTCAAGGGAAGTTGGGACGATCATTTACCATTAATAGAATTTTCCTATAATAACAGTTACCATGCCAGCATTGGAATGCCACCCTATGAAGCTTTATATGGACGAAAGTGTAGATCACCTCTATACTGGGATGAGGTAGGATAAAAGAAAGTGTTAGGACCTGAATTAGTGCAGCAGACAAAAGAAGCAGTGGTGTTAATTCTGAAAAGATTGGAAGCCGCTCAGAATAGACAGAAAAAGAATGCAGATTTGCATCGAAAAGACATAAGTTTTGAAACAGGATCATTGGTATTACTAAAAGTTTCACCATGGAAAGGATTGGTTCGATTCGGTCAGAAGGGTAAACTGAGTCCGAGATATATAGGACCATTTGAAGTTTTGAAGCAAATAGGAAAAGTGGCATACGAGATAGCTTTACCCCCGCAATGGCAGCATATCCATAATGTATTTCATGTGTCAATGTTGAAGCCGTACATTCCTGCCTCGAATCAAGTAATTGAATATAAACCGATCGAGCTTCAATCGGATTTATCCTATGTGGAGCAGCTAATCCAGATATTAGACCGTAAGGAGCGTGTACTTAGAAGTAAATCTATTCCTATAGTTAAAGTACTTTGGAGAAACCCTAGGGTAGAAGAGTCTACCTGGGAACTAGAATCAGATATGCTTGACAAATATCCTCACTTATTTAATTAGTAAAGATTCTGAGGGCAGAATCTTTTTAAGGGGGAATGATATAACGACTTATATATTTATGTAATATCTAAATATGTAATTATTATGTAGATAATTAATAAAGAAGTTTATATCACTCATGGTCTCTGTGTTTACTTATCATCGCTTATATGTGATTGTTGGATTGCGTAGTGCGTTTTATAATTAGCTGGTGCACAACGTTATTTTTGTTTCATTTTTTTTAAGTGATTTTATGACAATTTTATTTCCAAAATTATTTGGGTTGTCTCCAAAATTGTTTTATGATTTTATAACCTTGCTAATTATTTTAGGGATTTTACAAAATTTACAAATCAATATTCTGTTATTTATTTATTCTTCAATGATTTTCTGAATTCATTTAAATTGTAAAATCCATATTTAATTCCCGGATTCTTCAAAAATTATGAAACTCATATTTTATTATGTTTCCAATATTCTGAGAATTTTAAAATTATTTTGATAATTTTTAAGATTAATTTTACTCACGGGTTATTTCATTATTTTCATTTAATGCGGGTATAAGTTGTGTGTGTAATGTGTTTTAAAAATTATGAAAATTATATTTTTATTAACTTTCGAATATTTTGAGAATTTTGGTATAAAATTTGTAATTTTTCGATGTATTCTGATATGCAGCTGGTTCGTTATTTATCAAAAAAACGAACCAGAATATAAGTAAGAGCGAGGCAGATACACGTGTATATCCCTTGTTTACTAAAATTAGTACGTGTCCTGTGGTTGGACTCGTGGCAGCACAGGAAGGAGAAAAAAAATATAATACAATAAAACACCCCCCCCTTTCTTCTCTATCGACCGCGACTCTTGTCTCTCTCTCTCGGAATCTCTCCGACTCTCTCTCTACTCTCTCTCTCTACTCTCTTCCTCCCTCTCTCTGTAACACTCTCTTTTTTTTCTTTTTCTCTTTCTTCTCTCTTTCATCCCCTTCCTCGTTTTCTTTTTTTTTTCTTCCGCCGTGGTTCTGCGGATTTCCGGCCGCCGCCTTCGGTTTCCGGTGGGTTCCGTTTGTGTTCGTTCTCATATACATAAATACAGTCATATTTGTATGTGCATGTGTGTGTTTATGTGTGTGTAAATACGTGTTGTGTGTGTATGTTAAGTGTGTGCGTTGTGTGTGGTGGTGGAGGCGGCGATGCCGCCTGTGTTGTGTTTCTGCTCCGTTTGGTTCTGTGTTGCGCGTAGGCGCGTGTCACTGTGGCTGTGGATATTGGGTTGGGCCTTCTGTTGGGCTTCCTGTTGGGCCTAGTCGGCCTGTTTGCGTGTGCAGTTGTTATTTTGGAATGTTATAATTTAATTCTTGGTTTTTTTTTGTGCAGAAAATGTTGATTAATATTTCGTGATAATAAAATTTAATACGGGTGGAAAATGATTCTTATTTAATCGGTGAAATTTACGTAGGATGCCTGGTATTACGGGAACCCGTGAATTTTACCGCCGTCGATGATGAGCCTTGGCGAGTCGACGGTGGACGGTGATGACCCTGTTCTGAGTCCTACATATTTTAATAAATAAAATGAGTTGTATAAATTGTTTTCGGGACTAAACAAATTTAGTTATGAGTCGATTCAAATTGATTTTGTTTGGATGTGACGTCGATTGATGTTTCGACGGGTAGACCTATAAACAGAGGAGTAGCTGTCCAATTCTTTTCTAAAAAATTCCTTAAATTATAAATCGAGTATATATATATACCCCGTTTAATATAAATTAACCCTGATTGTTATGTGCACTATTATTGCGTATATGTTATTGATATTAATATGCTTATGAGTTGAAAAATTATAGCGTTGGGTAATTAGTTAGTGAGGAAAAGTCAAGCATAATCGGTTGTCTAACCTAGGATGTTTCGATTTTGTAGGTTCGAGTCAAAGGACCCGGTAGCTCAAGTCAATTAGAGTTAAGCCAGAGTTAGTGCAAAGCTTCGCAAGGCAAGTACCCCTGAACTAATCTTTTACAGTTCAGTATATATGAATAGTTGATGATTTAAATTACGTACTGGAACAGAATGTTTTAAGTTACGTATTCCCCGTATTTAAATATGTTTTACTGAACGAGGTTTTGGGGAAAAAGTAACTTCTGAAAATGCCTATCTCTAGATTGTGATTAAAAATTAAAAAAGGATTTTTAGAATGTGTGCTGTAATTGTTTAAAAAGGAGATAGGTGTAAATGGTTTTGGAAACTGGATAAATATAAATCAGATATTGGATGGTCAGTTGGCGTAAGAGGTCCGTTATTAGGTAACGGCCCAGCATGGTTGCGTAAGAGGCTAAGTCGGATGCGCGCACTGGTAGGCCGCTTAGTCCAGCATGACAAAGACCTAGCTAGTCTCTGAGTTCCGGAACGAAATTTGTGGTGGGATAGACTGATCAGTTGTCCCTAGAATTCATCCTCTTTTATATATCTGATAAAGGTTGAATGGTTTATAGTCCCCGTAACGGGACCGGTGATTTATTGGTCCAGCAATGGACAATGGTTTTGGAAAGGAAATAGCATGCTGAAAATTGAACTCTGGTATTTTTACACAGCACACTACAGATGATGTTATTTTGCAAAGCATGCTAGTTTTGATATCCAGTTTATATCTGTTTTACAGATTTTTCGTATATCAGTTTAATATCTGTTCCTATATTATTTTATACATCCTGTTACTGGTTATTCATATAGAGGTACTGTTGAGCAATGGATTGCTCACCCTTGCAGCTTGTTTTGTATTTATTTATTGCAGATGTCTAGAAGACCAGGTCAGCGTAGAGTGTCAGCCTCCGGTCCCGGCTCCTCTGAGGTAGTTAGTATCAGACCCTGAGGTCTGATGAGTTGCTATAATAAGTGAGAGTGTCTGGTTTTGAATAAGTTAGTGTGTGTGTTGTATCCTAAATAATACTTGAACCTGTTTCGGCTCCTGGTTGGGGTCGTGTATTATAATAAAGTTTATTTAGTAGTTTTTGTTATAATTTATCATATTTTTGGTGACGTCAGCCCCTGACCCCGCGGTTGAGACCGTCACAAGTGATGCAAAGGTAGTGCTTAATTTTCTTCAAAAGCAGATATTCACACAATTTAGGACTCCAAGAGTCATAATCAGTGACGAGGGATCGCATTTTTGCAATCGCAAGTTCACTGCCATAATGAAAAGGTATAATGTAAATCATCGCATTGCTACATCCTACCATCCTCAGACTAATGGTCAAGCTGAGGTGTCCAATAGGGAGATAAAGCGTATTTTAGAGAAAGTTGTGTGTCCATCAAGAAGGATTGGTCTTTAAAGCTTGATGAAGCTGTTTGGGCATATTAGACAGCATACAAGACTCCATTGGGAATGTCGCCATTTCAATTGGTTTATGGTAAGGGATGTCATTTGCCTGTGGATCTCGAGCATAAAGCGTATTGGGCTTTGAAGAAGTTGAACCTTGATTTGGATGTAGCTGGTAAGAAGAGAATGCGTCAATTGAATGAACTCGACGAATTTCGGCTTCAAGCTTATGAAAACAACAAAATATACAAGGAGAAGGTCAAGAGGTGGCATGATAGGAGCCTAGTGCTCAAGTCATTTATGTCGGGACAACAAGTCCTCTTATTTAACTCTTGTCTCTGTCTTTTTCGTGGAAAATTGAATTCGAGATGGTCCGAGCCTTTCATAATCAAAATTGTGTTTTCGCATGGAGCTGTGGAGATTTTTGAGAATGATCCAGGCCGAGCATTCAAGGTAAATGGTCAGAGGTTGAAGCACTATAATAGGGATACGGCAAACCGTGAGGTGGTTAGTGCCGTTTTATTGTCTACGTGATCTCGAGATTCTACGTCAAGCTAATGATGTAAACCAAGCGCTTCTTGGGAGGCAACCCAAGTTTGTTGTACATTAATAGGTAGAGGAAGCAGAAGGAAAAGAGAAAAACACAAAAAAATCAGAAAAATAGAAAATTTCAGGGCCAACTACAGTAGCACGGCGCGACCACGTTGAAATTCCTGGAAAATGAGCGTGCCCGCGCTGTCAGGCGGGGCGGCCGCGCTGAAATTTAAGTAGCACGGCGCGCCCGCACCAAGGTAGTGTGCGGCTGCGCTGGGTCACTATTTTTGAAAAAAATAAGTAAGTTTTTAAAGAGAAATTCGGTACTTTTAATATAAAATCAATTCCCACCTGAATTTTACTCTTCCATATCCCAAATTTTCCTCTCCAAATCAAACCCATTACTCCCATTATTTCCATTATTCCCATAATCAATTCCCAATCCTTTTCCATAACTAATTCTCTCCCAATCTCCTATATATACATACACTTATACATAAACTTCTCAATCACTTCTCAAAACTCTCAAACAGACAATTCCTCTTACAGACTTCTATTCTCTCAAACTTATTCAACCTCAATGGCACCAAAATGCAATGAACTCAAGTAAGTAGTAACACCACTGATTCTTCGAGTGCAGGTGGTGTGAAGCCTAGGCTTTTAACACCCGAGGCTGAGGCGGAGTATGTGAGGCTGCTTTCGAAGCCAATAGCCAAGGAGCGTGGTTTTATGCCATCAGGGAAAGATGGTAAGTTGTTGGAGATGATCTTGGAGATGGGCTGGGTTCTCTTTTGTGAGACACCCGTTGTTGTGCCCATGAGTGTGGAGCGTGAGTTTTATGCTAATGCTAAGGCGGAGAAGAACGGTTTCACGGTGGTTAGGGGGATGATGGTGGAATACAGTGCTGAGGCGATTCGTAGGGTGATTGAGCAGCCCGAGAGAAAGGAGGAACAGGAGAATTGAAACGAGAAAACTTCGGAGGAGTTTAACTTGGATTTGATTATTGCTACCCTGTGTCTTCCTGAGACTCATTGGAAGTTCAAGAAGGGCACAAATGAGTACGCCACGTTCCCTGCTTTGTGCATGAACAGGTTTGCACGTGCATGAAATTCTTTTATTTGTGCTAATATCATACCATCTTCTCACGTGCATGAGAATACTATGGAGCATGCATGTTTGTTGTGGGGTATTCTGCAGGGAGACTATGTGGATCTTAGGATGGTTATCCATAAGGGTATTTTGAGGTTTTTGCGAGGGAGTACTACAGGTTTGATACCCTATGCGTCCATTGTGACGAAGTTATGCATGGCGGTTAGCGTTTGTTGGCCCACACATCAGCAGTTGTAGCTCCTTAGTTCTCCGATTGATAGTTCGACGTTGTTGAATATGATAGAGTGGTATGGTGGGAAGCCCGACCCTAAGGGGATTGAATATTTGAAGTTTGGGGGTAGTAGTTAAGGATTCATGTATTTTGTGTGAGTCGCATATAGTTTGTATATTCATGCTAGTTAGTTCATATAATTGCATATTTGCCATGTAGTAGTTATTTTATTTTTATAGTTTTTATTATAGTTTGTCCATATAGTTTCATGTATTTGCATAATAACATGATCCCTTAGATAATTTTTCTGATTGATTTGTGATATTGATGTTAGTGTAGTGATGTCGTGTTTAGTGATGTTAAGTCTTGTCGAGTTGGTTTGCATGCTAGAGATATTTGTATTTCACTAAATCTTATAGGTTGCTTGAGGGATAGATCATGGTCACGGTTTATTTGTTTGTCGAAGTTTAATCTCTTGTTTATATTTAGAATTTAGGATATTCTCTTAATGATAAAATAACATGGATATTTAAAAATTGGAGAAAATAGGATTTCATTGCTAGTTGTTGTGGCGCCCTCAAAACCCGGGTCAGAAGTTTGGGGTCCACAACACACACGCCATATATAACAATAATAAGAAAAGTAATAATAATATGCACTGACCCTACTTACCAACATCCAAGGATCGCAACAGGTTAAAGTATGCACACAAGCCACACACACACTTATGATAGAAACGTCCAAATCCCAACTATTCAACTTACAACTAAATATTAAACATTCTTACAAATTCTTCAAACTTAAATTATCACAAAAGTCTTCAGCTACCTTATTCCTCTTAACCTGGAATCCTAGCTCGCACACTTGATTGGGGATCCTCGCTACCAACAGGTTCCTTCTTAACTGGAAAAGAACATAAACAGAATCGCACAAAATGACAATACTGAGATTAAACAATGATCAATTGAAATTATAAAGGTATCAAGTTTATGGATAAGCAATGATTTAGAATTGGATATTAAATTTTCATTTTAAAAACCAAGGTTAGGCTGCTGATCAGTCACGCACTAACCCCGAGCAAGGCACACAACTCTGTTCTAATTACTGGATCCAAGGTACATATTGGCCTAACTTGACCACCAATCTGGTCTGACCACAAATCTGGTCCACATTTTATAAAATAATCCAATCCTATAACAATAACAGAATAAACATTGTGAAGCAATAAAGAGAATCATAAACAACATCGGGTTTTAAACATTAGATGGTTTACTATTTTCACAAGGGAACAATATGGCAGTTATCAGAATTGGTTATCAGCCGGTACAAGAATTGGATAACAAAAGAATCAAAGTCTTTTGGTGATAAGGATTTGGTCTTTCAATGTATAAGGTATAAAGTTTGAGTGTTTAAGCAATTTTGGTTCAGTGTCTGGTATTTAGTTCATATGTATTTGGGAAGTAGTATCGTATATCTATGGTTCGTATCCGAGTATTTTACAATCAATGGTTCCGAAAGAATAAGGCTTACGGCTCAATGATCAATAAATAGAATTAAGGTATAGGGTTTAGTGCTTCAAATCATTTGTAATATAAAACAGAACTATCAATTACTCGCAATATATCTTGAGAAGGTTCGGAACACTTGCCTTGTCTTATCTCGCTAACACTTCACTAGCTTTCAATCACTATCTCTTATTCCTCAACTATTTTTTCCCTTACCTACGACTTGCTTCTTCTGCTCAGATATCACAAGTATCTATTAATACTCTTCTTACTCGATTCTATTTGATATAAGCTTCTATCTACCCTTCATTTCACCCAAATCCGATTTACGGATTGAAAGTTACGATTAAAACAGTCAAACAATACACATATACGCATATAACACGTCAATCAGTTCACATGTAATACATAAGATATTCGATGAAAATACTTTTTCAAAGATGATTTGATGTTAAAATGATTTTTCGGATATCCAATACGAATTTTTAAACATTTTTCGGAATTTAAACAGGTCGTTGAATCATTTTAAAACAATAAACAGGGTTCGATTGCCCGAATCTAGCTTTAAAATAATTTTATAACAATTATCGAGCCTTGAAAACAATTTAAAATAATATTTTAAAGCTCGAAACTATTTTTCAATATTTTTAAATCAAATTAAAAAATTAAATCTAATTAAATAATCAATTAAAATCAATTAATAATTAATTAAATCAATTAATCAATTAATTTTCAAATTAGTTGAACAATTAATTAATTAATTATTAACTAAAATTAATTAACTAATTAATTCAGATTTATTTTTAAATTAAAAATAATTTTTGGAATTAAAATAATAATTTTTAGAATTTTAAATAATTAAAAATGAATTTATGTAATTAAAATAAATAGAAAATATGATTTTTAAATAATTTTAAAACAGGTGTCCAATTTCTGCAAATTTCAGAAACCACAGGAACCAAACTGTATCTTCTTGAAAACTACAGGAACTAAAGTGCAAATTTTGCACCCCGTCGCCAGAAAACGCCCTGTCTCGCCGGAGAGGTCAAACCCGGAATCCTCACACCTCCACAAGCTCCAGATTTATTCTACACAACACCAGGAACATAACCATGCAATCAAATCTCATCAATAACCCCAAAGTTGGCTGTAAAAGCCCGAAGAAAACTCGTCGGACGACAAGTTATTTCTTGCTCTAGCCAGCTCGATTCCAGTATCGTCTGTTGACGAGACCACCACCAATCGATTCCTCTTTTCAAGCTCTACAAATCTATACCAACCAAATAATCTAATAATCCCTAGAACAAAAACCCCCAAATTTCAATTAAGAACATTCATACGGGTTATAAACCCTAATTTTATAATTTGAAATTAAAACCTAATTTTGAACATGTTATTGAACTCCAAATCAGTCATATAATATATCAAAATCATGAGGAATAAAAGCTCTACAATATGTAATTATTAAATCATACAAACAACATCTCGAATAAAAAATCATAATTTAAATCAAAATAATTCGAATTTAAATAAAAATATAGAAAATAAACCTTTGATTATGCAGTAGTAGGAAGCACAGATTCTGAAAGTATATTTCAAGAGCTTTGATTTGAATACTCGAGCTTTCCAAACAAATTTCACTAACGCCTTGAAATTGAAGTTTGATTCTCAGGAACTATTATGAAATTAGGGTTTTCTCTGTAAAATTATATAATTAATTGTTTGCAAATGATTTTCTGTATGAAATAAAATATGGTAAGGGCTATTCATATTTACGGAATATTGGTATCCTGTTAGATCATACCGGATATAAAATATTACGTTTATTTGAGAAAACAGATCCAAAACGGTACCGATTTTAGGATAATTATTCAAATCTATACATTTTGTATTACGGTCTTGGTCTCAGCGCTTTGAGTTACACGTACTACGAGATGATAATTATAATAGTTTAATAAAAAGACCATGTTTCTCCAAAATACGGGTTTTATCGATTTACGAAACGAATTTTGTATCGAAAATATTGCGTCGAGACCCGCACTAGGAAAACCGTACGCCGGAAGTCGGGTTGTAAAAACATAAGAACGACTGAAGTCGGTTGGTTCTCGATTACACAAAATAGTTTTTAATTACTCATAAAAATAATTTATTAAATTCATAAATCTTTTATAAAATCATAAAATAACATGAAAATTAATAGAAAAATATGACAATTATCTACACTTTATTTGGGACATATAAAAAATAAAATACTCAAATTATATTATATTTAAATATCCAAACACATATACCACTTAACAAATAATTCACAGAATACTCACAAAATAAATACATAATATTTATTTACTAGCAAAAATAAATACACGATACATCCCAGATATTACATTCTTCCCTTTTAAAAGGATTATGTCCCCAGAATCTCCTAAGAAAACAAATGAGGGTACTTTTCACTCATATCACTTTCTAACTCCCAGGTTGATTCTTCAACCTTTGGGTTTCTCCACAATACTCTTACTAAGTTTACAACTTTATTTCTCAACACTTTATCTCTTTCCTCTAGAATCTTTATCGGACTCTCTACATACGACAAATCTGCCTGACGTTCTATCGGCTCGTACTCAATTATATGCCTGGAGTCTAGATTATACTTCTTAAGCATTGATACGTGAAAAATATTGGGAATGTGCTCCATATGCGGGGGTAACGCCAATTCGTAGGCTACTTTGCCAACACGCTTCAAAATCTCAAAAGGTCCGACATATCTAGAACTCAGCTTTCCTTTCTTCCCAAATCTTGTCAATCCTTTCCACGAAGACACTTTAAACAACAATAAATCTCCTTCTTCAAATTCCATATCTTTTCTTGATTGATCTGCACACTTTCTCTGACGGTCTTGTGCTGCAATTAACCTTTTCTGAATAACTTCAACAATTTCCTTTATTTGTTACACCAATTCAGGTCCAAGTATTTTGCGTTCTCCTACTTCATCCCAATATACTGATGATCGATATTTATGTTCGTAAAGAGCTTCATAGGGTGGCATCCCAATACTGGCATGGTAACTGTTGTTGTAAGCAAATTCTACCAAAGGAAATTGCTCGTCCCAACTTCCTTTGACATTAATGGCACAAACGTGTAACATGTCTTCAATCATCTGAATTGTTCTCTTGCTTTGGCCGTCTATCTACAAATGGTAAGCCGTACTCATATTCAATCTGGTTCCTAAACATTCTTGAAAACTTTTCAAAAATCTTGAATTAAATCTTGGGTCTCGATCAGATACGATAGACATAGGAACTTCATGACGAACTACTATCTCTTTTAGGTACATATGGACCAACTTGTCTCACGAAAATCTTTCATTTATAGGCAGAAAATGAGCTGACTTGGTAAGTCTGTCCACTGTAACCCAGATGACATCGTGATTTGCTTTTGTTCTTGGTAATCTGACTATGAAATCCATGGTAGTATGCTCCCACTTCCATTCTGGAATCTCTACTGGTTACAATAATCCACTTGATCTCTGGTGCTCTTTTTTGACCCTCTTATATGTATAACATCTACTAACCCATTCTGCAATTTCTCTTTTCATACCTGGCCACCAATAATTTTCCTTTAAATCTCTATACATTTTGGTACTTCCTGGATGGATTGAATATCTTGAATTATGAGCTTCCTGTAGGATTTCCTTCTTCAACTCTGTTACTGGTGGAATCCAAATTCTGGAAGAAAACCTGAGTATACCTTGATCATCCTTTTGTATGCACAACTCCTCACCCACCAAACGATTGATGTCCTGATCCATTACTTCTTCTTGACACTTCTTGATCTTTTCTAATATTTCTGGTTGGAAAGTCATACCATAATCTTTGCCTCGTCAGGCTTACAAACTCTGATTTCCAATTCCAGTTTCTGAAATTCCTTGTATAACTCCTCGGGTATTGATAACACATTCAACTTCTCTTTTCGACTTAACGCGTCCGCTACAACATTTGCTTTATCGGGGTGATAGTTAATCGTGCAGTCGTAGTCCTTAATCAACTCCAACCATCTTCTCTATCTCATGTTAAGCTCCTTTTACATGAATATATACTTCAAACTTTTGTGATCCGTATAAATCTCGCATCTTTCTCCATATAGATAATGTCTCCAAATCTTTAAAGTGAATACTATGGCTTCTAGCTCCAAATCATGAGTAGGATACTTATGCTCATGAGGTTTTAGTTGTCTCGATGCATATGCAATAACCTTGTCGTGCGACATCAACACACAACCTAATCCCTTATGAGAAGCATCACTACAGATTATAAAATTTCCTTGATCATCTGGAAGTGAAAAAACAGGTGTTGTGATTAATCTCCACTTCAATTACTAAAAACTTTCTTCACATTTTTCGTTCCATATAAACTTCTCATTCTTTCGTGTACGCTTTGTCAAAGGCGTCACAATCTTCGAGAAATTTTGAACAAATCATCGATAATATCCTGCTACTCCCAAGAAACTTCTTACTTCTGTTGGTGTTTTTGGCCTTTCCCAATTTGTATTAGCTTCAATTTTTTTCGGGTCCACTTTGATCCCTTCATTACTAATTATGTGTCCTAAGAACTGAACTTCCTATAGCTAAAACTCGCACTTTGAGAAATTTGCATATAACTTCTCCTTTCTCAAAATTTCCAAAGATATCCTCAAATGCTCCACATGGTCTTCTTCTGTCTTTGAGTAAATCAAAATATCATCTAAAAACACAATGACAAACTTGTCCAAATATTCCTTGAAAATTATGTTCATCAAATCCATAAATACTGTTGGGGCATTGGTTAATCCAAAAGACATCACTAAGAATTCATAATATCCGTACCTTATCCTGAAAGCTGTCTTAGGTATATCTTCCGGCCTAATCTTCAATTGGTGATATCCCGATCTCAGATCAATCTTAGAGAAATACTTGCCTCCCTTTAACTGGTCAAACAAGTCATCAATTCGAGGTAACATATACTTATTCTTGATTGTAAGCTTATCGAATTCTCGGTAGTCGATACATAGTCTCATGCTTCCGTCTTACTTCTTAACAAATAGTATCAGTGCACCCCATAGGGATACACTAGGTCTAATCACTCCTTTCTCTAACAATTCCTTCAATTTCTTTGCTAACTCTTTCATTTTGACGGGCACCATCCTATACAGGGCCTTGGATACTAGTTCTGTTCCAGGTGCTAAATCAATTGCAAACTCAATTTTCCTGTGTGGAGGAAGTCCTGGTAACTCATCGGGATACACGTCTAAGAACTTATTGACTACTGGAATGTCTTCAAGCTTTGCTGGATCCTGACTTCTATCAATTACAAACGCAATAAAATGCTCGCATCCCTGTTGTAGCAGTTTCTTAGCTTGAATCATCGTTAAAAACTTTTTCGCTTGCTTCTAACCCGTAAACGTTACCATTTTCTCGTCTGGCGTCTTTACAATTACCTTCTTATTACGACAGTCTATCTGAGCATCATGCTTAGATAACCAATCCATTCCTAAAATAACGTCAAACTCTCCTAACTTAAATGGTATCAAATCCACACAAAACTTATTACCAGAAATTTCAATCTCACAGTTCACACAAACTTAATTAACAGATACACGTTCTTGATTGGCTAATTTCACAGTCATTATTTCATTTAAACACTCAACCGGATAATTTAGCTTATTAACAAAATCCTGAGAAATAAACGACCGAGTTGCTCTCGAATCTATTAACACTTTGGCACATAAAGAATTCACATTAAGCGTACATGCCCCGACATCAGTATCCTGGATAGTGTCCTTCATAGACATGTCAAAAATTCTGGCCCTTGAGGTCTCATTCATTACTGGAGTGGATCACATGATTCTCAATGCATTGCTAACTGGGGCTGGTGTCTTGCAATCCCTCGCTATGTGTCCAGGCTTTCCGTATTTAAAACATGTAAATCCAATTGTTGGAACCTTCACTGCTGGATTTCAAGTAGGTTGGTCTTTATTAACTGGCTCTTTCGCTGGCTGGTTACGGCACTCCCTTGAATAGTGCCCTTTTTTATTACACTTGAAACAAACTGCATTCAACTTATTACAAAATCCTCCATATTTTCTCCCACACACCTGATAGTCTGGAAAAGTTAACCTTAGCTGATTTGGCTGGTTCACATTGGCTGGACGGTTGCCTTGACCTCCGTCGCCTGCATTTTGTTTCTTGAAATTAAAACTTCTCCCTGGATGAAACTTACCCTTCTTCTGATTGAAATTTGGAAACTTCCCTGCTTGTGATGGTCCTTCAGTTCCTTCAAAGTTTCTCTTCTTACTTTCCTTCTCTTTCTGTGACATCTCGCTCTCCGTTTTTGTAATAATGGCCTTCTATACAACTCCTGCATAGGTATCCAATTCAAATATGGCTACCTTCCCTCTGATCCATGGCTTTAAACCTTGCTGAAATTTCTTGGCTTTCTTCCTGTCAGTATCCATATATGATGGTACAAACCTTGATAAATCCTCAAACTTGCTTTCATAATCAGCTACCAATATATTTCCTTGCTTTAGCTCCAAAAACTTCAATTCCATCTAATCTTGAACGAACTGGGGAAAATATTTTTCTAAAAACAACTCTCTGAACCTCTCCAAAGTAATATCATATGTACCTTGCAATGTCTTCACTGTTTCCCACCAATAGGTGGCTTCATTCTTTAAATAATAACTTGCAAACTCAACCTTATGTTCCTCCTTTACCTTAACCAAAGCAAATGACTTCTCTATCTCTTTTAACCAAACACTCGCTTCAATTGGATATAACGAACCTTTGAATTCTGGTGGATTCACCGCCTGAAAAGTCTTAAAAGTTACCTGGGGGTTGGTCTGTCTTTGCTACTGTTGAGTCAGGTGGGCGATGCTAGTTTTTATCTGAGTCCTACATTTATTAATTAAATAAAATTAGTTAGGTAAAAATTAATTGCTAACGAAAAATACAAACAAAAACATAAAAGTACGGTTAATAATAATAAATAATTGAAGTTGTACTGGTGGTTGGGATTGCAAATTGGATTGAATGTTGTTGTTGTTGATTGTGATTGACGTTGAATTGTTCGACGGGTAGGCCGATAAATAAAGGAGACGCTGCTCGATTTTTGGGAAATTAATTCCGAAAATACGGGAACGTAACCTATAATTATCGGAGACGTCGAATAACCATATATAATTATATTATATGAACTTAATTGCGGTTGAGACAAAATAAGTTATAAATAATCGATTACCTTGTTTTTCAAAATGACAAGTATACGTATTTTCCGAAAATAAATACCGAACCGAGTTTTGAAGGTGCAAACCATAATTGCTATGTGTATTTCAATAATACCTATAAATACGAGACGGGATATGAAACCGTATAGATAGAAGCGATAGCGATTTGACTTTCTGAATTAGGGTATTTCAACCTGTAGGTCCCAGACGGAAAACCCGAGTATCGACATCGGACTGGGAATGATCTAGTCATTAGATGTCGAGATCAACGAATTTCCAATCGAAGGACATGAAGGATAAGATTGTATCCAAGATAGGATAATGGTTTGACGATAAAGCCAAATGTTCAAGGCAATTCGGTTTGAACAACCACCTGTTTCTGTAAGAAATTATAAATTTCCATTACTGGCGAGTGCCAAATGAACGAGACTGGAAACAAGAACAAATATATGCACTATAACCTACTGATTAGTCAGGATACAGTGCAGATCTATACCCAACTGCATAGACTCAACCAACATAAAGGGTATCCAGGAAACTATGGCCCAATAATCAAGGGTCCGGTTAATACCCGGCCCGCATCGTAACCATCCAGTCTATAGCTTAGTATCCGGAACAATCGGTATGATTTCGATGTATCTCAACATCAGGATATATCAGAGTATATGTAACAAGGGTAAAAGTATTGGAATATAAATAGGGGATTCAATAAATTGGGAGAAATCAAGAATCGAAATGAAATAGAAATAAGGATTAATAATTGTGTATCACTATATGTGAATAAGAATTATCAAGATGTAATTGATATGGAAAGTTGGATATATTTCACTATTCTAAACTTAGAATAAGGGAAAAACTTGCCTGGTGCGTACTTCACCTAGTATGATTCACTGCCTTTTATCTCTTGCTTGATTCGCCTTGTTGGTACTGAATCTATCATGGAAAGATATTTGTTTAGATAACTTATCTCATATGCGTATCTCGAATTGATAACATGTAACCCTAATAGTCTACCCATTCAAATTTATCTGACTCGCATATAATTATATAACACATAAGATTCACATAATCACGTAAAGCACATAAGGCACATAATTGATTTTAGACTCATAATTATTTTTAGATTCGATACTAGACTTTTATTCTCATTAACTAACACTATCTGGTTCGATTCCTAATTTTTCAGGATTTATTAGACTCATTTCTACCCCTAATAGTGCCTATAAACAATTAATTAACATAAGCCGACTCGCTTCTGAAAGAAATTATGATTTATAATTATTTTTAATGGAATCGGGTCATTAATAAGAGTCTAAGGGTCTTCGTTTTACTCAAATCGGACTAACGGTTTAATTATTATGCAATAAATAAGATTTAATTAATTATAAATCAATTATTAATAATTAATCATAATTAATTAAACCTTAATTATATTTTAAAATAATTATTTAATATTTATCATATTTTAAAATAATTATTCCCTAATTTTTAGAATTAATTACAATTAATTACAAATTATTTACAAATTATTTGATTAAATTGATTATTAATAATTAATTATTCAATACGAATAATTATTACAACTCTGATCGCATAAATAAACGAACGCTCGAATACTAATTCCAAATTATCGAAACATTACTCGTATAATTACGAGTTACTTGTATTATTCACTTAACTATCGAATCATTACTCGAATTATTCGATCTATTATTATTTAATCTTATTTATTAATTACTTACTTAATTATTAAATAATAGATAATTAAATAAATATTTAGATAAATAATTAAATAATTAAATAAATAATTAAATTCAAATTTCTAAATTAATAAAATAATTTAGAAATTATTTGTAAAATAATTCTGATTTTTAATCTGATTTTTATTTAATTTTATAATTTATAAAAACTAATTTCTAATTTACAAAATAAAAGTAAATAATTAAAATTGCAGAAACACAATCAGGGAAACAATTTGGGGCTTTTCAGGATCAAACCCGGGTCGAACACCGGGTTCAAATAGGGTCGAACACCGGGTCGCGAAGAACATCACCGCGGCTCCGCCGCCGGTGATCGTTCCGGCGAATCGAACGATCAAAACACAGAACTCCCGACTGATTTCTTCTGTTTTCTCGTCCCACAGCAGCCCACAACAGTTTCCCCCGCCATCCTCCTCCTTCCTCGTCGTCCCCGACGTCGGGAAGCTCAAGAACACCGCCGCGGCGGTGGTTCTCCTCCGACGCCAAAAACAAGGCCAAATTCTACGAAACTGGTGCCAATCGACTCTAAATTTAACGATCTACATTCCCCATCAACGAAATCATCAAAAAATTACTCAAACATAAAACCCGAACTCGACATAAAACCCAAGAATCACAACTTGAAAATCGATTAATCCAACAACAAGATTGATTACAGAATTGAAAACTAGATTCAATAAGCTTCAATTTGACTACTTACATGATCGATTTGGATGCCGGAATCACCTCGAATTTGTGCTTTGATTCTTGCTGCTATAAACTCTAATTTCAGAGAATTGGGGATTGTTCTTGAATTTTCTGATTTTTTATGATTAATTAACTAATAATTAACAATAAATCAACTATTTATATTTACCAAAATAATACCCTTAAATAAAAGTAAGGGTCCAATTACACATCTAATAAAATATTTGGTCCCAATTTTTATAAATTTTGGGTATTAATTATGAATTTTTAAATATATAATAAATACAAAATATATGCCAAAAATTCCCAAAAATTGTGAATACTACAAAAATGCCAAGAAAATTGATGTTTAATAATTTCATGATCATATAAAAATAAAAATGTGATTTTTTGTGGGGTTTTTAACATCCGAAGGGGTCCGGAAAAGTGGTTTTTCGCGAAAGAGGTAAATTTGTAAAACGTCTAGATGTTCAGAATATCGATGTGGTATAGGCCATACTTAGCAAAATAGGGCCAATGATTTTGTTTGAAATATGGGCTTTTAAAACACTATTTAAGTTGTACGGATTTTGATATAAAGCATATAACTTATAATAAAACACTCAATAAATACCTGAAACACATTCCGATCAAAACAGACAACACGTAGAACATAGCAATTAGGGTTTTACGACTCAACACACTTAATCACATAATAATACACATAAGTTATCTTTATTAAGATATAATACAAGCGTAATTTCTCGGTCGTTACATTCTTGCACCAATAAACAGTATCTGCCTTCTGCTCTTCTCCAATTGGGATATTTCTTATACAGATACTATCTCTCTCATTAAATAAATCCTTTAAAATCTCCTCGTCCCAACCTCTGCCATCCATAGTCATAAGAGATGAAACCTTTTGATCAACAAGGCCCGGATGTGATGAAGTAACATAAGGGTTACTTTCATCTAATAACCAAGCCTGGCCAAGAATATTGATATCCTTCCCTGTGCCAACTCGCCAACGCAACCCTTCAATCACAATGTCTTTCGCTTCCAATATACTTCGCCATATAAAGCTGGGATTATTTCCCAATGAAGCATCTATGAACTGACAATTAGGAAAATATCTCACTTTATAGAGTTGAGTAGCCAAACTGTTGGGATTAGAAATAAGTTGCCACCCCTATTTACCTAGAATAGCTAAGTTAAAATCTATGAAATCTTGAAAACTCATACCCCCTGCAGGTTTATGTTTATACAGACGATCCCTTCTCATCCAATAGATGCCTCTCCTATCTCCCCCTTTTGAGTTCCACCAATATTTTGCAATCGCTCTCTCAATATCCCTTGTAATTTCTACAGGTAAGAGGAAAACACTCATAGCATACGTAGGGAGAGACTGAGCAACAGTTTTAATTAAAACCTCCTTGCCACCCTGTGAAACCAAAACACCATCCCAATTCATAATTTTATGCTTGACCTTGTCTTTCAAAAATGCTAGAGTTTGCATTTTACTTCTACTCATCATATTCGAGAGACCCAGGTACTTACAATCCTCTCTTGCTTCCTCCATTTGAAGCACTTGGCATAGTTCCATTCTCATATCCCTGCCAATATTCGAGCTAAAGAAAACCGATGATTTTGCTAAATTCACCTGTTGACCTGAAGCACCTTCAAACACCTGAAGCAGATTTAACAACCTATTTGCTTCCTCCACATTTGCTCGACAATACAAGTAGCTATCATCGGCAAAAAGCATGTGCGAAATAGTAGGCTTCTGTCTACAAATTCTTACACCGTGAATCCAATTTCGATTTTCATATCTCTGAAGCAGAGCATACAACCCTTTCCCACAAATAATAAACATATAAGGGGATAGAGGAGGATCCCCTTGTCTGATTCCCCGACTAGGAATAATAGGCCCAACTTCCTATCTTGCATGCACAATATTATACGAAACTGAATGAACACATTGCATTATTAAATACACCCACCAGTCGTTGTATCCCATCTTCAAGAGAATAGCTTCTAAATAGCCCCATTCTATCCTGTCATAAGCCTTACTCATGTCAATTTTCAAAGCCATACTCCCCTCATTGCCTCTTCACTTCCTCTTCAAATAATGAATTACCTCATATGACACCATCACGTTATCTGGAATCAGCCTACCTTGCATGAACGCACTTTGATTCAAAGATATGACTGAATCCAATGTACTCTTCATTCGATTCGCAATGACTTTGGTTATGATCTTCATTAACACATTACACAGCGAAATAAGACGAAGGTCTCTAACACTAGCTGGGTTTTTCTTTTTTGGAATCAACACAATATTGGTGGCATTTAACTCATAATTCAGCTTTCCATCCCTGAATAAATTCCTCACCATATCCACTATATTTAGACCTACAATTTTCCAATGTTTTTGAAAAAATGCAGGAGACATTCCGTTAAGTCCGGGAGACTTGTCTGGATGCATCTGGAATAACGCCCTTCTAACCTCAGCCGTGTCAATCGGTTTTAAGAGCTCATCATTCTGTAACGTCGAGATAGAACTAGGCACATAGTCAATCACCTCTTGCCAGTTTAACTCTGAGGAGCTAAATAGCTTAGAGAAATATTCATGCATCAAGTTTCCCAACCCATTTTCCCAATCACACCACACACTATCATCGTTCAGCAACTTATGGATGTGATTATTCTTACGCCTTTTTGATGCCACCGTATGAAAGTATTTGCTATTTTTATCACCCGCTTGCAACCAAAGTTGTTTCGCTCGTTGATGCCAAAATACTTCTCTTTGGTTTAATACAAAAACCAAATTTTGCTTAGCCTCAGCATACTCTTTTTTTGACTCAGCATCTCTACACCACAACTTCATTTTAACACAACCTTATAACGCCATATTCTACCACTAAAGTCACCAGTTATTTCTTTACCCCATACCTCCAGTCTATGACTACACGCTTTAACCTTCTCTTGCACATTCAAACCAATATAACCCTGCCATCCATCCCTCACCAGGTTGCTCACACATAGGTTCCATAAGCCAAGCATTTTCAAATCTAAATCGGGGCTTATACGGGGCCTGAATATTTATCTTAGGGACCAGAAAAATTGGGCTATGATTCGAACCAACCCATTCCAAATTATATAATTTTGCCATTGGGAAAATCGATAACCAGCTCTCATTAGTTAAAACTCAATCCAACCGAATCTCCATCCAACCTTCTGTATCTCTTCCCCTTTCAAATGTGAACTGGTGACCTGATATATCCATATCCACTAACCCTGCATCATAAATAGCATCATTAAAACCATCAATTAAGGTCTGAGGATAACGAGCCCCTCCCACTTTGTCCTGCTCAGAAGTAACATTATTAAGATCACCAATTATACACTACGGAAGGTCTGTATCTTGAGCTAAGCTGTGTAATAGGTCTCATGTTTTTCAACGTTGCATTCTATCTGGCTCACCATATAGACCTGTTAAACGTCACGACCCCAGACCATCGACCTTTACGTTAGCATCAATATAATTATGCGTATAACTTATCACATCAAACTGATCCTTCTCTTTCCAAAACAAAGTTAAAACCCCACTTCTTCTTGTTGGCTCCACCATGAACATACCTTCATAACCGAGTTTTGCTTGCAACCACTCCATCTTTTGTTTTCGAGCTATCATCTCATAAAGAAAAATAAAAATGGGCTTTTCAAGACGGACTACGTCTAAAAGGAACTGAACACTCCCAGGGAGCCCCACCCCTCGACAGTTCCAACTTAGTGTGCTCATGATGACTGGTGGGACTAAAGAGCAGTACCTGCCATTAGCTCATTTTTTGGCTCAGTATTCATATTATTCACTTCATCTGTCATTTCTTCATCTATTTGGACTGGGCTAGTACTAGGGCCGACTATTTTGGGCTCATCCAATCTCCTTCTTTTTTGGTCCACTATAATTAAACCATCCGAGTCACTCAGAATATTATTGTTAGGAATATGTTGTGAACCTGATGATAAGATAAACAAAACATCTTAGTATATTTAACTTAGTGATTTTGTAGCTTTCAATGGATGATCACTTTCACTATCCGTTGAAAGAGTAGCTTATGTAAATAAGTGTAGTAGCACATTTATGCATACTTTTATAAGCTTAGTAAACTAGATTTCTGAGAAATGTTTAGGTCATGTTAACTACTAGATTGATATGCAAGATAGGTTGGTTAATTATAAATAGATGATGCCTTGTAATCTTGTATAAGTGAAATGGAGTTAACTGTCAAGAAAATAGTCTCAACGGATGTTTCACAAAGCTTCAACGGATGCTCAGCTAAAGCTTCAACGGATGATCTACAAAGCTTCAACGGATGATCAACCAAAGTATCAACAGATGATCAACTGCATCTTCAACGGATGATCCAATGAAGTTCCAACGGATGTTCAAATTCAAAGAGCAGTTGATAGTGACTTGACAAACACATGTGTTGATTGTATGCAAAAGGAATGTGGCAGCCTAATTACTGGTTTTAGAGAACAAAGAAGCATTGCCATTTTCATGCAACTAAGAAGATATTCAAAGATGCTGGAATATAGTAATGAAGTAGCATGGAGTTAGACTAGATATAGTTTTATTTTATTATCTTGTCTTACTGTCATGTAAACTTGGTGATATATAAACCAAGTGTAGCAAGTAGAACAAACAACTAAGCAAGCCTATTTTCATAGAAACATGTCAAGCTGTATTCTGTAAGAATTTCTCTGCAGTTTTTGTCTATTCAACTTGTAAAGCAGCTGTGAGCTATTCAAAGCTTCACAGAGCTCTCTATCTGATATATATATATATATATATATATATATCTGGTGGATACTTTCAAATCCCCCAGAAAGTTTTAAATCTTGTGTTTTATTACTTAGTGTTTTGATTTCTATTACTCTTTCATTCCGCACTATTGCAAATCAAACATTGTTATATATATTAAGTTAGGACAACTTTAAAATCTTAAAAAGAAGCCAAAATTACATTCAACCCCCCCCTTCTGTAATTCTTGATGTATTGTTTAGGGAATAACAATTATTTTCCCCCGTGTCATTATTATTTAAAATCAGGTCAGATTTGTTAAATAATTTTTGAACACCCCTTTCCCCGCCAACTCTTTCATTATCACCCTCACTTTCCTTATCTCCACTAGTTCCCAAATGTAATCCGATCCCTTTAATTTTGGGATTACCTGTAATTTCCGCGCCAATCTCGGTTCCCCCGTTCAAGTTGTTACTACCCTTATCCTTCGCCGGAAAAGTCATCGACGTTCCACCTCCCTGTCTCAGCCACTTTGCACCGATGGAATGATTCTGCCTTCTAGGTTCTGCTCGCATCCATGCTCCATACGGTCTCTCAATCTGATCACTAGGAGAATCAAATATCCTCTCGCAAACATTCTCTCCATGCCCAACCATCCCACAAATAAAGCAAAAAGTGGGAATGTCTTCAAAGTTAAAGTTCGCCCAACACCAGTTCAATTCACTCTTTTTTAGCCTCACGTCTTCTCAATGGTTTGTTTAAATCAATGGCCACTCTGATTCTAAGATAATCTCTCCACACACCCATGAAGTTGTTTTTATCGGATTCGATAAATTTCCCAATGTAGTTTCCAACATCAGTGACCACCCGGAGGGACATAAACCCCGTGCTCATGCCATGAAGTTGAACCCGCAACTCAAGATTATTAATTTAAATCATACGAGGATCATCCCCTTCTTTCAATCTCCGAAACAAGAGATGAAAATGACCAAATATCCATGGACTACCTTAAATGATACGAGTAATATCCACTTCATGGTAAAACTAAAAAAGGTACATATTCCGATCAATCTCCTTAACATACATACCCCTTCCTGGTCGCCACAAAGAAGCCAATTTGTGCTGCATTGCTTGAAAATCAATTGAAGATTCCGTAAGAAACCTACCTACCAAGCACCAACGAACGTCAATCTCTGAGAGTTCCTCCACATTATCTTCATATATTAAGCCTCTGTCCTCTTCCTCATCCAACCGAATCATAGACAGCTTTTCCTCCATTTCTTTGATAATATCCATTTCCTTCGACATCAGATTGATTGAGAACTCCAAAACTATAAGAACTAACAGGAACTTAATACGAAAAACTAACACCGCATGTCATAAGACAAGTGTAACAACCCAAATCTGGGGTCAAGATTTGGTGTCACTAAATAATCTCTACCTAAAATAAAAGAATATTCAATTAACCCCCTTGAATCCGGATCGTTTACAAGTTATGGTATGAAACAAGAATCTAACCTTCTACAATTCACATCAATTACAATACAAGTGTAAATACCTTTATGTTAATGCTCTCGACTTATTTTTCTAACATATTCGTCCTCTCGCAACGGAGATCTCTCTAACTTCTGCTGTCTATCAAAAGCTATTCACTTCTATCATTGTATGCTTCTGGAAGAAATAAGAATTACAAAGCAAGAGTGAGCCAAAAATGCCCAGCAAGTATATAATTTGAGTTTCAAATATTAATAACAAAGGAAAATTTTCGGACAAAATCTTTAAATAGTTCTACTTATTTGAGGGAGTTGAGCGAATAAACATTGGCTGTTACCAGCCTTTAATTATAAGTCCAAATGTGACAAGCGATTCCCAGATTCATCTCCTGAAACAGGGTTTTGTCCGGTTTTGGAATCATAAAACTTTCGAGAGAGAATGTCGTTAATGGCGATCAACAACAAATTAGACTGCACACTAGTTCGCATCTATATCCTGCTGATCAGTCAGGATACAGTGCAGATCTATACTTACATGTATAGATCCAGTCGGGTCCCCAGGAACTACGGCCCATCTCAAGGCACCGGTCATGTCCCGGTCCTTAGGATTAAGTAAAACTTAATCCCACACATCATCATTATACAGCCCGTGGAGTATTTATGCCAAATCATTTTGAATTCAAAATATCCTAATTTAGGGTTCGCAAATAACCCGAAAGAATGGTTATTTGCTCAAGAGAGCAATCGAATTGTAGGAACAAGAATTAAAGGATCATGCATAATCAGAGTAATTGCAGCGAAATATAAAACAGTTAACTATTCTGAACTTAGAATAGGAACGAATAAATATTTGCAGTATTTTAAAAGAAAGTTCAGGAATACTTGCCTCGATAAGCTTTAACCACTATTATCGGTTGACTTTTGAATTACCTTGAACGTTTGGCTTTATCGTTAAACCACTATCCTATTCTGGATACAATCATATCCTTCATGTCCTTCGATTGGAACTTTGTTGATCTCGACGTCTAATTACTAGATCATTCCCAGTCCGATGTCGATACTCGGGTTTTCCGTCTAGGACCTAAAGGGTTGAAATACCCTAATTCAGAAAATCAAATCGCTATCACTTCTACCCATACGGTTTCATAACTCGTCTCGTATTTATAGGAATTATTGAAATACACATAGCAATTATGGTTTGCACCTTCAAACTCGGTTCGGTATTTATTTTCGGAAAATACGTATACTTGTCGTTTTGAAAAACAAGGTAATCGATTATTTATAACTTATTTTGTCTCAACCGCAATTAATTTCATATAATATAATTATATATGGTTATTCGACGTCTCCGATAATTATAGGTTACGTTCCCGTATTTTCGGAATTAATTTCCCAAAAATCGGGCAGCGTCTCCTTTATTTATCGGCCTATCTGTCGAACAATTCGACGTCAATCACAATCAACAACAACAACATTCAATCCAATTTGCAATCCCAACCACCAGTACAACTTCAATTATTTATTATTATTATCCGTACTTTTACGTTTTTGTTTGTATTTTTCGTTTGCAATTAATTTTTACCGAACTAATGTTATTTAATTAATAAATGTAAGACTCAAATAAAAATCATTATCGCCCACCGTCGGCTCGTCGAGACTCATCGCACACGGAGATAAAATTCGCGGGTTCCTGTTTATAACGGACATCCGACACGAATTTCACCGATTAATTGTTGTAACCTTTAAAATATAATTCGAATAATTATGGAAATTTATTCGAAATATTATACCAAATAATTCGAATAAATACTGTAAATATTTACTTCGAATCAGTAAAATTAATCGAATAAACCACCCAAAATAATTACTCAAATTCCACCATTTTCAATTCATCAGAAAATCAGGAAACCATAAAGAATCAACCAGTAAAAACGATACATGCACACGCGTGTACCGAAAACACAAGCAACCGGAAACAAAAAGACGCAGCAGTGATAGCCATGCGCCACCATCCTCACCGGAAACGGCGAGGGGCGGAGGCAACAGGTAGTAAAACAAGAATACCATATCCAAACATATACATATGTTCATATATATATCGAGGAAGCAGGAGGCAGGCGACGACTACTCGCCGAAGAAATCAAAAACGCGGCGGCAAGGCCGAGAACAGGGGCAACCAGGAGAGAAAGCAGCAAAAGGAAAAGGAATAGAGGATAAGTTAATTGGAAAAACGAAAGAGATGGAATGATTTGGGAGAGAAATCGCAGAGAGAGAGATAAACCGGGGAGAGAGATGAGAGATTGGGGATGGGGTCGAGGGAAAGGAGGTGGGGGTGCAGGGGTAAATTTAGGGTTTTGTTTTTGTTTTTTTTCTTTTCTGATTTATTCCCTATTTAACGATATTACGGTATAATTTGTGAGTAGCGATAACTCAAATTATCGTTTAAAATAGTTTTTAAATTTACAAATATTCTGAATCAAATAAAACATCAGTTTCCTAATTTTTAAGATATTATTGAGATACGTAATATGTCAAAAATTAATGATTTAACGAATGAACTTGTGGGTGGATTTAATCCAAAAATTTCCGAAATTATTTTAAATTTTTTGAGATAATTAAAAGTTAACAAAATAAAATTTTCATGATTTTTGAAGCAATTCTGAATTTAATATCGATTTTATAATTAAATAAAATCACAAAATCATTTAAAGATAAATAATCAGTAAAATATTGATTTCTAAATTTTTTAAACTCCCAAAAATAATAAATAAGATTATAAAACAACAAAAATAATTTTATAGATAATTTTAGCATTTGTAAGAATAAATATTCAATAAAATTATTTTAAAAGTAAAACATTTTGTACAACTCAATAATTAACTATACAATTAATCTTTGTACCCAACAGATCACACACAATTTGTAATAAAGCAAAGCACAACTGACAGACTCATCAAGTATTTTATTTATTTAATAATTCAATAATTATATTTATAGATCGGATCCAAAAATAGGTTACTTAGCCGCTAAGTAACTATAAAGACGATACAATTTTAATACTAAATTTGGATAATTATTAGAACAGAGACTCTTATAAAACATTTTATACGAAAATGAGATAATAATATCTCGCCTTTTGAGAATATGAATTTTTTATTGATCTATAAAATGATTAGCGTATCGAAAATTTCACGTCGGGAATCGTACGGGTCAAACCGTACCCCGGATCGAGAAAGTCAAAACACACAAAGTGTTCAGAATTATCAGATTACGTTAGGAAGGAGTTTTCGGAAGAGTTCCGGGTTGTAAAAACACAAAAACAGTTGAAGTGGAACGATTACTGATTCTAAAAAGAAATTTTATAATTATGTAAGAATAATCATTATTAATTCTATAAATTCTTATAAATTCGCATAACAATCCAAAAAAATTCCCAGAAAAATACCAAAATTATATATATTTTATTATGGATAATTAAAGATTAAAATATCTAGATTTTATCAGAAATAAACATCCAAATATTATTATCCATCATCAAATAATTCACCAAAATTCACATAAAAATCATATAATAATTATTTATTGATAAAAATAATTACGTAACATTTCCCAGACGTTACATCATTCCCCCCTTAAAAGGATTATGTCCTCAGAATCATGCTAAGGAACATGCCATGATATTTTTCGAATATCTTACTTAAATTTTTTTAAAATCATCATTTAACCACCACTCAACTGTCTTTTTCCAATATCAACAGCTATCAGTTGCTCATGCAACCCAATTCAAATTTCCATTCCATACTTACGGAGCCAAATTACTCTTCTTGACTACACACCTATGAACGTCTTATGAACTCATTATACCTGTGACAATAAGACTAACTCATTCACAATCGTTCTATCTATCTTACTGTTTCAAAGGACTAACTTAATTTACACTAACCTTCTTTTCTTTCCAATTCTAATAGTTCTTGTTCATGAAATTCCTATTTTCACTGACTGTTTTACTTTACTTTTCATGTCTCCTTCTGTTCGGTTAATCTGGCCTATGATCATTTCTAATCAAATTCGAGAATCTTTAATCGGTCTCTTGCACTTTCCATCCGTCTGCGCCCGATATACTGATCTCATGGCGTCTGATGTTTCAAAATATTCTAAATTTATTCAAAAACTAAAAATTAAAGGAAAATCTTGGCAATTGCATTCAACTCACCACTTTGTGGTATACTTCAATTTCTTTTAAATCACTATCAAGTATATTCATCAAGAGAGAATCTGTTTCTATCTGAAAGGAAATATTAATTTGGAACGGAATGAATCATAACTTTATTCAAAACCCGGTCTCTTAGTACTAATACTCATTTTGTTGTCATATCAAATTAGATATTAATATAAACTTTGATGCTCACAACATTCCATATTGAAGTCAACATCAATCATCTATATTAATACCACCTTTGATATCTAACAACAAAGTAAGTATAAACCAGAAACTGAGTCAAAACTTGATTTTTAATCTCCAACTTTTCCAATTCCTTTAACCATTTTCCAGCAATCTTAATGGTATTCACTCTTTTTTTCCTTCTCCAGACACCTGTCCTTAAATGGAGCTCTCATATTTGGTAGTTAACCACAGAACTGGAGCTCATAATCAATTATAACCAGAATTCATACTTTTGAAGCTGAAAATGCAATTGCTGCTTTTCAACCTTTCGCAGGAATATCTCCAGGTGTTCAGCTTGGTCTTCCTTAGTCCATGAATGGGCGAGGATGTTATCAATAAATAAAATTACACTATCCAAATACTCCGCATACACTATGTTCATTTAGTCCTCAGAAATGGCGGGTACATAATATCATTAGAACTCATAATACTCATACCTTACTCCAAACACAGTCTTCATTGTGACTTCCAGCTTACAACTTCTGATGAGCAATGCGTGATTTCATACTTCCATTCGTCTTTTCTATAACCACATTCGTGCATAACGTGAAATATTCTACAAGTTGGAGAATTAAATCGATATTTATTTGCAAAGGTTATACAAAAAAGATGGAAAGAGAGGGTAAGATATGAAAACAAATGTCTGATAAACATAAGCTGTAAAACAAAACAAAAACAAAAAAACTTTTTTCCTAGAAATAATGGTGTGTCATTTGACACACCATGCACAACGGTGCATCTGCCAATGGTTACAACTTAGTTTCAACAAATTGAGTTTATCACTTATGAGTCACTTGGTCTCTGGTCCAACCCCTTCAAAAGCTTCTAGTCTGCAACATAGCTTATGTGCAAAAAAATAATACCGGGACCATGCAAAATGCAACATTCAGGTTCATTAATGTCCTATTCATGTCTTTTTCTGTAATGAAAAATATTGACCGCAAAGTATTCATTGTGGTTGCTCCGTGGTGCAGGGACAGGTGGCATATGGAGAATTGCTGCTATCAGGTGGCTGGAAAGATCGAACAACAGTTGAAGATATGGATCTTGCTGTCCGAGCTAGTCTCAAGGGCTGGAAATTTGTTTACCTTGGCGATCTTCAGGTACTTTTCACAGATCAATTTGATCATTCATTGTATAATATACTCATAACCTCTTGAAGATCTGCTTTTTCTAGAAAATATGCTACATTTTATAAATGATAAGGATTTGAATTGTTTCTCGTTCTGTAGTAATTTATACAGCTATAAATTTTGTGCCCTAATCTTACAATAGATAAAAAGTGAACTTCCTAGTACATTCAAGGCCTTCCTGTATCAGCAACACAGATGGTCTTGTGGTCCTGCCAATTTGTTCAGAAAAATGGTGATGGAAATTGTAAGGAACAAGGTATGTCAACTATAATTCCTG